>NW_025422324.1:0-411229 GCF_011764305.1 Mustela putorius furo | reverse complement strand
TGACCCTAATAAGGACCCTGAACCGACACATCATGCTGACCTAACTTAACACTAACCCCTAACCTTAAACCAAACCCTAACCCTGACTCCTCTGTGTATCCCTAACGTAACCATAACCCTACTTCTAATTCTAACCCTAACCCCAATCACAACCCTACCGCCAAAACCTAAATGTGACACTGAACGAACATTGACCTATACCTAAGCCTGACCCTAAACCTGACCCTGGCCCTGACCTTTACCTGACCCTGTCTCTGACCCTAATCCTAACCTGACACTAACCCTGACCATACATAACCCTGTCCCTGACCCGAATGTGGACTTTAAACCAATACCTGAACCTGACCCTAAACGGACACTGGCCGCTAAACTTCACCCTGACCTGACCCAAACCATGACGATACCCTAAACCCTGACCCTTACAGTGACACCCCGACAATCAATTGAACACTAAAACTGACCGACTGTGAGACTGAACACTACGCAAACCCTAAATGTAAGCACTGACCCAGACACTAAACATGGCCCACCCACGAATACTATCTCTGAACCTAACCCTCACACGACCCCCTAGACCTACCACAGACCCCCTGACCCTTACAAGTTCCAGCCATAACCGTCAACCTAACGCTAAACGTAAAACTATCCCTAAACTTTGAACAATACCCTGACGCTTTACCGGACGAACGATCATAAACCCTCACCCTGATTCTTTGCCCTATACCAGACGTGCATCATAATACGGGCCCTGAGCTTTGCCTTTTAGACCAAGACCGAGGACACTACAACCTGACCTGGCCCTGACCCCTAAACCTAACCATGACCCTAACAAATTGACCACTATATAACCCTGTCCGTGACCGGAATGTGGGGACTTTAAACCCTAGTAACCCTGCTATTGACTGTAAACCTGACACTGGCCCTAGACTTCACCCTGACCCTGACCCAGATAAAGTCCATAAACCTAACCATGACCCTAACAAGTGACCCGGACCCTGACCATAACACTAATCCTGACCACTGAAGGGGAGCCTGACCTAACTCTAAACCTAATCGGAAACCCTGACCCTGACACTAACACGGGCCCTGACCCGAAACTTAACGCATGAACCTAACCCTAATACTAACCTAACGTTATCCCTGACCACGGACCCTAACCCGGTTCTAACCCTCACCTTCAACCTACATCTAACCCTAAGCCTAACCCCACGTAACAATAATCCTGACCCTCTCACTGACCCAATCATACACCGAACTCTGAACATTGCCTATATCAGACCCAAACTTAAACCTGACCCTGGCCTTGACCTTAACACTGACCCTAACCCTGACTGTAAACCTAAATCTGAACCAATCCGTGAGCCTCCTGCCTGAACAGAATGGTAATCCTAAAGCTAACCCTGATCCTGAACCTACTCATAAAACAGAACCTACAAAAGCTGACCTTACCATAATCATGGAACCTAACCTGAACCCTGACACTAAACCTGTCCCAAACCGAACCCCTGACCCTGACATGAACCTGCCCCCCCCCAAACCAAACCAAAAACCTTGAACCATGACCCTAAATCTGAACCATGACCCTGAACCGTGACCCTAAACCTAACCATGACCCTAACAAGACCACTATATAAGCCTGTCCCTTACCCGAATCTGGACTTTAAACCAATACCTGATATTGACCGTAAACCTGACACTGGGCCCCTAGACTTCACCCCCTGACCTGACCCAGATAAAGTCCATAAACCTAACCCCCCTGACCCTAACAGTGACCCGGACCCTGACCCCTAACACTAAACCTGACACTGAATGGGAGCCTGACCCCTAAACTCTAACCCTAAAACGTAACCCGGACGCTGAAAACTAACACGGGCCCCATGACCCGAAACCTAACAATGAACATAACCCTAAAAACTAACACCTAAACATTATCCCTGACACTGACCCTAACCCGGGTCTAACCCGCACCTTCAACTACCTCTAAACCCTAACCCTAAAACCCACTTAACAAAAATACCTGACCCTCTCCCTGACCCAAAATCATAACCCGAACTCTTGAATTTTGCCTATATCAGACGCCTTAAACTTAAACCTGACCCTGGCCTTTGACCTTAACACTGACCCTCAACCCTGACTGTAAACATAAATCTGACCCAATCCGTGAGCCCCCTGAACAGAAGCGCAATCCTAAAGCTAACCTGATCCTGAACCTACTCATAAAAACAGAACCTACAAAAGCTGACCTTACATAATCATGAACCTGGACCCTAACCCTGAAACTAAACCTATCCCAAACCTAACCCTGACCCTGACATGAACCTTGCCCCCAAACCAAAAACTTCTACCTGATCCTAAATCAGACCATGACCCTAAAACTGACCCCTAAACCTAACCGTCACCTAACACTTATCCTGTCCCTGACTCTGACCGTAACGCCTAAAAACTGACCCTACTGTGAGCCTGACCCTAAACCTAACCATGAAACTAAACCTAACCCTGACCCCTACCCTAAGCCATCCACTAACCCTGACGCCATTAACGTCTGACCCCTAACCCTGACCCTATGTATTTCTTAACCCTAACCTAACCCTAACCCTAAAACCTAACCTGACCCTAAGTATTTCTTAACCCTAAAACTAACACTAACGTAGTCTAATCCCAGCTCTGTTCCCTCCATCGGGGATAACAGCTGCACCCAGGCCTCCTAGGGGCAGTTGGGAGGCTGTATGGGTTCATTTGGAGGGGAACTGCATTGAGTGGATTGTGAGCCCCTGAGCAGCTTGGGGAACGGTTTGGCTCAGGGAGCTCTGGTGCAGCAGGAAGTTTGGTAAGGAGCCCCCAGGCAGTGGTACCTCACTGCCCAGGAGACAGAGCCCAAAAGGAATTGGAACCCACGTATCCAGGCACCCCAATACAGAGAAAACCCCCCTTCCCAGCTCATTTCTAGGCACATCCTAAAGGAAGCAACATGTTCTTCTGCTGTACTGAAGCCAAGAGGAAGCAGGGAGAAGAGAGCTGGCCCCTCAGACACGTCCCCTCCCTGGCAGGGTCATATCAGGATTCCCAAAACGCCTCAGGCCCTTTGGCTAATAAAATCAAAAGGTCACACCAGGGGGCTCAGAGTCAGAGAGAGGCCCACACCTTATGAACTACCAGTGTAGCCCCATAGGTCTCCTCCGCATATCACTTTGTGTGTGTGTGTGTGTGTGCCTCTGTGTGTCTGTGTGTCTGTGTGTGTCAGTAAAGAGGACCTGGCCATGCCATCATGGGTGGAGATGCCCCAAGCAGGATCAGGCTGATGAGGGGGTTAGATGTCTGGTGGGCAAGTCATGTTCACACCCCCCAGTTTAAGGCTGGTTAAATGGGATCAGGTATAGGGTCTACACCCTTCTGCCCAGGGTTTATCCTCAGACCCTGAATGGATGGGTTCATGACCCAGAAGAGGGGCTAACCCTAACAGTAACCACTAACCCTGATCCTGACACTGATAGTGAGCCCTGCCCCAAAACCCAAACCCATCCCTGACCCTGACCCTGACCCTGTCTGTGATGCTGATCTGAACCCTAAACCTAAACCTAAGCCTGAAACTGACACTGATGTGGACCCTGAACCTAAAACTAACTCTGACATTACCATAACCATACTCATATCTAACCATGACACTGACCCTGACCCTAATCCTAACCCTGACGCTGACCTAACCTGACCCTAACCCTACCCCTGACCGTGACTGTGAGCCTGACGCTAACACTAAACCTAAAGGTAACTCAAATCATGAACCTCTACGGACCCTGAACCTAAACCTAATGCTGACCCAACCCTAACACTCACCCCTACCCTAAACAAACCCTAACCCTAACCCGGACCTTACGCTGTCTTCCCTAACCCTAACTATAACCCTACTTGTAACTCTAATCCTAACCCCTATCCCAAACCCTACCACCAATACTTAACTGTGACACTGAAATGAACATTGACCTAAACCAAAGCCTGACCCTAAACCTGACCCTGGCCCTGACCTTAACTGACCCTGACCCTGATCCTACCCTAATCCTAACCATGACACTAACACTGACCACTACATAACCCTGTCCCTGACCCGAATGTGGACTTTAAACCAATACCTGAACCTGACCCTAAACATGGACACTGTTGCTAAATTCACCCTGACCCTAAACCAGAGACCATGACCATAAACCTAACACTGACCGTAACAGTGACCCCGACACTGACCTGAACACTAATCCTGACCCTGACTGTGAGCCTGACCCTAACTCAAACCCTAAATGTAACCCTGACCCTGACACTAACACGGGCCCTGACCCGAAACCTATCGCTGAACCTAACCCTAAAACTAACCCCTAACATTATCCCTGACACTGACCCTAAACCCAGTCTAACCGTAACCTTTCAACCTACCTCTAACCCTAACCCTAACGCCACTTTAACAATAAACCTGACCTTCTCCCTGAACCTGATCATAAACTCTAACTCTGAACTTTGCCTATGTCAGAACTTAACCTTAAACCTCACCCTGGCCTTGACCTTAAGACTGACCCCGAGCAGTGTCTGTAAACCCAACTCTGACCCAATCCGTGATTCCGAACAGAATCGTAACCCTAAATCTAACCCAGATCCTCAACCTACTCACAAAACAGAACCTAAACATAAAGCTGACCTAACCCTAACCCTGACACTAAACCTGTCCCAAACCTAACCCTGACCCTGACATGAACCTTGCCCCAAATCAAAACTTGAACCTGACCTTAAATCTGACCATGACCCTGAACCTGACCCTAAACCTAACTGTCACCCTAACACTGACCCTGACCCTGACTCTGAGCATAATGCTAACCCTGACACTACTGTGAGCCTGACCCTAAACCTAACCCTGAACCTAACCCTAACCCTGACACCCTACCCTAAGCCTTACGCTAACCCTGACCCCAACGACGTCAAACCCCTAACCCTCTGCCTGTCCTCCGTCCACTTGTGATCTCTCTCTGTCAAATAAATAATAAATAAAATCTTAAAAAAAAAAAGAATGACTCTACTTTTAAATAATAGCTTAAAAGGGGCACCTGGGTGGCTCAGTGGGTTAAGAAGACATGTAGACCAGTGGATTAGAGTAGAGTGCCCAGACATGGACCATCAACTCTATGTGCAAAAAATCTTTGACAAAGCAGAACAAATTACACAGTGGAAAAAAGACAGCCTCTTCCAATCACTGGTGCTGGAAAAAATTGGACAGCTATGTATGGAAGAATGACACTCAACCATTCTCTTCTATACCATACATAAAGATAAATTCGAAATGGACAAACGTCCTCAACGTGAGGCAGGAATCTATCAAAATCCTAGAGGAGAACAATAGGCAGTAACCTCTTGGACACTGGCCACAGCAAATTCTTTCAAGACATGTCCCCAAAGACAAAGGAAAACAAAAGCAAAAAAATGAACTTTTGGGACTTCATCAAGATCAAAAGTTTCTGCACAGCAAAGGAAACCGTCAACAAAATGAAGACAGACACAACCCACGGAATGGGAGAAGATTTCACAAAAATGACATTACAGATAAAGGGGCTGATATCCAAGATCTATAAAGAACTCCTCAAACTCAACACACACACACAAAAACAGATAATCATGTCAAAAAATGGGCATAGAAGACATGAACAGACACTTCTCCAAAGAAAACATACAAATGGCAAACAGATGCATGAGAAAATGTTCATCATCATTAGCCACCAGGGAGATTCAAATCAAAAGCACTTTGGGGATACCACCTTACACAGTTAGAAGGGCCAAAATTAACAAGGCAATAAACAACAAGTGTTGGAGAGCATGTGGAGAATGGGGAACCCTCTTACTCTATTGGTGAGAATGCCAGTTGGTGCAGCTACTTTGGGATACAGTGTGGAGACTCCTTAAGAAATTAAAATTAGAGCTACCCTATGACCCCTGCAATTGCACTACTGAGTATTTACCCCTAAGATACAGATGCAGTGAAAAGAAGGGACATCTGTACCCTAATGTTTTATAGCAGCAATGGCCACAGTCATTAAACTTTGGAAAGAACCAAGATGACCTTCAATGGATGAACAGATAAAGAAAGATATGATCCATTTTTACAATGGAGTATTATGCTTCCTTCTGAAAGGAAGGATACCCAACTTTTGTATCAACATGGACGGGACTGGAGGAGATAATCCTGAGTGGAATAATTCAAGCAGAGATTGTCAATTTTCATATGGTTTCACTTAATTGTGGAGCATAAAGAATAACACAGAAGACACTGGGTGATCAAGAGGAGAAGTGAGTGGGGGGAAATTGGAGGGGGGGACAAACCATGAGAGACTCTGAGAAACAAACTGAGAGTTTTGAGGGGAGGGGGCAGAGGGTTGGGTAAGCCTGTTAATGGGAGTTATGGAGGGGCACATATTGCATGGAGCACTGGGTGTGGTGCATAAACAGTGAATTTTGGAACCCTGAAAAAAATAAAAATGACAACAAGTCCTTTTCCCAACATGTGGTAGGAGTCCCCCAAATGATTGGAAGCAGCCTCCATTAGAGATCAATCCACTGCATGTTGAAGGTCCTCCCACTTCAAAAAGACCAAGAAATATCCAATCCCAAAACAAAGTAAGGGCCAGCTCCAACTCATGGAATACCCCACCTGCTCTCCCTTAGATAGTGTGCTGTTGCTTTAATAAACCTGCCTTCTGCTTTCACTTGGGCATTGATCTCTAATTCTCACGGGCCAACAATAAAAATAATGATGGTTTACCGTTACAATTCATAGGAAAGGATTGGAGGTACAGGGAAATTGAATGAAAGGGAATAACAAAGGAGGTTCATAAGTCCATCCATCTTCCTTGTAAAAAACAAAATCAACCTGAAAGTGCGTTTCTGCCACCTCTCTCCTGTTTGATCTGATAAAGAATGACCAAGATACATGAATTATAGTTCGGGATTTTGAAAAGCATAATAGCTTTATAGGAACACTTGAGCATTTATTTATTTATTTATTGATTTATTTATTGCTAGCAAGATAGCTCTATTTGATATGCGGTTCCTAACAACCAACCTCAGAAGAAATTCCATCTTCATGAGAAGTCAGAAAGAACCACAAACCAAACCTCAAAATAGATTCAAAGGAAATACTCTTAAAAAAATTTCCCTTCCTGGGGCACCCGAGTGGCTCAGTGTCTTTGGCTCACTGGGCCTTTGCGTTCGGCTCAGGTCATGATCCTAGGGTCCTGGGATTGAGCCCCATGTCTGGCTCTCTGCTCAGCAGGGAGCCTGCTTCCACTTCTCTCTCTGCCTGCTCTCTGCCTACTTGTGATCTCTGTCTGTCAAATAAATAAATAAAAGCTTTAAAAAAAATATTTCCCTTGGGCACCTGGGTGGCAGAGTGAGTTAAAGCCTCTGCCTTCGGCTCAGGTCATGATTCCAGGGTCCTGGGATCGAGCCCCACATCAGGCTCACTCCTCAGCAGGGAGCCTGTTTCTTCCTCTCTCTCTGCCTGCCTCTCTTCCTACTTGTGATCTCTATCAAATAATAAATAAAATCTTTAAAAAGAAAATTTCCCTTCCTATCAGAAGCAGACCAAACCACTAACAAATTCCCCAGAAAGCTTCATCTAAAAGGTTGTACTTTCTTCAGACACCCAGCAGGACCTTCTTCTCTGGGCCTGGTATTTCTTCAATGGCCTATTGCAGAGAATAAGACACTAAAAACTACTGAGCGCCAAGGGCCTCAGAACCACGAAAGACATGATGAGGGGCACAAAGCACGCCTCTGGTCACCAAGAGGGTGTGTAAAACGTTTGCTTCTTTTCTGCATTTTTCAAAGCTGAGTTTTTAGCTGGTGGTCGCTCCTTTAGGATAAATTGCTGATACCGTAGATAACAAGCTATTATATGATCTTTTACAAACCATTTCCTATCTTTGCAATCTCATGTGCCAAGACAGACACGGATTATTTAAAACCCTGAAGACAGTGCTATTGCATTTAAATTGCCTGTAACCTTCGTGTAATAGATTTATGATTGATGATAGATTTTAGTTAAATATAACTGTTTTTAAATATTTATTCTTCGTAAACGATTTCAAACTATGCTCATTTTAAGTAAGTTTTGCTGCATAATCCCTTTTTCTATTAAACCATAGTGCAAGGACCAATGCCGCACTTCCGAGAGAACCCCAAGCTCTTTTTCTAGAATGGCCATATGCGTATGTATCAGGCGTCCTCTTTTCACTCCCTTTGTGGAGCACCTACCATGGAGGTCATGTAATAACCAATAACCAAAAACAAACAAAAAAAAAAAAAACATCCAGGGTCGAAGTGATTCGCGCGTGCCATCATGCAATGGCGGACCCTGCCTGAGACTAGGATACTGCTCAAAGAGATCGCGGGCAGGCATCTCAGCCCAGGCCTGTGCTTGGGAAGCTGGTTCCCGGCTTTGGGCACAATCAGGTAGCCAGCGAAGTGACCCGAGAGTGCAGCCGGGTTTAGGGCTGATGATCTTTTTCACAGCCAGGCAGCACGTGGATACCCGCTTGGGGAGCCAGGCTAGGAGGCCGCTGAGCGCTGGCGCTGGCCACGCTGGCAGGCCCCTGGGGCTTGGCTGGCGCCCGTGCCCCTGGGCCCGCGCTTCAGGACGGAGGGGGAGGGGGCGGGGGCGGCCCTGAGAAGGGGCTTTGCTAATTGCAGAAGTGGGAAGTGAGCTCGCGGAGGTCGCCCTGGAGAGTTTGAGAGGAGGTGGAGGGGCTGGCGGGGGAGGGGCGCGCAGGGCCACGGTGCTGTGCTGAGGCCCTGTCGGGGCCACTGCCTCGCTGCCCCTGCACTCCCGCGCTCCAGCCACCCAGCCCCTGAGGCCGCGCTGTCCCCGCCCCGCCCCATGGCTTCTCCGGAGGACCCTCTGGGAGCAGGTAAAGTGTAACCGAGCCTCGCCGTCATCTGGAGCAGAAAGCACGGGGCCGCAAGCTTGCGGGGTGTCTCGGGACCCAGCCTCCTGCGACAACCCCGGGGAAGCGGGACCACTCCGGACGACTCGCCGCACCCGGGACCCCACGGGTCGGGCCGGACAGAGCCATGCGAGGTGCCCCCCCCCCGCCAGCGAGCGCACTAGCCCCCATCGATTGGCATCCCCACACGTGGGTGCCAAGGACCCCCTTCCCTCATCTCGTGGCGTGGCCCTGCCACTTTTAGTTCTGGACTTGGGATCCCAGGTGGAAACTAGTCCCTCAGACCTCCCTGGCAGCAAGGAGCGCAGGGAGGGATTCTCGGTTTTTTTCCGCCCCGCCCTGGCTCTTCCTCTCTCCACATTCACATGCCTTCTGGCCTCCCTTTCTTCTCCTCATTGTCACTTTTATTAAATGGTTTTGTTCTGCGTGTTGACCCGCAGACCGATTTCATGAATGAATATACAGGAAACTGAGTCAGAGCCCACCTGTGAGAGCCCACCTTTGGGGGCCTTTCATTAGAATGGTCTCTGGTGCTAGCCTCAGTTCAGAATACTGTGTGTACCTGAGGTCCGAGTCCAGATGTTTCTTTCATCTCTGACTTGAATTTGAAATCCTAACGTCACTATGACCTGGGAAGCCGAGGTCCACAGCATCTTCATCTGAAATTCCACTAGAGCTCCCATTTACCTAGTGCCCAGCCTGAGTCTGTTTTCCACTACTGTCAGGGTTCTAGAAGTTCATGCACTGCCCACCACTGACAGTAGGGGGCATCTCTCTGTCCAGATTTTCCCTTTACATAAGGAGGTCAGTTACAGGCGATTAGGGCTCACTCTAACGACCTCACTGTAATGTGATTGCATTTGTAAGGACTCTAGTTCCAAATAAGGTCACGTTCTGTGGTACCAGAGATAAGGACAGCAGCAAGGTTTCTGGGGGGTAATGCAGGTCAGCTCTTAACAGTCCACTCTCTGGCTCCCCAAATTCGTGTCCTTCCCGTGTGCAAAATACCTTCACCCAATGCCCTCCAAAGCACTAATCATCCCAGAATCAACTCAAAATCTGAAATCTCATCTGTCCTCCTTCACTCAAAGACCTAGATCTCACCCAGACCATGGGACCTGAGGACTGCATCCAGAAGCCACAGTCTCCTGGTAAAGCTTCCCATCAGGTCCTGACATCACCCTCATTTATCCCAGCAGCCAAGGGCCTACAGTTCCCAGAGACAGTTTCTCAGAGGAAGTTTGAAGACCACCTCAGAGGACGTTCTTTGGGAGTGAATGAAGAGGGAAGGGGGTCAGAGACTCCTGCCATTCCCATGGCACCCAGAACCCAGAGAGTGAGGCCTTGGGTGCTTTCTAGTGACAGATTCAAGGCAATTCTTTGACATTGGGACTTCAGAGCTAACTTAGTTTTCATTTGTGATTATTATTTTTGTGTGGGGGCCATAGCTTTTCTTTTGACTTATGGCTGTTTTCACTCCCGGTTCTGAAGTAGCCCCTAAAATCCTAACCCTATTGAGGACTCCGAAAGCTCTCAGAGCAGCAGTACTGGGGGACAGTGTGGACACATGGTTTGGTTTCTCCTCTGGCCTGATTCTGCGGCAGCCCCGCTCTGTCCTCCTCAGACTTCAGAGCAATAGCTGAATAAGTGGAGAAAGACCAGGGGGTCAGGAAGGTGGCCACCGAAGAGTGACTTCTCTGGAGGATGGCTGAGCTAGTGAGGGAGCATGTTAGTCCAGCTCTGCCTGCAGTCTGGATGGAGCTGAACAGGGGCCAGGGAATGGGAGGAGGAGCCGAGAGCAGGGAGAAAGGGACCAAAGAGGAGATTCAGACGAAGGGAAGTAATTGGGAGGAGAGAAGAAACTCTAGAAGACAGGCATGTAAGAAAAAAAAAGGGATGAATGTGGGCATCGGGAAAGGGCACCATGAGGGAAGGAGAAATGAGAAAGGAAGAGGGAGGGAGGGAGGAAAGGGGAAAGGAAGAAGGGAGGAGTCAGCATGCCAGGGCTCCCCCTGCATCTGAAGAAGAGGTGGCTAATCCAGCTTGTCAAACAGGGTGCTCACTCTTAGGTCCCAGTTTCTGCTCCAGTGCTACTGGGCTTTGCAGAAAATTAATGACATATATATAATTATAGGGAAATGACACGTTCCTTTCCATTATGAGTACAGATTTTAAAATGGTCTCATGAGGCAGGGATTCTAGCCACTGGCTGTGCAAGGCATGAGGCCTGTTAGTGATTCTATTTTGTCCTCTACAGAATGGGTCTTTCTACATTCCAGGTCCTTTCTACCCCCAATAAATAATGCGGCGATTCTCTCAGTGAGTTGTCCTTTTGGTTTAAAAACACAGCCAACTGTCTCTTAAAAAAGGACTTTTGTTTAAATTCCTTTAAAAATAACTGTCCTTTCAAAAAAATCTTTTATTTATTTTTTTATTTTTTAATCCCATAGGTTTACTCTGATCCTGGAACTTTGTCATTTTGACCTTGTCTGCTGATTAAAATATTCTTCATCATCAGCACCTACTGCTCTCCTCTCCTGGTGGTCTCTCGGGAAGGGGTCTTCTCTAGCTCTTCTAGCAGGAGATGGGCACTTCTCCTCTACCCCTGTTGCCAGACCAACCTTACCTATCCTGCAGGGTCAGGTCGGCCTGGCCTTTTATCTCTTGTTCTCTTCTGAGTGGTTAGTTTTTCATAGATACCGTGCTTTGCTTTTGTCAGGATTTACCCTGGACTATCAAAACCCTTTTCTTGTGCCAGGGAAGCCGAAGAAACTGTCCTGATGAGAGAACCAGGAACTCGAACAGATCATATTTATCCTGAATGTTCTATCCAAAATGTAAAATACATTTCTGAGGAGCCTCAAGATCTCTGAGAAGGGAAGTTTCACCAACTCTGTCATGTAGGGGCATCAATTCCGATTCTGTGTCAATTTTCCTACGTTCCCAGCTAATAATTCTCTACCTCAGAAAGCCCACTCTCAACCGTTTCCTCTCTCAAAGGCAGTTGCTCTTAGAGTCTGCACATGGCACTTTGGGCCTGCTGGCCAAGATTTCAAGTTTGCTACTAAAGGTATGACATTCTCCTATGACCTGCGTGTGACTTGATCAATATATTTATATATATATATTTGAAGAAGAAGGAACTATTTGATGCAGCAAATCCACGTTGATTAAAAATTAGCAGATATGGGGCTCCTAGGTGGCTCAGTGATTTAGGCCTCTGCCTTCGGCTCAGGTCATGATTTAGGGTCCTGTGATAGAGCCCCACATCAGGCTCTCTGCTCAGCGGGGAGCCTGCTTCCCCCTCTCTCTCTGCCCTGCCTCTCTACCTCCTTGTGATCTGTCTGTCAAATGGGTAAATAAGATCTTTAACAAAAGAATTACTAGGTGTGAACTACATCGAGGGTATGGGAAGGAAAAATGATTTCACCTGATCTGACTAGGAAGTGGTTTAAGCCTGAATTAAAGTGGTATAAAAAGAGTAAAGACCTGGGAAATATATGGGGAAAAAAATGCCTAGAAAAACAGCCATAATAACTGGCTGCTCTTTAATGATCGAGATCCTGCGGTAGGCAAAGAAGAGCTGGTTTTAGCCAGAGGATGATCTCCGTTTGTCTTCATGATCTGGCATTTCCTGCAAGCCAGGCATGGGGCTCTGCACTAGAGCTGCAAATGCTGGGGGGGCCTCACTGTCCCTTTTCTCTTCTCAGGGGGACAACCGGCATGTCCGTGGTGCAGTGTGACAGGCTTTACCACACGAGAGAAAAGACTGCCAAGGGTCGGTTGGAGCTGGGAAAAGCCACTTAGGAACAGATTTTCAGGGGAGGTGATAGACAAGGGCAAAGCGAAGAATGAGGATGAGTGTGTCAAGATTCAAAGTGACCGGAGGCAGCACAGTGCATTCAGGAAACTACAGCAAGTTCATGATAACCGACACCTGATCTGGCAGCATCACCTGGGGATGGAGGCTGAGCCCCAGGGTTTAACACTGGGGTGAGATGGTTTGTATACTATGCCAAGGAGGTGAGGTACTACACTGTGGGGGCACAGGGAGCTACCGGAGGATTTCACATATCAGAATCGTAACCATAATAGAGTATTTAATTGCATCCTAGCTTTCATCAAGGGTAAGGTGCACTACAGTTTATGTTCGACTAAGAAAGAGAAATGCTGTCAGTTAAACTAGGATATGTCCTCAAGTGCAAGGTGAGTGCCACCTTAAGAGATATTAAAATGGGGGCGGGGAGGACAAATCTTAGAACAAGTAAACTGTGGTACTACAATAATTAAGAAAGGTCGAACACTTGGATCAACAAAATAAGTGATTATTGCTTACCATGTGCACCCAACTATATTAAGTCTTAGAACAAGAGACATTCTCATCTTGATGCCCCGCAGCTGTTAGACCCAAGGTACAGAGGGCAGTAGCCAAGGACCAGCAGGCCCCAAGTGCCATGTGCAGACTCTAAGAGCAACTGCCTTTGAGAGAGGAAACGGTTGAGAGTGGGCTTTCTGAGGTAGAGAATTATTAGCTGGGAACGTATGAAAATTGACTCAGAATCGGAATTGATGTCCCTACATGACAGAATTGGTGAAACTTCCCTTCTCAGAGATCTTGAGGCTCCACAGAAATGTATTTTTCATTTTGGATGGAACATTCAGGATAAATATGATCTGTTCGAGTTCCTGGTTCTCTCATCAGGACAGTTTCTTTGGCTTCACTGGCACAAGAAAAGGGGTTTTGATAGTCCAAGGTAAATCCTGACAAAAGCAAAGCACGGTATCTATGAAAAACTAACCACTCAGAAGAGAACAAGAGATAAAAGGCCAGGCTGAACTGACCCTGCAGGAGAGGTAAGGTTGGTCTGGCAACAGGGGTAGAGGGGAAGTGCCCATCCCCTGCTAGAAGAGCTAGAGAAGACCCCTTCCTGAGAGACCACCAGGAGAGGAGAGCAGTAGGTGCTGATGATGAAGAATATTTTAATCAGCAGACATGGTCAAAATGACAAAGTTCCAGGATCAGAGTAAACCTATGGGATTAAAAAATTAAAAATAAATAAAGATTTTTTGAAAGGACTTTTTTTTAAAGGAATTTAAACAAAAGTCCTTTTTAAGAGACAGTTGGCTGTTTAAACCAAATGTACAACTCACTGAGAGAATCGCCGCATTATTTATTGGGGTAGAAAGGACCTGGAATGTAGAAAGACCCATTCTGTAGAGGACATAATAGAATCACTAACAGGCCTCATGCCTTGCACAGCCAGTGGCTAGAATCCCTGCCTCATGAGACCCTGTGCTAGCAGGCCGCTAGAACCTTCTCAACTATGTTAGTCTATCTTGGAAGCCAACAAGTGTTTGCCCAGTTAAGAGCACGGTAACAATCAGTCACGTTATGTTATAATGACTGTCGATATCTTTAAAAGTCTTGTCAAGTTCCTTTTTGAGTAACCCTAACTGCACCCTTAGAGAAATTTATCTGTGGTTCACCTCTTTGAAATACCTCACTGTTGTTCCACATTTACCATAGACCAAAAAAAAAAAAAAAAAAAAAAAAAGCTTTTTATTAACAAAGTGTTCAGAAGGGGGCGCCACTGTAAACAATGAGAGTTTCGCTGCTGGGACAACTTTGTTGCAGAAACAGCTGACAGCAATCAGGTCAGACTGAGCCAAGGGCTGGAGGGATTTTTAAAATTACAGAAACTGTACCAAATTAAACCAAAACAAAAATCATAACCAATGGCCAAGATTTCAAGTTTGCTACCAAAGGTATGACATTCTCCTAAGACTTGCGTGTGGCTTAATCAATATATTTATATATTTATATTGAAGAAGGAACTATTT
Organism: Mustela putorius furo; assembly: GCF_011764305.1. NCBI lineage: Eukaryota > Metazoa > Chordata > Mammalia > Carnivora > Mustelidae > Mustela > Mustela putorius. Next base: position 396,419 of record NW_025422324.1, on the reverse strand, counting down.
GATGCAGCAAATCCACGTTGATTAAAAATTACCAGATATGGGGCTCCTGGGTGGCTCAGTGGTTTAGGCCTGTGCCTTCGGATCAGGTCATGATTTCAGGGTCCTGGGATGGAGCCCCACATCAGGCTCTCTGCTCAGCGGGGAGCCTGCTTCCCCCTCTCTCTCTGCCTGCCTCTCTACCTCCTTGTGATCTGTCTGTCAAATGGGTAAATAAGATCTTTAACAAAAGAATTACTAGGTGTGAACTACATCGAGGGTATGGGAAGGAAAATGATTTCACCTGATCTGACTAGGAAGTGGTTGAAGCCTGAATTAAAGTGCTATAAAAAGAGTAAAGACCTGGGAAATATATGGGGAAAAAATGCCTAGAAAAACAGCCATAATAACTGGCTGCTCTTTAATGATCCAGATCCTGCGGTAGGCAAAGAAGAGCTGGTTTTAGCCAGAGGATGATCTCCGTTTGTCTTCATGATCTGGCATTTCCTGCAAGCCAGGCATGGGGCTCTGCACTAGAGCTGCAAATGCTGGGGGGCCCTCACTGTCCCTTTTCTCTTCTCAGGGGGACAACCGGCATGTCCGTGGTGCAGTGTGACAGGCTTTACCACACGAGAGAAAAGACTGCCAAGGGTCGGTTGGAGCTGGGAAAAGCCACTTAGGAACAGATTTTCAGGGGAGGTGATAGACAAGGGCAAAGCGAAGAATGAGGATGAGTGTGTCAAGATTCAAAGTGACCGGAGGCAGCACAGTGCATTCAGGAAACTACAGCAAGTTCATGATAACCGACACCTGATCTGGCAGCATCACCTGGGGATGGAGGCTGAGCCCCAGGGTTAACACTGGGGTGAGATGGTTTGTATACTATGCCAAGGAGGTGAGGTACTACACTGTGGGGGCACAGGGAGCTACCGGAGGATTTCACATATCAGAATCGTAACCATAATAGAGTATTTAATTGCATCCTAGCTTTCATCAAGGGTAAGGTGCACTATAGTTTATGTTCGACTAAGAAAGAGAAATGCTGTCAGTTAAACTAGGATATGTCCTCAAGTGCAAGGTGAGTGCCACCTTAAGAGATATTAAAATGGGGGCGGGGAGGACAAAATCTTAGAACAAGTAAACTGTGGTACTACAATAATTAAGAAAGGTCGAACACTTGGATCAACAAAATAAGTGATTATTGCTTACCATGTGCACCCAACTATATTAAGTCTTAGAACAAGAGACATTCTCATCTTGATGCCCCGCAGCTGTTAGACCCAAGGTACAGAGGGCAGTAGCCAACGACCAGCAGGCCCCAAGTGCCATGTGCAGACTCTAAGAGCAACTGCCTTTGAGAGAGGAAACGGTTGAGAGTGGGCTTTCTGAGGTAGAGAATTATTAGCTGGGAACGTAGGAAAATTGACACAGAATCGGAATTGATGCCCCTACATGACAGAGTTGGTGAAACTTCCCTTCTCAGAGATCTTGAGGCTCCTCAGAAATGTATTTTTCATTTTGGATGGAACATTCAGGATAAATATGATCTGTTCGAGTTCCTGGTTCTCTCATCAGGACAGTTTCTTCGGCTTCACTGGCACAAGAAAAGGGTTTTGATAGTCCAGGGTAAATCCTGACAAAAGCAAAGCACGGTATCTATGAAAAACTAACCACTCAGAAGAGAACAAGAGATAAAAGGCCAGGCCGACCTGACCCTGCAGGATAGGTAAGGTTGGTCTGGCAACAGGGGTAGAGGGGAAGTGCCCATCTCCTGCTAGAAGAGCTAGAGAAGACCCCTTCCCGAGAGACCACCAGGAGAGGAGAGCAGTAGGTGCTGATGATGAAGAATATTTTAATCAGCAGACAAGGTCAAAATGACAAAGTTCCAGGATCAGAGTAAACCTATGGGATTAAAAAATAAAAAATAAATAAAAGATTTTTTTGAAAGGACTTTTTTTTTTAAAGGAATTTAAACAAAAAGTCCTTTTTAAGAGACAGTTGGCTGTTTAAACCAAAAGGACAACTCACTGAGAGAATCGCCGCATTATTTATTGGGGTAGAAAGGACCTGGAATGTAGAAAGACCCATTCTGTAGAGGACAAAATAGAATCACTAACAGGCCTCATGCCTTGCACAGCCAGTGGCTAGAATCCCTGCCTCATGAGACCATTTTAAAATCTGTACTCATAATGGAAAGGAACGTGTCATTTCCCTATAATTATATATATGTCATTAATTTTCTGCAAAGCCCAGTAGCACTGGAGCAGAAACTGGGACCTAAGAGTGAGCACCCTGTTTGACAAGCTGGATTAGCCACCTCTTCTTCAGATGCAGGGGGAGCCCTGGCATGCTGACTCCTCCCTTCTTCCTTTCCCCTTTCCTCCCTCCCTCCCTCTTCCCTTCTCATTTCTCCTTCCCTCGTGGTGCCCTTTCCCGATGCCCACTTCATCCCTTTTTTTTCTTACATGCCTGTCTTCTAGAGTTTCTTCTCTCCTCCCAATTACTTCCCTTCGTCTGAATCTCCTCTTTGGTCCCTTTCTCCCTGCTCTCGGCTCCTCCTCCCCTTCCCTGGCCCCTGTTCAGCTCCATCCAGACTGCAGGCAGAGCTGGACTAACATGCTCCCTCACTAGCTCAGCCACCCTCCAGAGAAGTCACTCTTCGGTGGCCACCTTCCTGACCCCCTGGTCCTTTCTCTCCACTTATTCAGCTATTGCTCTGAAGTCTGAGGAGGACAGAGCGGGGCTGCCGCAGAATCAGGCCAGAGGAGAAACCAAACCATGTGTCCACACTGTCCCCCAGTACTGCTGCTCTGAGAGCTTTCGGAGTCCTCAATAGGGTTAGGATTTTAGGGGCTTCTTCAGAACCGGGAGTGAAAACAGCCATAGGTCAAAAGAAAAGCTATGGCCCCCACACAAAAATAATAATCACAAATGAAAAAAACTAAGTTAGCTCTGAAGTCCCAATGTCAAAGAATTGCCTTGAATCTGTCACTAGAAAGCACCCAAGGCCTCACTCTCTGGGTTCTGGGTGCCCTGGGAATGGCAGGAGTCTCTGACCCCCTTCCCTCTTCATTCACTCCCAAAGAACGTCCTCTGAGGTGGTCTTCAAACTTCCTCTGAGAAACTGTCTCTGGGAACTGTAGGCCCTTGGCTGCTGGGATAAATGAGGGTGATGTCAGGACCTGATGGGAAGCTTTACCAGGAGACTGTGGCTTCTGGATGCAGTCCTCAGGTCCCATGGTCTGGGTGAGATCTAGGTCTTTGAGTGAAGGAGGACAGATGAGATTTCAGATTTTGAGTTGATTCTGGGATGATTAGTGCTTTGGAGGGCATTGGGTGAAGGTATTTTGCACACGGGAAGGACACGAATTTGGGGAGCCAGAGAGTGGACTGTTAAGAGCTGACCTGCATTACCCCCAGAAACCTTGCTGCTGTCCTTATCTCTGGTACCACAGAACGTGACCTTATTTGGAACTAGAGTCCTTACAAATGCAATCACATTACAGTGAGGTCGTTAGAGTGAGCCCTAATCTCCTGTAACTGACCTCCTTATGTAAAGGGAAAAATCTGGACAGAGAGATGCCCCTACTGTCAGTGGTGGGCAGTGCATGAACTTCTAGAACCCTGACAGTAGTGGAAAACAGACTCAGGCTGGGCACTAGGTAAATGGGAGCTCTAGTGGAATTTCAGATGAAGATGCTGTGGACCTCGGCTTCCCAGGTCATAGTGACGTTAGGATTTCAAATTCAAGTCAGAGATGAAAGAAACATCTGGACTCGGACCTCAGGTACACACAGTATTCTGAACTGAGGCTAGCACCAGAGACCATTCTAATGAAAGGCCCCCAAAGGTGGGCTCTCACAGGTGGGCTCTGACTCAGTTTCCTGTATATTCATTCATGAAATCGCTCTGCGGGTCAACACGCAGAACAAAACCATTTAATAAAAGTGACAATGAGGAGAAGAAAGGGAGGCCAGAAGGCATGTGAATGTGGAGAGAGGAAGAGCCAGGGCGGGGCGGAAAAACCGAGAATCCCTCCCTGCGCTCCTTGCTGCCAGGGAGGTCTGAGGGACTAGTTTCCACCTGGGATCCCAAGTCCAGAACAAAAGTGGCGGGGCCACGCCACGAGATGAGGGAAGGGGGTCCTTGGCACCCACGTGTGGGGGTGCCAATCGATGGGGGCTAGTGCGCTCGCTGGCGGAGGGGGGGGCACCCTCGCATGGCTCTGTCCGGGCCCGACCCGTGGGGTCCCCGGGTGCGGCGTGTCGTCCGGAGTGGTCCCGCTTCCCCGGGGGTGTCGCAGGAGGCTGGGTCCCGACACCCCCCCGCGAGCTCGCGGCCCCGTGCTTGCTTTCTGCTCCAGATGACGGCGAGGCTCGGTTACACTCTACCTGCTCCCAGAGGGTCCTCCGGAGAAGCCATGGGGCGGGGTGGGACAGCGCGGCCTCAGGGACTGGGCTGGAGCGCGGGAGTGCAGGGGCGGCGAGGCAGGGGCCCCGACAGGGCCTCAGCACAGCACCGTGGCCCTGCGCGCCCCTCCCCCGCCAGCCCCTCCACCTCCTCTCAAACTCTCCAGGGCGACCTCCGCGAGCTCACTTCCCACTTCTGCAATTAGCAAAGCCCCTTCTCCGGGCCGCCCCCGCCCACCCCCCTCCGTCCTGAAGCGCGGGCCCGGGGCACGGGCGCCAGCCAAGCCCCAGGGGCCTGCCAGCGTGGCCAGCGCCAGCGCTCAGCGGCCTCCTAGCCTGGCTCCCCAAGCGGGTATCCGCGTGCTGCCTGGCTGTGAAAAGATCATCAGCCCTAAACCCGGCTGCACTCTCGGGTCACTTCGCTGGCTTCCTGATTGTGCCCAAAGCCGGGAACCAGCTTCCCAAGCACAGGCCTGGGCTGAGATGCCTGCCCGCGATCTCTTTGAGCAGTATCCTAGTCTCAGGCAGGGTCCGCCATTGCATGATGGCACGCGCAAATCACTTCGACCTGGATGTTTGGGTTTTTTTGTTTTTTTTTTGGTTATTGGTTATTACATGACCTCCATGGTAGGTGCTCCACAAAGGGAGTGAAAAGAGGACGCCTGATACATACGCATATGGCCATTCTAGAAAAAGAGCTTGGGGTTCTCTCGGAAGCGCGGCATTGGTCCTTGCACTATGGTTTAATAGAAATGGGATTATGCACCAACTTACTTAAATGAGCATAGTTTGAAATCGTTTACGAAGAATAAATATTTAAAACAGTTATATTTTAACTAAATCTATCATCAATCATAAATCTATTACACGAAGGTTACAGGCAATTTAAAATGCAATAGCACTGTCTTCAGGGTTTTAAATAATCCGTGTCTGTCTTGGCACATGAGATTGCAAAGATAGGAAATGGTTTGTAAAAGATCATATAATAGCTTTTACTATACGGTATCAGCAATTTATCCTAAAGGAGCTGCCACCAGCTAAAAACTCAGCTTTGAAAAATGCAGAAAAGCAGCAAAACGTTTACATACCCTCTTGGTGACCAGAGGCGTGCTTTGTGCCCCTCATCATGTCTTTCGTGGTTCTGAGGCCCTTGGCGCTCAGTAGTTTAGTGTCTTATTCTCTGCAATAGGCCATTGAAGAAATACCAGGCCCAGAGAAGAAGGTCCTGCTGGGTGTCTGAAGAAAGTACAACCTTTTAGATGAAGCTTTCTGGGGAATTTGTTAGTGGTTTGGTCTGCTTCTGATAGGAAGGGAAATTTTCTTTTTAAAGATTTTATTTATTTATTTGATAGAGATCACAAGTAGGAAGAGAGGCAGGCAGAGAGAGAGGAAGAAACAAACAGGCTCCCTGCTGAGGAGTGAGCCTGATGTGGGGCTCGATCCCAGGACCCTGGAATCATGACCTGAGCCGAAGGCAGAGGCTTTAACTCACTCTGCCACCCAGGTGCCCAAGGGAAATATTTTTTTAAAGCTTTTATTTATTTATTTGACAGACAGAGATCACAAGTAGGCAGAGAGCAGGCAGAGAGAGAAGTGGAAGCAGGCTCCCTGCTGAGCAGAGAGCCAGACATGGGGCTCAATCCCAGGACCCTAGGATCATGACCTGAGCCGAACGCAAAGGCCCAGTGAGCCAAAGACACTGAGCCACTCGGGTGCCCCAGGAAGGGAAATTTTTTTAAGAGTATTTTCTTTGAATCTATTTTGAGGTTTGGTTTGTGGTTCTTTCTGACTTCTCATGAAGATGGAATTTCTTCTGAGGTTGGTTGTCAGGAACCGCATATCAAATAGAGCTATCTTGCTAGCAATAAATAAATAAATAAATAAATAAATGCATGCTCAAGTGTTCCTATAAAGCTATTATGCTTTTCAAAATCCCGAACTATAATTCATGTATCTTGGTCATTCTTTATCAGATCAAACAGGAGAGAGGTGGCAGAAACGCACTTTCAGGTTGATTTTTTTTTTACAAGGAAGATGGACTTATGAACCTACTTTGTTATTCCCTTTCATTCAATTTCCCTGTACCTCCTTTTCTATGAATTGTAACGGTAAACCATCATTATTTTTATTGTTGGCCCGTGAGAATTAGAGATCAATGCCCAAGTGAAAGCAGAAGGCAGGTTTATTAAAGCAACAGCACACTATCTAAGGGAGAGCAGGTGGTATTCCATGAGTTGGAGCTGGCCCTTACTTTGTTTTGGGATTGGATATTTCTTGGTCTTTTTGAAGTGGGAGGACCTTCAACATGCAGTGGATTGATCTCTAATGGAGGCTGCTTCCAATCATTTGGGGGACTCCTACCACATGTTGGGAAAAGGACTTGTTGTCATTTTTTATTTTATTTTTTTTCAGGGTTCCAAAATTCACTGTTTATGCACCACACCCCCAGTGCTCCATGCAATATGTGCCCTCCATAACTCCCATTAACAGGGCTTACCCAACCCTCTGCCCCCTCCCCTCAAAACTCTCAGTTTGTTACTCAGAGTCTCTCATGGTTTGTCCCCCGCTCCAATTTCCCCCCACTCACTTCTCCTCTTGATCACCCAGTGTCTTCTGTGTTATTCTTTATGCTCCACAATTAAGTGAAACCATATGAAAATTGACAATCTCTGCTTGAATTATTCCACTCAGGATTATCTCCTCCAGTCCCGTCCATGTTGATACAAAAGTTGGGTATCCTTCCTTTCAGAAGGAAGCATAATACTCCATTGTAAAAATGGATCATATCTTCTTTATCCGTTCATCCATTGAAGGTCATCTTGGTTCTTTCCAAAGTTTAATGACTGTGGCCATTGCTGCTATAAACATTAGGGTACCGATGTCCCTTCTTTTCACTGCATCTGTATCTTAGGGGTAAATACTCAGTAGTGCAATTGCAGGGTCATAGGGTAGCTCTAATTTTAATTTCTTAAGGAGTCTCCACACTGTATCCCAAAGTAGCTGCACCAACTGGCATTCTCACCAATAGAGTAAGAGGGTTCCCCATTCTCCACATGCTCTCCAACACTTGTTGTTTATTGCCTTGTTAATTTTGGCCCTTCTAACTGTGTAAGGTGGTATCCCAAAGTGCTTTTGATTTGAATCTCCCTGGTGGCTAATGATGATGAACATTTTCTCATGCATCTGTTTGCCATTTGTATGTCTTCTTTGGAGAAGTGTCTGTTCATGTCTTCTGCCCATTTTTTGACATGATTATCTGTTTTGTGTGTGTTGAGTTTGAGGAGTTCTTTATAGATCTTGGATATCAGCCCTTTATCTGTAATGTCATTTGTGAAAATCTTCTCCCATTCCGTGGGTTGTCTCTTCATTTTGTTGACGGTTTCCTTTGCTGTGCAGAAACTTTTGATCTTGATGAAGTCCCAAAAGTTCATTTTTGCTTTTGTTTCCTTTGTCTTTGGGGACATGTCATGAAAGAATTTGCTGTGGCCAGTGTCCAAGAGGTTACTGCCTATGTTCTCCTCTAGGACTTTGATAGATTCCTGCCTCACGTTGAGGACGTTTTTCCATTTCAAATTTATCTTTATGTATGGTATAAGAGAATGGTTGAGTGTCATTCTTCCATACATAGCTGTCCAATTTTTCCAGCTCCATTGTTTGAAGAGGCTGTCTTTTTCCACTGTGTAATTTGTTCTGCTTTGTCAAAGATTTTTTGCACATAGAGTTGATGGTCCATGTCTGGGCACTCTACTCTAATCCACTGGTCTACATGTCTTCTTAACGCACTGAGCCACCAAGGTGCCCCTTTTAAGCTAATATTTAAAAGTAGAGTCATTCTTTTTTTTAAGATTTTATTTATTATTTATTTGACAGAGAGAGATCACAAGTGGACGGAGGACAGGCAGAGGGTTAGGGTTTGACGTCGTTGGGGTCAGGGTTAGCGTAAGGCTTAGGGTAGGTGTCAGGGTTACGGTTAGGTTCAGGGTTAGGTTTAGGGTCAGGCTCACAGTAGTGTCAGGGTTAGCATTATGCTCAGAGTCAGGGTCAGGGTCAGTGTTAGGGTGACAGTTAGGTTTAGGGTCAGGTTCAGGGTCATGGTCAGATTTAAGGTCAGGTTCAAGTTTTGGTTTGGGGGCAAGGTTCATGTCAGGGTCAGGGTTAGGTTTGGGACAGGTTTAGTGTCAGGGTTAGGGTTAGGTCAGCTTTATGTTTAGGTTCTGTTTTGTGAGTAGGTTGAGGATCTGGGTTAGATTTAGGGTTACGATTCTGTTCAGAATCACGGATTGGGTCAGAGTTGGGTTTACAGACACTGTTAGGGTCAGTCTTAAGGTCAAGGCCAGGGTGAGGTTTAAGGTTAAGTTCTGACATAGGCAAAGTTCAGAGTTAGAGTTATGATCAGGGTCAGGGAGAAGGTCAGGTTTATTGTTAAAGTGGGGTTAGGGTTAGGGTTAGAGGTAGGTTGAGGGTTAGGGTTAGACTGGGTTAGGGTCAGTGTCAGGGATAATGTTAGGGGTTAGTTTTAGGGTTAGGTTCAGCGATAGGTTTCTGGTCAGGGCCCGTGTTAGTGTCAGGGTCAGGGTTACATTTAGGGTTTGAGTTAGGGTCAGGCTCACAGTCAGGGTCAGGATTAGTGTTCAGGTCAGTGTCGGGGTCACTGTTACGGTCAGTGTTAGGTTTATGGTCATGGTCTGGGTTTAGGGTCAGGGTGAATTTAGCAACACTGTCATGTTTAGGGTCAGGTTCAGGTATTGGTTTAAAGTCCACATTCGGGTCAGGGACAGGGTTATGTAGTGGTCAGTGTTAGTGTCATGGTTAGGATTAGGGTAGGATCAGGGTCAGGGTCAGTGAAGGTCAGGGCCAGGGTCAGGTTTAGGGTCAGGCTTTGGTTTAGGTCAATGTTCGTTTCAGTGTCACAGTTAAGTATTGGTGGTAGGGTTTGGGATAGGGGTTAGGATTAGAGTTACAAGTAGGGTTATAGTTAGGGTTAGGGAAGACAGCGTAAGGTCCGGGTTAGGGTTTGGTTTAGGGTAGGGGTGAGTGTTAGGGTCGGGTCAGCATTAGGTTTAGGTTCAGGGTCGGTAGAGGTTCATGATTTGAGTTACCTTTAGGTTTAGGGTTAGCGTCAGCTCTCACAGTCACGGTCAGGGGGAGGGTTAGTGTCAGCGTCAGGGTTAGGATTAGGGTCAGGGTCAGTGTCATGGTTAGGTATGAGTATGGTTATGGTAATGTCAGAGTTAGGTTTAGGTTCAGGGTCCACATCAGTGTCAGTTTCAGGCTTAGATTTAGGTTTAGGGTTCAGATCAGCATCACAGACAGGGTCAGGGTCAGGGTCAGGGTCAGGGCTGGGTTTGGGTTTGGTGCAGGCTCACAGTCAGTGTCAGGATCAGGGTTAGTGGTTACTGTTAGGGTTAGCCCCTCTTCTGGGTCATGAACCAATCCATTCAGGGTCTGAGGATAAACCCTGGGCAGAAGGGTGTAGACCCTATACCTGATCCCATTTAACCAGCCTTAAACTGGGGGTGTGAACATGACTTGCCCACCAGACATCTAACCCCTCATCAGCCTGATCCTGCTTGGGGCATCTCCACCCATGATGGCATGGCCAGGTCCTCTTTACACACAGACACACAGACACACAGAGGCGCACACACACACACACACACACACACACACACACAAAGAGATATGCAGAGGCGACCTAGGGCTACACTGGTAGTTCATAAGGTGTGGGCCTCTCTGACTCTGAGCCCCCTGGTGTGACATTTTGATTTTATAAGCCAAAGGGCCTGAGGCGTTGGGGAATCCTGATATGACCTGCCAGGGAGGGGACGTGTTTGACGGGCCAGCTCTCTTCTCCCTGCTTCCTCTTGGCTTCAGTACAGCAGAAGAACATGTTGCTTCCTTTAGGATGTGCCTAGAAATGATCTGGGCAGGGGGGTTTTCTCTGTATTGGGGTGCCTGGATACGTGGGGTCCAATTCCGTTGGGCTCTGTCTCCTGGGCAGTGAGGTACCACTGCCTGGGGGCTCCTTACCAAACTTCCTGCTGCACCCAGAGCTCCCTGAGCCGCCGGTCCCCAAGCTGCTCAGGGCTCACAATCCATTCAATGCAGTGCCACTCCAATGACACCCATACAGCCTCCCACCTGCCCCTAGGAGGCCTGGGTGCAGCTGTTATCCCCGCTGGAGGGAACAGAGCTGGGATTAGACTACGTTAGTGTGTAGGTTTAGGGTTAGGAAATACTTAGGGTCAGGGTTAGGGTTAGGGTTAGGGTTAGGTTAGGGTTAAAAAATACATAGGGTCAGGGTTAGGGTCAGACGTTAATGGCGTCAGGGTTAGCGGATGGCTTATGGTAGGGGTCAGGGTTAGGGATAGTTTCATGGTTAGGTTTAGGGTCAGGCTCACAGTAGGGTCAGTTTTAGGGTTACGGTCAGAGTCAGGGATAGGATCAGTGTTAGGTGACGGTTAGGTTTAGGGTCAGTTCTAGGGTCATGGTCTGATTTAGGGTCAGGTTGAAATTTTGGTTTGGGGGCAAGGTTCATGTCAGGGTCAGTGTTAGGTTTGGGATAGGTTTAGTGTCAGGGTTAGGGTCAGGTCCATGATTATGTTAAGGTCAGCTTTTGTAGGTTCTGTTTTATGAGTAGGTTCAGGATCAGGGTTAGCTTTAGGATTACGCTTCTGTTCAGGCTCACGGATTGGGTCAGATTTATGTTTACAGTCAGGGTTAGGGTCTGTGTTAATTTCAAGGCCAGGGTCAAGTTTAAGTTTTAGCGTCTGATATAGGCAAAATTCAGAGTTTGGGTTATGATATGGGTCAGGGAGAGGGTCAGGATTATTGTTAAGTGGGGTTAGGGTTAGGGTTAGAGGTAGGTTGAAGGTGAGGGTTAGACCGGGTTAGGGTCAGTGTCAGGGATAATGTTAGGGGTTAGTTTTAGGGTTAGGTTCAGTGTTAGGTTTTGGGTCAGGTCCCGTGTTAGTTTCAGAGTCAGGGTTACGTTTAGGGTTAGAGTTAGGGTCAGGCTTACATTCAGTGTCAGGGTTAGTGTTAGGGTCAGGGTCCGGGTCACTGTTAGGGTCAGGGTTAGGTTTATGAACTTTATTGGGTCAGGGTCAGGGTGAAGTCTAGGGCCAGTGTCAGGTTTACGGTCAATATCAGGTATTGGTTTAAAGTCCAGATTCGGGTAAGGGACAGGCTTATATAGTGGTCATTGTTAGGGTCATGGTTAGGTTTAGGGTCAAGGCCAGGGTCAGGATTAGGGTCTCGGTCTGGTATAGGCAAAGCTCAGGGCCCAGATTAGGATCAGCGTCTGGTATAGGCAAAGTTCGGGGTTAGGGTTATGATCTTAGTCATGTATAGGGTCAGGGTTATTGTTAAAGTTTAGGGTTAGTTTTACGTTTAGCGTTAGGTTGACGGTTAGGGTTAGAACTTGTTAGGGTCAGGGTCCGTGGTAGGGCTAGGGGTTAGTGTTAGGGTTAGGTTCAGAGATAGGATTCGGGGGTGGGCCAATGTTAGTGTCTGGGTCAGGGTTACATTTAGGGTTTGAGTAGGGTTCAGTCTCACAGTCCGGATCAGGTTTAGTGTTCAATTGTTAGTCGGGGTCACTGTAAGGGTCAGGGTTAGGTTATCATCATGGTCTGGGTCAGGGTCAGGGTGAAGTTTAGCGCCAGTGTCCGGTTGAGGGTCAGGTTCAGGTATTGGTTTAAAGTCCATATTCGGGTCAGGGACAGGGTTATGTAGTGGACAGGGTTAGTGTCAAGGTCAGGATTAGGGTCAGAGTCAGGGTCAGGTAAAGTTCAGGGCCAGGGTCAGGTTGAGGTTCAGGCTTTGGTATAAGGTCCATATTCGGTTCAATGTCACAGTTAGGTTTTGGCGGTAGGGTTTGGGATTGGGGTTAGGTTTAGAGTTAAAAGTAGGGTTATGCTTATAGTTAGGGATAGACAGAGGAGGTCAGGGTTAGGGTTTGGTTTAAGTTAAGGGTTAGTGTGAAGTTCAGGGTCAGCATGATGTGTAGGTTCAGGGTCCTTATTAGGGTCATGGTTAGAGTTACCATTAGGTTTAGGGTTAGGGTCAAGCACACTGTCACGGTCAGGGGTAGGGTTAGTGTCCGGTTTAGGTCAGCATCAGGTTTAGGATTAGTGTCAGGGTCAGGGTCCTGGTTAGGTTTGAGTCCTGGTTACGGTAATGTCAGAGTTTGGTTTAGGTTCAGGGTCCACATCAGGGTCATTGTCAGGCTTAGGTTTAGGTTTAGGGTTCAGGTCAGCATCACAGCCAGGGTCAGGATCTTGGTCTGGGTCAGGGCTGGGTTTGGGTTTGGGGCAGGATCAGGGTTAGTGGTTACTGTTAGGGTTAGCCCCTCTTCTGAGTCATGGACCCATCCCTTCAGGGTCTCAGGGTAAACCCTGGGCAGAAGGGTGTAGACCCTACACCTGATCCCATTTAACCAGCCTTAAACTGGGGGTGTGAACATGACTTGCCGAGCAGACATCTAACCCCTCATCAGCCTGATCCTGCGTGGGGCATCTCCACCCATGATGGCATGGCCAGGTCCTCTTTACACACAGACACACAGACACACCAGAGAGGCACACACACACACACCCACACACACACACACACACACACACAAAGAGATATGCGGAGGAGACCTAGGGCTACACTGGTAGTACATAAGGTGTGGGCCTCCCTGACTCGGAGCCCCCTCCTGTGACCTTTTGATTTTATTAGCCAAAGGGCCTGAGGCCTTAGGGAAACCTGATATGACCTTCCAGCGTGGGGACGTGTCTGACAGGCCAGCTCTCTTCTCCCTGCTTCCTGTTGGCTTCAGTACAGCAGAAGAACATGTTTCTTCCTTTAGGATGTGCCTAGAAATGACCTGGGCAGGGCGGTTCTCTCTGTATTGGGGTGCCTGCATTCGTGGGTTCCAATTCCATTGGGCTCTGTCATCTGGGAAGTGAGGTCACCACTGCCTGGGGGCTCCTTACCAAACTTCCTGCTGCACCAGAGCTCTCTGAGCCGCCAGTCCCCAAGCTACTCAGGGCTCACAATCCACTCAATGCAGTGCCCCTCCAATGACACCCATACAGCCTCCCACCTGCCCCTAGGAGGCCTGGGTGCAGCTGTTATACCCGCTGGAGGGAGCAGAGCTGGGATTAGACTACGTTAGTGTTAGGGTTATGGTTTAGAAATACTTAGGGTCAGGGTTAGGGTTAGGGTTAGGTTAGGGTTAAGAAATACTTAGGGTCAGGGTTAGGGTTAGACGTCGTTGGCGTTAGGGTTACTGGATGGCTTAGGGTAGGGGTCAGGGTTAGGGTTAGTTTCATGGTTAGGTTTAGGGTCAGGCTCACAGTAGGGTCAGGGTTAGCGTTACGGTCAGAGTCAGGGTCAGGGTCAGTGTTAGGATGACGGTTAGGTTTAGGGTCAGGTTCAGGGTCATGGTCAGATTTAGGATCAGGTTCAAGTTTTGGTTTGGGGGCAAGGTTCATGTCAGGGTCAGGGTTATGTTTGGGACAATTTTAGTGTCAGGGTTAGGTTCAGGTTCATGATTATGGTAAGGTCAGCTTTTGTAGGTTCTGTTTTATGAGTAGGTTCAGGATCAGGGTTAGCTTTAGGTTTAGGATTCTGTTCAGGCTCACGGATTGGGTCAGATTTAGGTTTATAGTCAGGGTTAGGGTCAGTGTTAATGTCAAGACCACGGTCAGGTTTAAGTTTAGGGTTTGATATAGGCTAAGTTCAGAATTCGGGTTAAGATTTGGGTCACGGAGAGGGTCAGGATTATTGTTAATTGGGGTTAGGGTTAGGGTTAGAGGTAGGTTGAAGGTGATGCTTAGACCGGATTTGGGTCAGTGTCAGGGATAATGTTAGGGGTTAGTTTTAGGGGTAGGTTCAGCATTAGGTTTTTTGGTCAGGGCCCGTATTAGTGTCCGGGTCAGGTTTACATTTAGGGTTAGAGTTAGGGTCAGGCTCCCATTCAGTGTCAGGGTTAATGTTAGGGTCAGGATCCGGGTCACTGTTAGGGTCAGGGTTAGGTTTATGGACTTTATCTGGGTCAGGGTCAGGGTGAAGTCTAGGGCCAGTGTCAGGTTTACGGTCAATATCAGGTATTGGTTTAAAGTCCAGATTCGGGTAAGGGTTAGGCTTATATAGTGGTCATTTTTAGGGTCAAGGTTAGGTATAGGGTCAGGTCCAGGGTCAGGTTTAAGGTCTCGGTCTGGTATAGGCAAAGCTCAGGGCCCGGATTAGGGTCAGCGTCTGGTAAAGGAAAAGATCAGGGTTAGGGTTATGATCTTAGTCATGTATAGGGTCAGGGTTATTGTTAAAGTTTAGGGTTAGTTTTACGTTTAGCATTAGGTTGTCGGTTAGGGTTAGAACTTGTTAGGGTCAGAGTCCATGGTAGGGCTAGGGGTTAGTGTTAGGGTTACGTTCAGAGATAGGATTCAGGGTGTGCCAATGTTAGTGTCTGAGTCAGTGTTATATTTAGGGTTTGAGTAGGGTTCAGTCCACAGTCAGGGTCAGGTTTAGTGTTCAATTGATTGTCGGGGTCACTGTAAGGTTCAGGGTTAGGTTATCGTCATGGTCTGGGTCAGGGTCAGGGTGAAGTTTAGCGCCAGTGTCCGGTTTAGGGTCAGGTTCAGGTTTTGGTTTAAAGTCCACATTCGGGTTAGGGATAGGGTTATGTAGTGGTCATGTTAGTGTCAAGGTTTGGATTAGGGTCAGAGTCAGGGTAAGGTAAAGGTCAGGGCCAGGGTCAGGTTGAGGGGTTCAGGCTTTGGTATAGGGTCAATGTTTGGTTCAGTGTCACAGTTAGGTTTTAGCGGTAGGGTTTGGGATTGGGGTTTGGGTTAGAGTTAGAAGTAGGGTTATGGTTAGGTTAGGGATAGACAGTGGAGGTCAGGGTTAGAGTTTGGTTTAAGTTAGGGGTTAGTGTTAAGTTCAGGGTCAGCATGATGTGTAGGTTCAGTGTCCTTATTAGGGTCATCGTTAGAGTTACCATTAGGTTTAGGGTTAGGGTCAAGCACACTGTCACGGTCAGGGGAAGGGTTAGTGTCCGGTTTTTTTTTGTCAGCATCAGGTTTAGGATTAGGGTCAGCGTCAGGTTCCTGTTTAGGTTTGAGTCATGGTTAGGGTAATGTCAGAGTTTGGATTAGGTTCAAGGTCCACATCAGGGTTAGTGTCAGGCTTAGGTTTAGTTTTAGGGTTCATGTCAGGATCACAGCCAGGGTCAGGGTCAGGGTCAGGGCTGTGTTTGGGTTTGGGGCAGGCTCACAGTCAGTGTCATGATCAGGGTTAGTGGTTACTGTTAGGGTTAGCCCCTCTTCTGGGTCATGGTACCATCCCTTCAGGGTCTCAGGATAAACCCTGGGCAGAAGGGTGTAGACCCTACACCTGATCCCATTTAACTAGCCTTAAACTGGGGGTGTGAACATGACTTGTCCACCAGACATCTAACCCCTCATCAGCCTGATCCTGCTTGGGGCATCTCCACACATGATGGCATGGCCAGGTCCTCTTTACACACAGACACACAGACACCCAGAGGGACACACACACACACACACACACACACACACACACACAAAGAGATATGCGGAGGAGACCTAGGGCTACACTGGTAGTTCATAAGGTGTGGGCCTCTCTGACTGTGAGCCCCCTGGTTTGACCTTTTGATTTTATTAGCCAAAGGGCCTGAGGCGTTGGGGAATCCTGATATGAATGACCTGCCAGGGAGGGGACGTGTCTGACGGGCCAGCTCTCTTCTCCCTGCTTCCTCTTGGCTTCAGTACAGCAGAAGAACATGTTGCTTCCTTTAGGACGAGCCTAGAATTGAGCTGGGCATGGGGGTTTTCTCTGTATTGGGTTGCCTGGATACATGGGTTCCAATTCCGTTGGGATCTGTCATGTGGGAAGTGAGGTCACAACTGCCTGGGGGTTCCTTACCAAACTTCCTGCTGCACCAGAGCTCTCTGAGACGCCGGTCCCCAAGCTACGCAGGGCTCACAATCCACTCAATGCAGTGCCCCTCCAATGACACCCATACAGCTCCCACCTGCCCCTAGGAGGCCTGGGTGCAGCTGTTATCCCCGCTGGAGGGAACAGAGCTGGGATTAGACTATGTTAGTGTTAGGGTTATGGTTAAGAAATACTTAGGGTCAGGGTTAGGGTTAGGGTTAGAGTTAGGTTAGGGTTAAGAAATACTTAGGGTCAGGGTTAGGGTTAGACGTCGTTGGCGTTAGGGTTACTGGATGGCTTAGGGTAGGGGTCAGGGTTAGGGTTAGTTTCCTGGTTAGGTTTAGGGTCAGGCTCACAGTAGGGTCAGGGTTAGCGTTACGGTCAGAGTCAGGGTCAGGGTCAGTGTTAGGATGACGGTTAGGTTTAGGGTCAGGTTCAGGGTCATGGTCAGATTTAGGGTCAGATTCAAGTTTTGGTTTGGGGGCAAGGTGCATGTCAGGGTCAGGGTTAGGTTTGGGACAATTTTAGTGTCAGGGTTAGGGTCAGGTTCATGATTATGGTAAGGTCAGCTTTTGTAGGTTCTGTTTTATGAGTAGGTTCAGGATCAGGGTTAGCTTTAGGTTTAGGATCTGTTCAGGCTCACGGATTGGGTCAGATTTAGGTTTATAGTCAGGGTTAGGGTCAGTGTTAATGTCAAGACCAGGGTCAGGTTTAAGTTTAGGGTTTGATATAGGCTAAGTTCAGAATTCGGGTTATGATTTGGTTCAGGGAGAGGGTCAGGATTATTGTTAAGTGGTGTTAGGGTTAGGGTTAGAGGTAGGTTGAAGGTGATGTTTAGACCGGATTAGGGTCAATGTCAGGGATATTGTTAGGGGTTAGTTTTAGGGTTAGGTTCAGCATTAGGTTTCGGGTCAGGGCCCGTATTAGTGTCTGGGTCAGGTTTACATTTAGGGTTAGAGTTAGGGTCAGGCTCCCATTCAGTGTCAGGGTTAATGTTAGGGTCAGGATCCGGGTCACTGTTAGGGTCAGGGTTAGGTTTATGGACTTTATCTGGGTCAGGGTCAGGGTGAAGTCTAGGGCCAGTGTCAGGTTTACGGTCAATATCAGGTATTGGTTTAAAGTCCAGATTCGGGTAAGGGACAGGCTTATATAGTGGTCATTTTTAGGGTCAAGGTTAGGTATAGGGTCAGGTCCAGGGTCAGGTTTAGGGTCTCGGTCTGGTATAGGCAAAGCTCAGGGCCCGGATTAGGGTCAGCGTCTGGTAAAGGAAAAGATCAGGGTTAGGGTTATGATCTTAGTCATGTATAGGGTCAGGGTTATTGTTAAAGTTTAGGGTTAGTTTTACGTTTAGCGTTAGGTTGTCGGTTAGGGTTAGAACTTGTTAGGGTCAGGGTCCGTGTTAGGGCTAGGGGTTAGTGTTAGGGTTAGGTTCAGAGATAGGATTCAGGGGTGGGCCAATGTTAGTGTCTGAGTCAGGGTTACATTTAGGGTTTGAGTAGGGTTCAGTCCACAGTCAGGGTCAGGTTTAGTGTTCAATTGATTGTCGGGGTCATTGTAAGGTTCAGGGTTAGGTTATCGTCATGGTCTGGGTCAGGGTCAGGGTGAAGTTTAGCGCCATGTCCGGTTTAGGGTCAGGTTCAGGTATTGGTTTAAAGTCCACATTCGGGACAGGGACAGGGTTATGTAGTGGTCAGGGTTAGTGTCAAGGTTAGGATTAGGGTCAGAGTCAGGGTCAGGTAAAGGTCAGGGCCAGGGTCAGGTTGAGGGTCAGGCTTTGGTTTAGGGTCAATGTTCGGTTCAGTGTCACAGTTAGGTTTTGGCGGTAGGGTTTGGGATTGGGGTTAGGGTTAGTGTTAGAAGTAGGGTTATGCTTAGAGTTAGGGATAGACAGAGTAAGGTCAGGGTTAGGGTTTGGTTTAGGTTAGCGGTTAGTGTTAAGTTCAGGGTCAGCATGATGTGTAGGTTCAGGGTCCTTATTAGGCTCATGGTTAGAGTTACCATTAGGTTTAGGGTTAGGGTCAAGCACACCTTCACTGTCAGGGGTAGGGTTAGTGTCCGGGTTAGGTCAGCGTCAGGTTTAGGATTAGGGTCAGGGTCAGGGTCCTGGTTAGGTTTGAGTCATGGTTACGGTAATGTCAGAGATTGGTTTACGTTCAGGATCCACATCAGGGTCAGTGTCAGCCTTCAGTTTAGGTTTAGGGTTCAGGTCAGCATCACAGCCAGGGTCAGGGTCAGAGTCAGGGTCAGGGCTGGGTTTGGGTTTGGGGCAGGCTCACAGTCAGTGTCATGATCAGGGTTAGTGGTTACTGTTAGGGTTAGCCCCTCTTCTTGGTCATGGACCCATCCCTTCAGGGTCTCAGGATAAACCCTGGGCAGAAGGGTGTAGACCCTACACCTGATCCCATTTAACCAGCCTTAAACTGGGGTGTGAACATGACTTGCCCACCAGACATCTAACGCCTCATCAGCATGATCCTGCTTGGGGCATCTCCACCCATGATGGCTTGGCCAGGTCCTCTTCACACACAGACACACAGACACCCAGAGCCACACAAAAAACCCAGAGGCACACACACACACACACACACACACACAAAGAGATATGCAGAGGAGACCTAGGGCTACACTGGTAGTTCATAAGGTGTGGGCCTCTCTGACTCTGAGCCTTCTGGTGTGACCTTTTGATTTTATTAGCCAAAGGGCCTGAGGCGTTGGGGAAACCTGATATGACCTTCCAGGGAGGGGACGTGTCTGAACGGCCAGCTCTCTTCTCCCTGCTTCCTCTTGGCTTTAGTACAGCAGAAGAACATGTTGCTTCCTTTAGGATGTGCCTAGAAATGAGCTGGGTAGGGCGGGTTTTCTCTGTATTGGGGTGCCTGGATACGTGGGTTCCAATTCAGTTGGGCTCTGTCGTCAAGGAAGTGAGGTCACCACTGCATCGGGGCTCCTTACCGAACTCCCCCTCCACCAGAGCTCCCTGAGACACCGGTCCCCAATCTGCTCAAGGCTCACACTCCACTCATTGCAGTGCCCATCCAGTGACCCCCATACAGCCTCCTCCCAGACCCTGGGAGGCCAGGGTGCAGCTGTTATCCCGCTGGAGCGAACATAGCTGGGTTAGACCAGTTCCCGTTAGGGTTAGGGCTAAGAAAGACGTAGGGTCAGGGTTAGGGTTAGACATCTTTTCGTTCACGGTTAGTGTAATTCTTAGGGTAGGGGTCAGGGTAAGGGTTAGGTTCATGGATTGGTTTAGGATCAGGATCACAGTAGGGTCCGGGTTAGCGTTACAGTCATAGTCAGGGTCAGGGTCAGTGTTAGGCTTACATTTAGGGTTAGAGATAGAGTCAGGCTCCCATTCAGTGTCAGGGTTAGTTTTAGGTTCAGCGTCAGGGTCACTGTTAGGGTCAGGCTTAGGTTTTTGGTCTTTGCCTGGGTCGGGGTCAGGGTGAAGACTAGGGCCAGTGTCAGATTTACGGTCAGGATCAGGTATTGGTTTAAAGTCCACATTCGGGTCAGGAACAGGGTTATGTAGTGGTCATTGTTAGGGTCATGGTTAGGTTAAGGGTCAGGGCCAGTGTCCGGTTTAGTGTCAGGGTCTGGTAGAGGCAAAGTTCAGGGTTAGGGTTATGATCTTAGTCAGGTATAGGGTCAGGGTTATTGTTAATGTTTAGGGTTAGTTTTACGTTTAGTGTTTAGGTTGACGGTTAGGGTTAGAACTTGTTAGGGTCGGGGTCCGTGGTAGGGTTAGGGGTTCGTGTTAGGCTTAAGTTCAGAGATAAAATTCGGGAGTGGGCCAATGTTACTGTCTGGGTCAGGGTTACATTTAGGGTTTGAGTAGGGTTCAGTCTCACAGTCACGGTCAGGTTTAGTGTTCAATTGATTGTCGAGGTCACTGTAAGGGTCAGGGTTAGGTTATCGTCATGGTCTGGGACAGGGTCAGGGTGAAGTTTAGCGCCAGTGTCCGGTTTAGGGTCAGGTTCAGGTATTGGTTTAAAGTCCACATTCGGGTCAGGGATAGGGTTATGTAGTGGTCACGTTAGTGTCAAGGTTAGGATTAGGGTCAGAGTCAGGGTCAGGTAAAGGTCAGGCCAGGGTCAGGTTGAGGGTCAGGCTTTGGTATAGGGTCAAAGTTTGGTTCAGTGTCACAGTTAGGTTTTAGCGGTAGGGTTTGGGATTGGGGTTTGGGTTAGAGTTAGAAGTAGGGTTATGGTTAGGTTAGGGATAGACAGAGGAGGTCAGAGTTAGAGTTTGGTTTCAGTTAGGGGTTAGTGTTAAGTTCAGGGTCAGCATGATGTGTAGGTTCAGGGTCCTTAGGTTACCATTAGGTTTAGGGTTAGGGTCAAGCACACTGTCACGGTCAGGGGTATGGTTAGTGTCTGGTTTTGGTCAGCATCAGGTTTAGGATTAGGGTCAGCGTCAGGGTCCTGTTTAGGTTTGAGTCATGGTTAGGGTAATGTCAGAGTTTGGATTAGGTTCAGGGTCCACATCAGGGTCAGTGTCAGGATTAGGTTTAGGTTTAAGGTTCAGTTCAGGATCACAGCCAGGGTCAGGGTCAGGGTCAGGGCTGGGTTTGGGTTTGGGGCAGGCTCACAGTCAGTGTCATGATCAGGGTTAGTGGTTACTGTTAGGGTTAGCCCCTCTTCTGGGTCATGGACCCATCCCTTCAGGGTCTCAGGATAAACCCTGGGCAGAAGGGTGTAGACCCTACACCTGATCCCATTTAACTAGCCTTAAACTGGGGGTGTGAACATGACTTGCCAACCAGACATCTAACCCCTCATCAGCCTGATCCTGCTTGGGGCATCTCCACCCATGATGGCTTGGCCAGGTCCTCTTCACACACAGACACACAGACACCCAGAGCCACACACAAACCCAGAGGCACACACACACACACACACACACACACACACAAAGAGATATGCAGAGGAGACCTAGGGCTACACTGGTAGTTCATAAGGTGTGGGCCTCTCTGACTCTGAGCCTTCTGGTGTGACCTTTTGATTTTATTAGCCAAAGGGCCTGAGGCGTTGGGGAATCCTGATATGACCTTCCAGGGAGGGGACGTGTTTGACGGGCCAGCTCTCTTCTCCCTGCTTCCTCTTGGCTTTAGTACAGCAGAAGAACATGTTGCTTCCTTTAGGATGTGCCTAGAAATGAGCTGGGTAGGGCGGTTTTCTCTGTATTGGGGTGCCTGGATACGTGGGTTCCAATTCAGTTGGGCTCTGTCGTCAAGGAAGTGAGGTCACCACTGCATCGGGGCTCCTTACCGAACTCCCCCTCCACCAGAGCTCCCTGAGACACCGGTCCCCAATCTGCTCAAGGCTCACACTCCACTCATTGCAGTGCCCATCCAGTGACCCCCCATACAGCCTCCTCCCAGACCCTGGGAGGCCAGGGTGCAGCTGTTATCCCGCTGGAGCGAACATAGCTGGGTTAGACCAGTTCCCGTTAGGGTTAGGGCTAAGAAAGACGTAGGGTCAGGGTTAGGGTTAGACATCTTTTCGTTCACGGTTAGTGTAATTCTTAGGGTAGGGGTCAGGGTAAGGGTTAGGTTCATGGATTGGTTTAGGATCAGGATCACAGTAGGGTCCGGGTTAGCGTTACAGTCATAGTCAGGGTCAGGGTCAGTGTTAGGCTTACATTTAGGGTTAGAGATAGAGTCAGGCTCCCATTCAGTGTCAGGGTTAGTTTTAGGTTCAGCGTCAGGGTCACTGTTAGGGTCAGGCTTAGGTTTTTGGTCTTTGCCTGGGTCGGGGTCAGGGTGAAGACTAGGGCCAGTGTCAGATTTACGGTCAGGATCAGGTATTGGTTTAAAGTCCACATTCGGGTCAGGAACAGGGTTATGTAGTGGTCATTGTTAGGGTCATGGTTAGGTTAAGGGTCAGGGCCAGTGTCCGGTTTAGTGTCAGGGTCTGGTAGAGGCAAAGTTCAGGGTTAGGGTTATGATCTTAGTCAGGTATAGGGTCAGGGTTATTGTTAATGTTTAGGGTTAGTTTTACGTTTAGTGTTAGGTTGACGGTTAGGGTTTAGAACTTGTTAGGGTCGGGGTCCGTGGTAGGGTTAGGGGTTCGTGTTAGGCTTAAGTTCAGAGATAAAATTCGGGAGTGGGCCAATGTTACTGTCTGGGTCAGGGTTACATTTAGGGTTTGAGTAGGGTTCAGTCTCACAGTCACGGTCAGGTTTAGTGTTCAATTGATTGTCGAGGTCACTGTAAGGGTCAGGGTTAGGTTATCGTCATGGTCTGGGACAGGGTCAGGGTGAAGTTTAGCGCCAGTGTCCGGTTTAGGGTCAGGTTCAGGTATTGGTTTAAAGTCCACATTCGGGTCAGGGATAGGGTTATGTAGTGGTCACGTTAGTGTCAAGGTTAGGATTAGGGTCAGAGTCAGGGTCAGGTAAAGGTCAGGCCAGGGTCAGGTTGAGGGTCAGGCTTTGGTATAGGGTCAAAGTTTGGTTCAGTGTCACAGTTAGGTTTTAGCGGTAGGGTTTGGGATTGGGGTTTGGGTTAGAGTTAGAAGTAGGGTTATGGTTAGGTTAGGGATAGACAGAGGAGGTCAGAGTTAGAGTTTGGTTTCAGTTAGGGGTTAGTGTTAAGTTCAGGGTCAGCATGATGTGTAGGTTCAGGGTCCTTAGGTTACCATTAGGTTTAGGGTTAGGGTCAAGCACACTGTCACGGTCAGGGGTATGGTTAGTGTCTGGTTTTGGTCAGCATCAGGTTTAGGATTAGGGTCAGCGTCAGGGTCCTGTTTAGGTTTGAGTCATGGTTAGGGTAATGTCAGAGTTTGGATTAGGTTCAGGGTCCACATCAGGGTCAGTGTCAGGATTAGGTTTAGGTTTAAGGTTCAGTTCAGGATCACAGCCAGGGTCAGGGTCAGGGTCAGGGCTGGGTTTGGGTTTGGGGCAGGCTCACAGTCAGTGTCATGATCAGGGTTAGTGGTTACTGTTAGGGTTAGCCCCTCTTCTGGGTCATGGACCCATCCCTTCAGGGTCTCAGGATAAACCCTGGGCAGAAGGGTGTAGACCCTACACCTGATCCCATTTAACTAGCCTTAAACTGGGGGTGTGAACATGACTTGCCAACCAGACATCTAACCCCTCATCAGCCTGATCCTGCTTGGGGCATCTCCACCCATGATGGCTTGGCCAGGTCCTCTTCACACACAGACACACACAGACACCCAGAGCCACACACAAAACCCAGAGGCACACACACACACACACACACACACACACACACAAAGAGATATGCAGAGGAGACCTAGGGCTACACTGGTAGTTCATAAGGTGTGGGCCTCTCTGACTCTGAGCCTTCTGGTGTGACCTTTTGATTTTATTAGCCAAAGGGCCTGAGGCGTTGGGGAATCCTGATATGACCTTCCAGGGAGGGGACGTGTTTGACGGGCCAGCTCTCTTCTCCCTGCTTCCTCTTGGCTTTAGTACAGCAGAAGAACATATTGCTTCCTTTAGGATGTGCCTAGAAATGAGCTGGGTAGGGCGGTTTTCTCTGTATTGGGGTGCCTGGATACGTGGGTTCCAATTCAGTTGGGCTCTGTCGTCAAGGAAGTGAGGTCACTACTGCCTGGGGGCTCCTTACCGAACTCCCCCTCCACCAGAGCTCCCTGAGACACCGGTCTCCAATATGCTCAAGGCTCACACTCCACTCATTGCAGTGCCCATCCAGTGACCCCCATACAGCCTCCTCCCAGACCCTGGGAGGCCAGGGTGCAGCTGTTATCCCGCTGGAGTGAACATAGCTGGGTTAGACCAGTTCCCGTTAGGGTTAGGGCTAAGAAAGACGTAGGCTCAGTGTTAGGGTTAGACGTCTTTTCGGTCACGGTTAGTGTAATTCTTAGGGTAGGGGTCAGGGTAAGGGTTAGGTTCATGGATTGGTTTAGGATCAGGATCACAGTAGGGTCAGGGTTAGCGTTACAGTCATAGTCAGGGTCAGGGTCAGTGTTAGGCTTACATTTAGGGTTAGAGATAGAGTCAGGCTCCCATTCAGTGTCAGGGTTAGTTTTAGGTTCAGGGTCAGGGTCACTGTTAGGGTCAGGCTTAGGTTTTTGGTCTTTGCCTGGGTCGGGGTCAGGGTGAAGACTAGGGCCAGTGTCAGATTTACGGTCAGGATCAGGTATTGGTTTAAAGTCCACATTCGAGTCAGGAACAGGGTTATGTAGTGGTCATTGTTAGGGTCATGGTTAGGTTAAGGGTCAGGGCCAGTGTCCGGTTTAGTGTCAGGGTCTGGTAGAGGCAAAGTTCAGGGTTAGGGTTATGATCTTAGTCAGGTATAGGGTCAGGGTTATTGTTAATGTTTAGGGTTAGTTTTACGTTTAGTGTTAGGTTGACGGTTAGGCTTAGAACTTGTTAGGGTCGGGGTCCGTGGTAGAGTTAGGGGTTAGTGTTAGGGTTAAGTTCAGAGATAGAATTCGGGAGTGGGCCAATGTTACTGTCTGGGTCAGGGTTACATTTAGGGTTTGAGTAGGGTTCAGTCTCACAGTCACGGTCAGGTTTAGTGTTCAATTGATTGTCGAGGTCACTGTAAGGGTCAGGGTTAGGTTATCGTCATGGTCTGGGTCAGGGTCAGGGTGAAGTTTAGCGCCAGTGTCCGGTTTAGGGTCAGTTTCAGGTATTGGTTTAAAGTCCACATTCGGGTCAGGGATAGGGTTATGTAGTGGTCAGAGTTAGTGTCAAGGTTAGGATTAGGGTCAGAGTCAGGGTCAGGTAAAGGTCAGGGCCAGGGTCAGGTTGAGGGTCAGGCTTTGGTATAGGGTCAATGTTTGGTTCAGTGTCACAGTTAGGTTTTAGCGGTAGGGGGTTGGGATTGGGGTTTGGGTTAGAGTTAGAAGTAGGGTTATGGTTAGGGTTAGGGATAGACAGAGTAAGGTCAGTGTTAGGGTTTGGTTTAGGTTAGGGGTTAGTGTTAAGTTCAGGGTCAGCATGATATGTAGGTTCAGGGTCCTTATTAGGGTCATGGTTGGAGTTACCATTAGGTTTAGGGTTAGGGTCAAGCACACTGTCACGGTCAGGGGTAGGGTTAGTGTCCGGGGTTATGTCAGCATCAGGGTTAGGATTAGGGTCAGGGTCAGGGTCCTGTTTAGGTTTGAGTCATGGTTACGGTAATGTCAGAGTTAGTTTTAGGATCAGTGTCCACATCAGGATCAGTGTCAGGTTAGGTTTAAGTTTAGGGTTCAGGTCAGGATCACAGTCAGTTTCAGGGTCAGGGTAAGTGTCAGGGATTGGGTTAGGGTTTGGGGCAGGCACACAATCATCACTGTCAGGGTCAGGGTTAGTGTTTACTGTTAGGGTTAGCCCCGCTCCTGGGTCATGGACCCATCCCTTCAGGGTCTCAGGATCACCCCTTGGCAGAAGGGTGTACACCCTACACCCGATCCCACTTAACCAGCCTTAAACTGGGGTGTGAACATGACTTGCCCACCAGACATCTACCCCCTCGTCAGCCTGATCCTGCTTGGGGCATCTCCACCCACGATGGCATAGCAAGGTCCTCTTTACACACAGACACACAGACACCCAGAGGCACTCGCACACACACACACACAGCGACAGGGAGGAGACTTAGGGCTACACAATTGGATAAGATGTGTGGGACTCTCTGACTCTGAGTCCCCTGGTGTCACCTTTTAATTTTATTAGTCACAGGGCCTGAGGCGTTGGGGAAACCTTATATGACATGCCAGTGAGGGGACGTGTCTGGCGGGCGAGCTCTCTTTTCCCTGCATCCTCTCGGCTTTAGTACAGCAGAGAACATGTCGCTTCCTTTAGGATGTGCCTAGAAATGAGCTGGGCATGGCGGTTTTCTCTGTAATGGGGTGCCTGGATATTTGGGTTTCAATACCATTGGGCTCTGTTGTCAGGGAAGTGAGGTCACCACTGCCTGGTGGCTCCTTACCGAACTTCCTGCTCCACCAGAGCTCCCTGAGCCGCCGGTCCCCAAGCTGCTTAAGGCTCACACTCCACTCAATGCAGTGCCCATCCAGTGACCCCCATACAGCCTCCCCCCAGGCCCTGGGAGTCCTGGGTGCCCTGTTTTCCCCGCTGCGGGGAACAGAGCTGGGTTTAGAACAGGTTAGTGTTAGGGTTAGTGTTAAGAATGACTTAGCATCAGGGTTAGGGTTAGATGCCTTTGGGGTCAGGGTCAGTGTAAGGTTTAAGGTAGGGGTCAGGGTTAGGGTTAGGTTCATGGTTAGGTTTAGGGTCAGGATCACAGTAGATTCAGGGTTAGCGTTCCGGTCAGAGTCAGGCTCAGGGTCAGTGTTAGGCTGATGGCTAGGTTTAGGGTCAACTTCAGGGTCATGGTCAGTTTTAGGGTCAGGTTCAAGTTTTGGTTTGGGGGGAAGGTCATGTCAGGTCAGGGTTAGGTTTGGGACCAGTTTAGTGTCAGGGTTAGGGTCAGGGTCAGGGTTAGGTTCATGGTTATGGTAAGGTCAGCTTTATGTTTGCTTCTGTTTTATGAGTAGGTTCAGGATCTGGGTTAGCTTTAGGGTTACTAATCTGTTCAGGATCATGGATTGGGTCAGATTTAGGTTTACAATCAGGGTTAGGGTCAGTGTTAAGGTCAAGGCCAGGGTCTGTTTTAAGGTTAAGTTCTCACGTAGGCAACGTTCAGAGTTAGGGTTATGATCAGTTTAAGGGAGAGGGTCAGGATAATTGTTAAAGTGGGGTTAGGGTTAGGGTTAGAGGTAGGTTGCCGGTTAGGATTAGACCGGGTTAGGGTCAGTGTCAGAGATAATGTTAGGGGTTAGTTTTAGGGTTAGGTTCAGCGTTAGGTTTCGGGTCAGTGCCCGTGTTAGTGTCCGGGTCAGGGTTAAGTTTAGGTTTAGAGTTAGGTTCAGGGTCACATTCAGTGTCAGGGTTAGTGTTAGGGTCAGGGTTAGATCAGTGTCAGGGTTAGGATTAGGGTCAGGGTCTGGGTTATGGTTACGTATTAGTCATATTTATGGTAATATCAGTGTTAGGTTTAGTTTCATGGTCCACATCAGGGTCCCTGCCAGGCTTAGGTTTTGTTTTGGGTTCAGGTATGGATCACAGTCAGGGTCAGAGTCAGGGTCAGTGCTTGGTTTAGGGTTTGGGGCAGGCTCACAGTCAGTGTCAGGGTCAGGGCTAGTGGTTACTGTTAGGGTTAGCCCCGCTCCTGGGTCATGGACCCATCCATTCAGAGTCTCAGGATAAACCCTGGGCAGAAGGATGTAGACCCTACAACCTATCCCAGTTAAGCAGCCTTAAACTGGGGTGTGAACATGACTTACCCACCAGACATCTAACCCCTCATCAGCCTGATCCTGCTTGGGGCATCTCCACCCACGATGGCATGGCCAGGTCCTCTTTACACACAGACAGACAGACACCCAGAGGCACACTCACACACACACACAGATATATGGAGGAGACCTAGGGTTACACCCGTAGATCAGAAGGTGTGGGACTCTCTGACTCTGAGCCCACTGGTGTCACCGTTTGATTTTATTAGCCAAAGGGCCTGGGACGTTGGGGAAACCTTATATGACCTGCCAGGGAGGGGACGTGTCTGGCGGGCGAGCTCACTTCTCCCTGTATCCTCTGGGCTTCAGTACAGTAGAAGAACATGTCGCTTCCTTTAGGATATGCCCAGAAGTTATATGCACAGGGGGTTTTCTTTGTTATGGGGTGCCGTGATATGTGGGTTCCAATTGCGTTGGGCTCTGTCGTCAGGGAAGTGAGGTCACCACTGCCTGGGGCTCCTTACCGAACTTCCTGTTCCACCAGAGCTCCCTGAGCCTCCGGTCCCCAAGCTGCTCAAGGCTCACACTCCACTCAATGCAGTGCCCATCCAGTGACCCCAGACCCTGGGAGGTCTGTGTGCAGCTGTTGTCCCCGCAGGAGGGAACAGAGCTGGGTTTAGATCAGCTTAGTGTTAGGGTTATGACTAAGAAAGACGTAAGGTCAGGGTTAGGGTTAGACGTCTTTGGGGTCAGAGTTAGCATAAGGCTTGGGTAGGGGTCAGGGTTAGGGTTAGGTTCATGGTTAGGTTTAGGGTCCGGATCACAGTAGGGTCACGGTTAGCATTACGCTCAGAGTCAGGGTCAAGTTCAGTGTTAGGTTGACGGTTAGGTTTAGGTCCAGGCAGGGTCATGGTCAGATTTAGGGTCAGGTTCAAGATTTGGTATGGGGGCAAGGTTCATGTCAGGGTCAGGGTTAGGTTTGGGGCAGGTTTAGTGTCAGGGTTAGGGTCAGGTCAGGGTTAGGTTCATGGTTATGGTAAGGTCAGCTTTATGTTTAGGTTCTGTTTCATGAGTAGGTTCAGGATCAGGATTATCTTTACGGTTACGATTCTGTTCAGAATCACGGATTGGGTAAGATGTTTACAGTCAGGGTTAGGGTCAGTGTTAAGGTCAAGGCCAGGGTCAGGTTTAAAGTCAAGGTGTGACATAGGCAAAGTTCAGAGTTAGGGTTATGATCAGGGTCAGGGAGAGGGTCAGGTTTATTTTAAAGTGGGGTTAGGGTTAGGGTTAGAGGTAGGTTGAGGGTGAGGGTTAGACCGGGTTAGGGTCAGTGTCAGGGATAATGTTAGGGGTTAGTTTTAGGGTTAGGTTCAGCGTTAGGTTTCGGGTCAGTGCCCGTGTTAGTGTCAGGGTCAGGGTTACGTTTAGGGTTAGAGTTAGGGTCAGGCTCCCATTCAGTGTCAGGATTAATGTTAGGGTCAGGGTCAGGGTCACTGTTAGGGTCAGGGTTAAGTTTATGGTCTTTGCCTGGGTCAGGGTCAGGGTGAAGTCTAGGCCCAGTGTCAGGTTTACGGTCAGGATCAGGTATTGTTTTAAAGTCCACATTCGGGTCAGGGACAGGGTTATGTAGTGGTCATTGTTAGGGTCATGGTTAGGTTTAGGGTCAGGGCCAGTGTCAGGTTTAGTGTCAGTGTCTGGTATAGGCAAAGTTCAGGTTTAGGGTTATGATCATAGTCAGGTATAGGGTCAGGGTTATTGTTATTGTTTAGGGTTAGTTCTACGTTTAGCGGTAGGTTGAGTGTTAGGGTTAGACCTCGTAGAGTCAGGGTCCGTGGTAGGGTTAGGGATTAGTGTTAGGGTTAGCTTCAGAGATAGGATTCGGGGGAGGTACCATGTTAGTGTCAGGGTCAGGGTTACATTTTGGGTCAGAGTTAGGTTCAGTCTCACAGTCAGGGTCAGGTTTAGTGTTCAGTTGATTGTCGGGGTCTCTGTAAAGGTCAGGGTTAGGTTATCTTCATGTTCTGGGTCATGGTCAGGGTGAAGGTTAGCACCCGTGTCCTTTTAGGTTCAGGTTCAGGGTTTAAAGTCCACATTCGGGTCAGGGATAGGGCTACGTAGTGGTCAGGGTTAGTGTCAAGTATAGGATTAGGTTCAGAGTCAGGGTCAGGTACAGGTCAGTGCCAGGGTCAGGTTGAGGGTCAGGCTTTGGTATAGGGTCAATGTTCGGTTCAGTGTCACAGTTAGGTTTTGGCAGTAGGGTTTGGGATTGGGGTTAGGGTTAGAGTTAGAAGTAGGGTTATGGTTAGGGTTAGGGTTAGACAGCGTAAGCTCAGGGTTAGGGTTTGGTTTATGGTAGGGTTTAGTTTTAGGGTCAGGATCAGCTTGAGGTGTAGGTTCCGGGTCCTTATTAGGGTCATGGTTAGAGTTACCATTAGGTTTAGGGTTAGGGTCAAGCACACAGTCACGGTCAGGGTTAGGGTTAGGGACCGGTTTAGGTCAGCGTCAGGGTTAGGATTAGGGTCAGGGTCAGGGTCCTGGTTAGGTTTGAGTCATGGTTATGGTAAT
The DNA here is from genome assembly GCF_011764305.1 of Mustela putorius furo. NCBI lineage: Eukaryota > Metazoa > Chordata > Mammalia > Carnivora > Mustelidae > Mustela > Mustela putorius. Next base: position 366,310 of record NW_025422324.1, on the reverse strand, counting down.
GTCAGAGTTAGGTTTAGGTTCAGGGTCCACATCAGGGACAGTGTCAGCCTTAGGTTTAGGTTTAGGGTTCAGGTCTGGATCACAGTCAGGGACAGGGTCAGGGTCATGGTCAGGGCTTGGGTTAGGGTTTGGGGCAGGCTCACACTCAGTGTCAGGGTCAGGGTTAGTGGTAACTGTTAGGGTTAGCCCGGCTTCTGGGTCATGGACCCATCCCTTCACGGTCTCAGGATAAACCCTTGGCAGAAGGGTGTAGACCCTATACCTGATCCCACTTAACCAGCCTTAAACTGGGGTGTGAACATGACTTGCCCACCAGACATCTAACCCCTCATCAGCCTGATCCTGCTTGGGGCATCTCCCCCCCACGATGGCATGGCCAGATCCTCAGGGCGGAACACCGCCCCTTCACAGAAGCTGGGCAGCGGGGGGGGATACCTCGCTTGCTCATGGCGGAATGCAGCCCCCTCACAGAAGCTGCGCTGGCTGGAAGCCTGGCCGGCCCAGGGCGGAATGCCGCCTGCTTCAGGAAAGCGGAGCACCCGGGAACGCCAGGTTAGCTCAGGGTGGAATGAAAACCGCCTGCCTCCCTTATCCGCCATTGAGCCTTTCTCTTCCCAGAAGTGCCCGTTGTTAGTTAGAAGAGTTCTTTCAATGTGCTTGTTTAACTATAAACTTTATCCTCCTTCTTGCTTGTCAGCAAGATGGGATTAACATTTGACCTTCCTCAATCCTTCTATTGGCTATTGTTTTCTATCCAATAAAAGTGAGACACTGGAGTTGCTCCTGGCAGCCGTCCTTTTCGACTGTTGTCCCCTGCTCCCAGTCTTTTGCAGCTGACTGGTTCATGCCTAATTCTTCTCTCGTCGCAGACTGGAAGCGGCACCCAAGCTTTCTTGGGCTTCCTGTTTTTGGTGTTCTGTTTCACTCATCTCTGCCACCGCCCCCAGGTCCTCAAAATGGTTTTCTATTGTATCTTCCAGAAAACTTCTGATGTCCTCTTTAGTATGTAGGCTACATCAGTAGGGAATAGCGTTAAAACCTCTTCTGTTCCATGTGGATATTCACGTCGTTGAGCACCGCTTGGTCAAAGTCTGCCCTTTTCTGTTGGTCTGTTTTCTCTGGTCATTTCAGGAGTCCTTTTGTAAGAAATCCTATCCCATCAGATGCTCCTCTCACTCTCTTTCTCCCTTACTCTTGCTCTGGCTTCTTTCTTCAGATTTGCCGGGGAATGATGAGTCCTTTTCATTCCTATGAAAATAGAAGAATTGGCTGATCCACAGATACCATTTTTAGTGATATACAAGTGTATATATAATAACTGATATGGAGATGTACATGTGCACCTACATATATATTCTTTAATCTATAAAGTATGGAGGTTGGATTAAGTCTGAAGTCTCTCGTACAGCTTGATAACCTGTGACTCTTTGATCGATAACTTCCATTTTCCCACAGGTCAGAGAAACGGGAAAAAAGGAAAAAATGCACATATGAACATATGTAGCACGTTAAAACATGATCACAAATCCTATGACTCCCTATTCCCTTTGATTCACATGGGCTATGTGACTGTTAAAACAGTGAAAGAAACGTGTCAGTTTCAGGCCCAAGTCCAAAAGGAACCCCTCTCTTGGAACATTTGCTATTGGAGCTCTGAGTGGACAGGAAAGAAGTCCAACAACCTTGTTACAAAGACTGCACGGAAGTGGAGGGCCATGTGAGCCTCATCTCCCAACTGTACCCATCAAAGTGACAGGCATGTGCATGAAGTCATCCTAAATCCTCTAGACCAAGCAGCCACCTGCTGAAGGCCACCACCCACTGACCTCAGTTAATGCCGTATTAAGCATAAAAATTGCCCCATGAGATCCTGCCCTAATTTCTGACCCCCAAAACATATGTAATATGACAAAAGGGTTGTTTTAAGCCCCCAAATTTGAAGTCATTACATAACTAATTGGGTAACATGGCAAATACGTATCCAAAATAATGTAAATCAAGGAATATGTTTAAAGGCACCAAGTTATCTTAAAAAGTTCTCTGAACACACAGAAAAACAGAAAGAGACCCATAACTACAGAGAACAAATTGATCGTTTCCAAAGAGGAGGCAGCGGGTGGACAGGCAAAATGCGTGAAATACAGTGGGAGATAACAGGCTTCCAGTTACAAAATTAATAAGTTGCAGGACGAAAGGCACAGCTTAGGGAATATGGTTGGTAGTACAGTACGGCGAGCGCAGCATAACATACAGACTTGTCAAATCTTGTTGTTTTATATCTGAAACTAATGCAACATTGTGGGTCAGCTATACTTCAATTAAAAAATCAAAGGAAGTTTAAAAAAATTAAAAGTGAGCTCTGTTATCCAAATAGGACATACGAGATGGATTTCCCATCATACCATAAATTGAAAACGACTTCTCTTGATAGAACAATGCTTTCCTTAGTCTTAGTCCCTACTACTCCCTCCACAAAAAAAAAAAAAAAAAAAAAAAAAAAAAAAAAAAAAAACTACTTTCGAAAAACATCTTGGTATTTTGAAAATTATAACTGCAGTGAGTGATGAGAGTGAAAAAAACAAACTGATAATCCACGTTTCCTCATTTCTTATCCCTTTTATGAAGATGAACAGTAAAATCATATGTAAGAATTAACCAGAGAGAGGTCTATTTTCCACTCACTATAATCAAGCTGGAATTCTCAACTATTATTTAGTATTAGTTGGTTCTGGTGGCAAACGCAAATATGGTTTCACTTCTTGGGCACATGAGGAAGATTTGGTCGGTGAAACAGACATACCAGGTTGGCCCAGGCCTGCACTTCCAGGGTTCGGAAAATTGCAAGATACAACCTGACACTTAAAAACTTCCCATCAACAACTACCGCTGTCCCCCAACATCTTGTTTCTTCCCACAGACAGCTCATACTGAGACCTGTCCACTGTCAGGGTCAAGCTAAAGGGGGATGCCCACAAACTAGGTGGGAAATGAGAGGATGCAACTGCAGCTCTGTGGGGGGATGCCTAAGGCCACTGAATGCCCCGTCATGATTCTCCAGCACAGATGGGGGCAGCCTGCACCACGTGGGTAGAGCTCTAGGACACAGAATGTACTGGAGTGGCAGTCAACAAACAAATGTGTTTGTGTAATATATAAACCCCATAGGGTTGTCAATTTGTGGGATTCACTTTTTCTAACTGTTCACCCCATGACATACAATTTCAGGAAACCCAGAGCCCATGGATTATTGTTAAGGGCACATTCGGACTCAATCAAAGTGTAACTAAGCGTAATCATACACATAAATACAAATATCATTAAAAAAAATCAATACCACCTCAAACGTTCTTTTTTATTCCCAAATGAACTTTTATGGGTTTTAATATCAATTAATGTGCTTATAGATCTGGTAAAAAAAACAGTCACTGATGAAATTTTAAAATTACCACTCTGCTTTCCCTAATTCCTGTTGATGTACTTTTATCTCACACAAAAATGAATTACTAAGGAATAAATCACACTTCACTGAACACGTTTCAGCTGAAATGATGCACCAAGATGTACAGCTTTGGTCAGGCTTATACTGCTGTTGCCAACATAGTATATGGGGTGTAAGAGCTACTGTCTTTTCCTTCTCCCATGAATATTAGTCCTAACAGACTCTTCACGTGGAAAGAAAACTTAGTCTAGAAGGTACACTAATTCCTCTCCTCCCTGGTGAAAAATACTGTTAGAGGTATTAGTTTTAGACAGAGAAGCAAGTTCACTTTGGAAAAAAGCACACACACACACACACACAAAACCCTCCAACATGACCTTTAATACAGTGATAAGGGTGAAAGTGTAAACTTCATTTGGAAACAGCACTCAAAATACTGTTTTGAAGGGCCTTTACAACAGCGGTATACTCTTTGAAAAGATTTTTCAGATCAACTGATTGAATCATATTTAATTTACCTAGGGACAATTAGATAAAATTTAAAATTCCAAACAAAAACTTTTAGGACACAAATAAAATTATATGTGCTTTTATTCCCGCAACTATCTCCAAAATCTAATATTCAATGGTTTAAATTGCTGCATTTCTCATTTGCAATGCAGGCACAGGTGAGATGAGGTGTGAGGCATAAAAGGGAGTACAGGAGGCAACTGATCAGCTGAATAGCGACTGCCCCAAAGATGACCATATCCTGAGCCCAAGAAGCTCTGAGTACTTCACCTTACCTGGCAAATGGGATTTAGCAAGCATGATTAAATTAAGGTGTGAGGGGGGAGAGTTTATCCTGGATTACCTCGGTGGTCCCAATGTAATCATGAGAATCCATAAGGAGACAGGAGGATCAGAATCAGAAGGCAATGTGAAGTTGGAAACAGAGGGATAAAAGGTGGTGCAATGAAGGGCCACAAGTCAGGGAATGCAGGTAGCTTTAGAAGCAGGACAAGGCAAGAAAGTGGATTCTCCTCTAGAGCCTACAGAAGGAACACAGGCTGTTAACACCCTGATTTTACCACACTGAGACTGATTTTTGAACTTCTGACCTCCAGAACTGCAAGATAATCAATTTGTGTTGTTTCAAGCCACTGAGAATTTGTCATTTGCTACAGTGGCACTAAAAAACTACTAGAACTCACTGAGACATATTGAGTCTGTACAATGGCAGGGACCATTTCTAGGTAGGACTATCTTCAGGGTGTGGTAGTACTGGGTCTGGAGAGTTGACTGCCAGCATCCTTCCTCCCTCCCCCTTCCTGAACCCCAGTGCACTGTGTGCCTCCTCCACTGCAGCCCAGGTGACTCACAGGAAGCTGGCCCCATCCACACTACAGGGAAGGGTTCTGTCATGGAAGCCAGTCATGTTCCTCCTGGGCCATTCACACAACCAGCTGCACGACAGTCAGTGCCTTGTTACTGTTCTACGAGAGACAGTAACCTAGGATGTCCCCCACACACAAACGGGAAGGGCTTTACAGAAATATCTGGGTTGTCTCTGAATGTGAACAAGGAAAGCAGTGCCCCCACTGCGGGCAGCCATCACACAGTCAGCAGGGGGTGGAAGACAAACTGGCCAGAGGGAAAGGGCAGAGTAGGGAAAAAGGGAGAAAATCATGGAGACAGTGTGAATAAAACACATTCTCTGCAAGCCCTGCCATGAGCTGCTTCTTCATGAGATTGAAGGGGTTTTTTTTTGTTGTTGTTTTGTTTTTGTTTTTATTTTTTTTAATCTTTAATGCAGTTTGAGTTAGGATGAGACAACCATCCAAACTGATTCAGGACGTCAGACTTTACGGAAACTAAGAAAGCCAGATAATAAAAGTAGATGACTCACATGTGTGATAAGTTTCCTTTCCAACTAAGGGCGGGGGGAAAACTAGAACCTTGAGTTTGTGGTTATTCCGCTATTCTTGCTATTTTTTCAGCACTCAAATGTATTTTTCAAGAATGAGGAACTTATTCTCAATGAATACAGTGATGGTTCCCTGAAAATTTTGTAACCAAGTAGGGAACAGAGTCTCTAAACAGATTGTTTTGAATTGACTTAACAATCACACAAGATAGACTGTAAAATTTATCAAAGAGTGGGGCTGAGTTTCTTATATATGATTTCATGCAAATTTTTGTCTACCTGATGATTTTTAGTTTTTGTCTACAGGGTGAGTGAATAAAGGTGTCTCAACATGGTCCAGAACTAATGGTGTTCCCTGGCTCACTAGGAAATCCAGGGTCATTTCTGTTTCCTTTTCCATGAACTTCTCCTTCCTCTCATTTGGTCTGTTTTTCAATCGGACTGTTTGTCTTCTTCTCAATTTGTAGGCACGTCAGAGACATGAACTCCTTGAACAGCTGATGTTACAGATGCTTTTCACAGCCTGTTGCCCACATGCAGCTTTACTCTTTTTTTGATATACAAATCTTTTTCAAATTTTTAAAATAAAGTGGCATTTCATTTCATTTTCATATTTCATTTCTTCTGGGTCTTATTTCTACCTAAGGTAGTCTACCACTTCCCAAATTTTTACATGCCCCTAGATTGTCTCCAAATTCTTTATCATTTTGTTTGTAGAGTTAGAACTTAAACCAATTCACAAGGTTAATCAATCTGACATCTGCTTACATATGTGATAGGAAGCAAGAGTTCTAAGAAAGAGAGTTCTTTCAGCTCTGAGGGATAGAGCTTAAAGTCAATATTCAATGATACTCTGTCTCGTTTTCTAGAAGGAACTGGTGGTTTCTGTTTGGAACCCTGACAATTTTTTCTTAGTCCCTGAAAGTCAAATAGGTTTATGTCTGTTTTGGTTTGAGTCTGTTCAGCTAATTCTCCCTGGGACTTGAAGGCTTTATGAACTGAAGGCATGACTGTTTTTCAGCTCAAGTAAATGCTGCATTAGTTCAGTTATAACTTCTGTTATATTCTCCTTTTGTCCTCAGGGTACTTGCAAGGTAGATTTGGACCTGACCTCAGATCTTACTTTTTCATTTCTCATTTCCATCTCTTTGAAATTTTCCTCAGTGTTCTGGGATATTCCTTTGGAAAATCAATTTTGTGGGGTACCTGGGTGGCTCAGTGGGTTAAGCCACTGCCTTCAGCTCAGGTCATGATCTCAGGGTCCTGGGATCGAGTCCTGCATTGGGCTCACTGCTCGGTGGGGAGCCTGCTTCCTCCTCTCTCTCTGCTTGCCTTTCTGCCTACTTGGGATCTCTCTCTGCCAAATAAATAAAATCTTAAAAAAAATCAATTTTGTTCTCAGCAGTGATTATTACTGTTTACAGGGTTCCTATTACATGTTACAACTAGTGAATTTAAGTTTCAAATCTTTCTTGTATTTTTTGTTTTAAAAGATTTATAAAATTTATTTGACACAGAGAGACAGAGAGAAAGTGAGCACAGACAGGAAGAGTGGCAGAGGGAAAAGGAGAGGGAGAAGCAGACTCCCCACTTAGCAGGGACTCCCCACCCCCCACCACAGGGTTTGATCTCTGGCAGACATTTAACCAACTGAGCCATCCACGCACCCCCAAAGCTCCCTTTCAAAATCTTCAGTAAGTATTTTGCTGCTCTTTACTGTAACTGTATCCCCCTCAGACTTCTTGACAGTAAGTTTCTCTAGCTCTGTAGTCAGTTCTTAATCAATGAGGACACATGCTCTGGACCTCAGTTTGGTGCTCCTCCACCAAGATGCTACCTGCCACTCAGGTGTGTGAACTCTTGCAGCTCAGGCCTAGTCACACTTTGGGGAACTCTGGGGCATCAGCGAACCTGCTCTAAGGGGACCATGCTTTGTGCATAAAAAGCAGGCCCCTGTCATGAAGCAGCCCCTCTCAAACCTCCCCAAGTTGTCCTTCCCTACACAGCACAAAGTCTCTAAGCAACTCAACCTGCTGGGAAAGCCCATTTCTCTATGACCAAGGACCACAAGAGAGGGAAGTTATACCATGGGCCCCACACAGAAAGAGGTCTTCACTGAAAGCCTTCGAAAGAGAGTCTGCCTTTTCTTCCAGGCATTCCATCATGGCACCTCAAAATCCTGAGATGCTCTTCCACTGCTCCCCCTGAGATGCCAAAACGCACTTGGCAGTCGAATAGGTCATTCCCACAGCCCACCTACATGATTCTTGAGGGCCTGCCTGGTGCTGGGGATGGGTGAAGGCAACACAGGCCCCTGGTCTTGAGCTCTGATGTCACTGGCTCTTGAGCAAAGGAAGGAAAATGAGAGGGTCCAGGAGACTGCACACAACACCATGTTCTCAGAACATCTCCCTGGCCCCCAAGATCACCTTGTCATGGCAATGTCAGCAGAGCATGGCAAGTGCTACCTCAGAAGTCCCTCTGACACCTCAGCAACAGAGAGAGAGCCCACCCATAAACATAATCCCTAGAACCAGCATCCTTTAGGAACCAAAACCCCTATGAGTCAATTACTTTGGTATGTGTTAGTGTATTTTTACCTATGTAAAATATAAGAAAAAGAGGAATGACATACCTGTATGATTTGGGGCAGTACAGCAACTCGATTTTGAGTGTTTGGGATTATAGATAGATACTTTTTTTCCAAAAAGAAATTTATAATCCATTTAATAAAAACAATGTGAATTGCCATGTATGCATTCCAGCAAGTTCTTTTTTTTTTTAATATTAACAAACTTATTTTAAAGTTTATATGGAGAGGCAAAGACTCACAATAGTCAACATAGTGTTGAAGGAGAACAAAGACTGAGGACTGCCTTCAAAGTTTACCATAACAATGGGGCGCCTGGGTTGCTCAGTGGGTTAAGCCTCTACCTTCAGCTCAGGTCATGATCCCAGTGTCCTGGGATCATGTCCCGCATAGGGCTCTCTGCTCAGCAGGGAGCCTGCTTCTCCTCATCTCTCTCTCTCTGTCTGTCTCTCTGCCTATTTGTGATCTCTCTCTCTGTCAAATAAATAAATAAAATCTTTTAAAAAAAGTTTACCATAACGATAATTGTAAGAAAGATATTATAATACCACAGAAAGACTAGATTAAAGGAACAGAATATATATTATCAATTATATTTTATATTTAATATAAAAGCAAAAGCAATACAAGAGAGCAAAATACAATCTTTTAAACATATGGTTCTGGAGTAATGGTGAAGCTAAATGTAAAAATATAAAATAAAAATAAAATAATAAAATAAAATAAATCCAGGAAGATATCATACACTCTTCACAAAAATTAACTCAGATTGGATTATAAACCTAAACATGAAACATGTAGAAGGTAATATAGAAGAAAATTTAAATGACCTTGGTTTTGGAAATAACTTTAGCTACAAAAGCACAAGCACTGAATTTAAAAATGTCTACTCTGTGAAACACAATGCCAAGAGAATGAAAAGGCAAAGCACAGACTATGAGAAAAAATTTGCAAAATACACATCTGGCAAAGGACTGTTAATCAAAAATACACAAAGACCACTTAAAACTCAACAATGGGGGAAAAACCTGATTAAAAATGAGCCAAAGACCTTAGCAGATACCTCACAAAAGAAAATATTACAGATGGCAAATAAGCATATAAAAAGATGGTTCACATCATATGTCATCAGGAAAATGCAAATTAAAACAAAAAAGAGACACCAGTACATACCCAGAATCCAGAACACTGACAACAGAACACGAAATGTTGGTGAGGATGTGGAGCAACAGGAATGTTCTTCCAAGTCTATTGAGAATAAAGAACGGAAAACTACTTGGCAGTTTCTTACAAAACTAAACATATTCTTGCCAGATGATTCAGCAGTAGCAGTTCTTGGTATTTATCCAAAGAAGATGAAATCTATACCCACAAAGATGTCTATAGTAGTTTTTATTCATTACTGACAGAAGCTTGGAAGCAACCAAGATATCCTTCCATAGGTGAAAGGTCAAATAAAGTGTAGTACATGCAAACAATGGAATATTATTTAATGCTAGAGAAATGAATTACCACGCCATGAAAAGATATGGATATAAATATTTAATAAATATTTGATTTTTGGCTTCTACCAGTCTATCAATAGTATTAGTATATTTTAACAATGAATGCTCAGCATTCACGAATTTACCTAATAAAATGTTTTGGGTTCAATATTTTAAATACTTCAACCTCTATGATTATATTCCTAATAATTTTGAATTGGGGTAAATAAACCTTAATTTTTTGTAACTTGTTTCTTATTGCAAAAGAGCTCAATGAAATTTTAGAAAATAAAAATTTACAAAAAAAAGTTTAGTTTACTATTGCCAAATAATTTAAAACTTTACCTTATATTCAAATACATATATTTTTCTAAATTGATTTATATGCTACTAAAACCAAAAACTTTTAGTTATACTAGATTTCATATCATGCAATCAATGCCAGAAAGCCATCTGGCGATGACTTGTCTTAAATAGAGTTAAGATGGGTTTTATTACAATGCAAGATGGAAACAAAGATAGTATAACAATTGAGTGTTACATAACTTTTCTGTTTTGATCAAGTGACTAATCTACAAAAGGCTTTTATCGGTGACAGACTTGGGAATTTAACAAAACTTTTAAACTAGCATGTGCGACTCATTCCTAGAAAACAACACAATCAATAACACTTTATTTAGATTAAATCATGACTATTTCTCCATTTGAATAAAAAAGGTAGCAACCCCAATAAATTTATTGAACAGGAAAAGTTGAAATGCTATAATGCTCCTAAGGAATTAAATGATCCAGTCATGAATTACAAAAAAAGGATATAAATTACCAAAGTGTTTGTATAATTGGAATGTACAACTGCCCATTATCGTTCATAGTGTCAGCTTGTACAAGAACTCTATAAAAGAACTCCACTTCTAAACCGTGGAAAATATGTTCCCTTTCCCCCTATATACAACTATTAAGCCATTCATTTAGCTTTTAATATATCCACTTAATACAGGCTTTTTACTCATTTTAACAGGCAGCAGAGCTCTATTCTTATTGCTTACATCTGAAGGATAGACTTCTAGCGTAAGAGGTAAAGCCCATAAAGGAGCCCAATAATAACAACAAAATACAGTTTAGTGAGCCCTTACAATCTGCCAGCTACCTTTCTGACAATACTTCAATTAATAAAACATATAAAATACCTGACCACAAAGAGCTTACATTCTTTAAAATGTAATAGTTAAATAAACCAATAATAGAGGGGCACCTCGGTGGCTCAGTCCATTGAGTGACTGCGTTTGGCTTGGGTCATGATCTCAGGGTCCTGGGATGTAACTCCCCAGCAGGCTTTCTAGGCAGTGGGGTGTTTTCTTCTTCCTCTGCACCCCCTCCCAATTCTCTCTCTCTCTGTCTCCAATAAGAAAATAAACCAGTAATAGAATAATGATTGATGGTGGATGGTGATAAGTGTTACAAAGAAATACAAGAAAGGTAAAAGCCATTGGGGAATTCTTGCAGGAAAGTTAATTTTATTTTGTGTTGGGTGGTTATATCTCATTTATGAGATGTTATTTGCACAAAGACGCAGGAAGTGAAGGAGGGTGTTATACACATATTAAAGGAAAAGATTGCTCTAGGCAGAGCAAGTAAGTATATAGACTTTGTGTGAACAGCTGGTCTGTTACTTTTGAGGAAAAACAAGGAGGCCAATGAGGAGTTCATAGTGGTGGAGAGAGGAAGAACGTATTGATGCATGACCTTCTAGTACATTGAAACGCCTTCAGTTTTTATTTACTATGAAAGGGGAAGATACCAAAAGACTTTCAACAGCAGAATAAAATCATCTGACTTGATTTTAGGTTAATTTGCTGTACCAAAATAAATTTGCAGGGAGAAAGGAGTGCAGTATGTGTGGAAGTGGGGTTATCAATCAAGTCAATAATTCAGGAACATATGATGGTGTTTTTAGCATGCTGGGTGGTAATAGAAGTGGTGAGGTATGGTTTTTATTTTGTATATATTTGGATGGTGAATATTCTGGTGAACAGGATGGAGTATGTGCAGGACAGACAATATCAACATTTTTTTACCTGCACAAACAGAAGGGTGGAGTCTTCATTCCCTTATATGGAGAGAACTCTGAGTCAAAAGTTCTTTCTGATTAAATGGCATAGTGATGATGAGGATTTAGTCAGACAGTGAAGAGAGCAGTAAGCATAGTGTTAAGCGGTAAGACATTATAATACATTTGAACATCAAAAAACGTTGTGTTGGATCATCTGTTTAAGTGAGTAAATCAATAAATAAAGCTTCCTGGGGTTCTGATAGAGGTAAAGAAGACTACTATATGATTCAAAGGGGCACGTGCACCAAATGTTTATAGCAGCAATATCCACAATAGCCAAACTATGGAAAGAACCTAGATGTCCATCAACAAATGAAATATATATATATATATATATATATATATATATATATATATATATATGATGGAATACTATGCAGCCATCAAAAGAAATGAAATCTTGCCATTTGCGATGACATGGATGGAACTAGAGGGTATTATGCTTAGCAAAATAAGTCAACCAGAGAAAGACACTATCATATGATCTCCCTGATATGAGGAAATGGAGGTGCAATATGGGGGACAGGAAAAGAGTAAATGAAACAAGATGGGATCGGGAGGGAGACAAACCATAAGAGACTGTTAATCTCACAAAACAAACTGAGAGTTGCCGGGGGGTGGGGAGGGTAGGGAGAGGGTGGTGGGGTTATGAACATTGGGGAGGGTATGTGCTGTGGTGAGTGCTGTGAAGTGTGTAAACCTGGCGATTCACAGACCTGTACCCCTGGGGCTCATAATACATTATATGTTAATTAAAATAAAAGAAGAAGAAGAAGACTACTATAAATCAAATGCTATGGTTTTCAGCAAAGAGTGTGTAATCAGGCATATTTTATTAAAGTAACCAATTAAAATGATGGTCGAAAATTGGAAAAACAGAAAACATAAAAATCAGAGATTTTAAAAAGAGATATGGGACAGTGTAGAGAATATAGTCAATGATATTATAATAGTGTTATATGGTGACAGATGGTGGCTATATTTGTAGTGATCATAGAATAATGTATGGAGATTTTGAACCCCTGAAACCAATGTAACACTGAATATCAACTATACTCAAATAAAAGAATAGTAAAAATAAAACATTTTAATTTAAAAAGATAAAAAGAGGGACAAGAATTTGAAAAGAGAATTTCAAAAAGAGTAAAGATGAGGCCAAGACATACTCTGAACCTTGAGGAAAACACCATTTTGAAAATTCTTCCCATTTTGAGAAAACCCAAATGAACCAATACCATAAAAGAACCCATTTTAACTGAGAGATGTAATGAATGCTCAAGAAATAATTTTATGACAGGATAATTCTTCCCTATGAAACAGCATACAGAAACCAGGGGAAACACCTGGAAGCAAAATAAACTATACAGAAAATAAGAATTGGAAAAAGATAAATGATGAAAGATAAGAAAATTAGACTTGCGACAGAGACCTAGTGAAGAGAACTTTTAGCTTGTGGTTTAATGTTTTTGAGGATAATCTAGAGTTCATAACTGCCTTGAGACTGGTTGGTTGTAGGCAGTTTAGGCAGACCCCTAAGACAGGCCTACTTTGGGCAGGTGGTGTTGGAGGAGGCCATTGGGCTGGACAAAGACAAATCCAACCATTTGACTAAAGTGTCTGGGAAGATGTTGAAGTCAGATGCAACAGAGAAAGACCTGTCAAACCTAATCTCAGAAATGGAGATGATGAAGATGATTGGACAGCACAAGGACACCATCAACCTGCTGGGTCCTGCACACAGGATGGTCCTTCGTACACTCACGGAATATGCCTCCAAAGACAACATACAGGATTACCTGCAGGCCCAGAGGCCTCCTGACCTGGAGTACTGTTACAATATCAGCCACAATGCAGCAGAGCAACTCTCCTCCAAGGACCTGGTATCCTGTGCCTATCAGGTAGCCTGAGGCATGGAGTACCTTGCCTCCAAGAAGTACATACACCAAGACCTGGCCACCAGGGAAGTGCTGGTGACAAAGGACAACATGATGAAGATCTCAGACTTCAGCCTTGCCAGAGATATCACCACATCAGTTACTATAAAAAGACAACCAACAGTGGACTGCCTGTGAAGTGGATGGTCCCTAAGGCCATGTTTGACCAGATCTACATCCACCAGAGTTACTTCTGGTCTTTTGGGGTGATCCTGTGCAAAATCTTCACTCTGGAATCCTCCCATATCCTGGAGTGCCTGTGGAGGTGGTTTTCAAGCTGCTGAAGGAGTCATTTGATGGATAAGCCAATAAGTGCACCAGAGAGTTATACACAATAATGAGGGGTGGCTGGCATGTGGTACCTTCAAGCTGCTGGTAGAAGACCTGGATCATACTGTGGCCTTGTCCTACAACTAGGAGTACCCGGACCTGTCCTTGGCCCTGGAACAATACTGTCTATGCTTTCCCAACACCCAAAGCTCCACCTGCTCCTCAGAGAAGAAGTCCACCTTCTCTCATGTGCCGTTGCCCAGGGAGGCCTATCTGCCCTGACACCCAGCCCAGTTTGCCAATGGTGGACTCAAATGACTAGTATCCCTATTACTCCTGTCCATATTCCGTCATAAGCTGTAACCCTTACCCCCCACCCTCCCTGCAAGTCTCACTGCCTTCTCCTTTGTCCCTTTCCTACTGGCAGGAGCCAGCTGCCTACCTGAGGCCTTCAGCCCTTGAAGTTCACCTCTCTTCCCCTTCCTCTTCTTCCTCCTTACAACCTGCTCATGAAAGAAAGGCACAGAGAGGCAGGTACTTGCTCGTGGCTGCTTCCTTCCCTCCCATATGTTGGACCAAGACCCCTCCCTGGCATCTGGTACTGACTGGACGTCGAGGGAGTGGGAGATGAGGCATGCCAGTGAAAGGTGTGGGAGCTTTCCTGTTTTGGTTTTGTCTGCTTAGCATAACATGTAAGACTGAGTTCTGGTGGCAGGGACCTAGTCCTTGGGGCTATAGCACTAGCAAGGGTAGGTCAACTGCTCTGGGGCTTGGCTAAGAGCAACCCCTGCTCCAGAGATATGGTGCCAAGGGCTTATTAATTTTGATATTAATTTGCTTTGCTGACCAAATACCTGGTATCAAAATATGGGAAGGCAAAGACTGGAAGCAGTGTTGTGACCATGGGGTCCAGCCCCAAACTATGAAGAAAACACAAAGTGTATAAATCTGAGTAAGTATATATTTACACACCTTTTTAAATAGGTTGTTATCAAAGATTTAATCAATGGGTAATATGCTCCTCGTGGCTGGGAAGCATCAGTTGCCATATATTAAAAAAAGAAAGAAAAGAGGTGTCTGGGTGGCTTCCTCCATAAGTGTCCCTTCCTTTCAGGTCATGATCCCAGGGTCCTGGGATGGAGCCCCACATCAGGCTCTCTGCTCAGTGGGAAACATGCTTCTCCTTTTCCCTCTGCCCTGCTTATAGTTCCTCTTCCTGTCTCTCTGTCTGTCAAATAAATAAAATATTAAAAAAAAAGAATCAAACAAAATGTTTTTAAAAGGTCTTTTTTTTTTTTTAATTTTCTAGGGGTGCCTGGATGACTCAGTTGTTTAGGCAGATGTTTGCATTTGGCTGAGGTCATGATTCCAGTGTACAGGGATCCATCCCTGCATGGGACTACTTGCACACCAAGAAACTTGCTTCTTCCTCTCCCTTTGCACGTGATTACCACCACTTGTGCGCTTCCTCTCTCTCTCTCTCTCTCTCTCTCTCTCTCTCTCGCTGTCAATAAACAAAATAAAATCTCTTACTAAATAAATAAATAAATAAATAAATAAATTTCTAAACCTACTTTCAGTTTAGGTCCCTTAACAAAAATTGCTACTGATTCATTAAAAAAAAAAAAGAAAAGATAATTTAGAAAGATGCTTCCAGAGCTAAAACGCTGTTTTTTTTTTTTTTCAGGATTAAATATAGAAGTGCTTTATAAAGTAAAAGAATAAATATGCTATATTAACACTAATCACACTATAACTTTGGTGGTTATATCAAGATAATGAAAAGTGATTTTAAAGAAAATTTCATTATCAGACATAAAGATCAAGTCAAAATTACAGAAGAGTAAAAGGATGAATTCATCAGGGAGTATAATAATTCTTGACTTTTAATACTTAATAACAGACTTGGGGATATATAGGGAAAAACTAAGAACAAAAATCATAACTTCTACCTTAGAAGAGAAATGGAAAAAAAAAATTCAACACCTTTATTTTTTTAGATTATATAGACAAATGGTCATCAAATTGGTAAGATATGTAAGACTTGAACAAAATTATCAACTAACTAGATATGCTTGATATTACAGAACACTCCCAACAACCGCTGACTACATATATCTTAAGCCATGATTTTCTTTGCAAAGGTCAACATTGATAATGTTCTAGTCATACCTCCGTGTACCAGGAAAGAAGTAGCATATTTCTTGAAAGACACAGCTATCAAATCTCCATTGAGAAACCTTAAAGATGGAGAAGGGATTTGCAAATTATATATCTGATAATGGACATCAACTCTGATTATTAAAAAATGAATAAAAATAAAAAACCTTACTAATAACAAAACAGAGTAACCAATTTTACATGTGAAGAAAATTATTGAAGAGATATGTCACCAAAAGGATATGGATGGCTTATAAGCACATGACAAATTTCTCAACATTTAGACATTAAAGAAATACAAATTAAAATCATAATGAGACATGCTTACATATCTATTAGAATGGCTAAAATTATAAAGGCTAATTGTACTTCGTCTGAGCTAGATTGAGAAGCAACAAAAAATCTAAACTGTTGTTGGCATATATCATGATACCACCACTTTGGAAAATAGTTTGGAAATTTTTAAATGCAAAATATGTTGCAGTTCCACGAATAGCCATTTTACTTCTAGGCATTTAACCAAGAGAAACAAACCCTATGTTCGTACAAGGACTTGTATATGAATTTCATAGCAGCTTTATTTTTAAGAATTGAAAACAGTGGAAATGTTCATTAATGTCCATCAATAGAGCAAAGACAAATGATGATCTATTCATTAAAGAGATTACTATTCAACATCAAAATGAACTATTTACAATTGGAGATTCTCAAAGTAATGGTGCTGAGAAAAGAAAAGCCAGGCAATGAATAGTATATACTGTGTGATTCCATGACTATAAAAAAATCTAGAAAATACAAATTTATATATAGTCACAGTCATCAAATATATTGGTGTGATTTTAGTGCTCTATTTTAGTGCCTTCTTCTGTGCTCCCATAGCTTCCTACACTTGGATCTCCGAGCATTTGTTACACCATGTGAAAATATGAACTCTTTTTCTGTATTCTGTCTTACTAGAATAAGAATCCTTGAAGTTTTATGGACATTTGAACTCTCAGTTATTAGCAGAAATTCTATCACACAGTAAGTTTCCAAATATAAAAGCCAGAGTTTTACAATGACTTCTAAGCTTTTACATGATCTAGGCACTCATTTAACCTCTGTGACCTCTTTCCCTGCTACTCTTCAGTCCCTCACAGTGGCCTCCTTGCTATTCCTCAGATATGCCAGGCACGATCCAACCTTATGGCCTTCAAGATAGCCAATTCCTTTGTCTGGAGTGACCTTATTGCTGATAGTTCTGGGCAAATTCATCACCTTTCCATACCTTTGTTCAATTGTCAGCTTCATTGTAACTACCCTGATCTTCCTATTAAAATTTTTAACTCCCCATTCCCTGCCTAGCAACCTTGATTTTTCTCACCCTGATTTAATTTTTCTTTTTCCCCATTGTACTCATCATTTTTGAATGCACTATGCAATTTTTATTAAGGTTTATAGCTTTTAATTGTCTCACCCATTTAAAATAAAAGTTCTACAAAGCCAAGTATTTCATTTTCCAGTGTAGTCTGAAGTAATATCTGCCATATAATAGACAGTAGACACTTGGTATATTTCAGAATAAATTAGTGTTGAGATTATACTGAATTTCATAAGTCATTTCAATATATTTTTTCCAAAAAATAAACTATGTAAAACATACCTTAAATTTACTTTCAAAATATTTTATAGCATATAATGGACAAAATAAGGCAAAAAAAAAAACAAAATAAGACAAAAGCCTTAAAAAAACAATCATATGAATAACCATTTCAAACCCACTTAAAAATTGCATAATACCACACTCCTAGATCATCTCTGAATGCTCTAAAATGACCCTTCAAAAGAAATACATTTTTTAAAATAACAGATTTTTTGGCAAATAATTTAATAAAATAAAAGTTTCATTCATCTATGTAGATCATAATAAATGTTTTTAATAAGCATGAAATTATAACTCTGAAGTGTGCTAAAATGAAACCACCTGCTAAGGGTGAGAGAACAAAAATAAACATCATTTTTCCAAATAAGAGGAATTTATTACCTTTGAATCAAAGCATGTGGATTTGTGTTCAAACTGGCAATAAAGGAATATGGAAACACAAACCATAGAAAGTCATATTTTAGATTTCTAATGACTTCATAGTGAAGAGTATACATTTTTTAAATGCTACATAATGCTACATAATGACAAGATGACAGGGTGTGACAAATAGCATTTTAAAAGCTCTACTCATAATGGAACGGAAGGTGTCATTTCCCTATAATTTTATATATGTCATTAATTTACTATATCTGGATACAACACATTACCAAACAGATGTTCATCAAAGACTAAATCATTTTTAATGGAACATAATAATTTGAACCGACATCTATTAATCATATTTTTCGATCTAACATTTATAGTCTCGCTAAACAATTCATCAGTTGTCGACAAAATTAAAAAAAAAATAGCATAAAATGTCGTGTTTGGAAAAGTAGATTTTCTTTGAAATTTGCATTTAAATGAAAATATTTGCTAATATTTGTAAAACTTTAAATGTAATTTTATATATATCTGACCTATCAGATGATATAAAATTTTTGGAGAAAATATGACATATTTTTTTTATCTTGGTTGAAGGTATTAATAAAGAGCAACTGTTTGTATTATTTGTATTGTGATATCTTAGTTAATAAACATGAATAACTGGTATAAAATAAGTTTTTTTTTTAATTTTGTTTATTTACTTGACAGAAATCACAGGAAGGCAGAGAGGCAGGCAGAGAGAGAGGAATGGAAGCAGGCTCCCTGCTGAGAAGAGAGCCCACTGTGGGACTCAATCCCAGGAACCTGGAATCATGACCTGAGCCGAAGGCAGAGATTTTAACCCACTGAGCAACCCAGGAACCCTAAAACATGTTCTTTTTTTATATAGAATTATAGTTCTTGCCAAAATATGGAACTAGCTGGAACTGAATGCCTCCTTCAAAGTCAGCTCTGGAGAAATTATGCAAGTGTAATACAGAACTATTTCGGATATGTACCAAAAACAAAGAAATGATGATAAATTCCTTAAAAGACTCAAAGTTGCTCTTGACTGGTATGTTTCAAGCTCTATTCCTGGTTTGAGGACAGGTTTTAATAGGCCTGTCACTGTAGAAATCAGCTGGATGTTTAGAGAGGCTATCAGAACTGTACAAAAACCTTGAAGGGGTAAAGACTTGAAAATTCTTTAGAGAGATCAGCTCCCTAAGGCATTATTCATCCACACATTTTCCTCCAAACAATTAAGACTGATGGATGAGGGGCACCTGAGGGGCTCTCTCATCACGTGGGTGGTGGGTTAAGCCTCTGCCTTCATCTCAAGTCATGGTCTCTGGGTCCTGGGATCCAGCCCCACATCAGGCTCTGCTCAAAAGGAAGCCTGCTTCCCTCCCTGCTTGCCTGCCTCTCTGCTTACTTGTGATCTCTCTCTCTCTCTCTGTGTCCAAAAATAAATAAAATCTTAAAAAAAAGGCTGATGGATGCTAAATTATGAAAACTGCTCCCTCCAAATGATGCTTCTTCATAAGGATTTAAGAATTTAAAATTGTAAAGAATTTAAAATTGAAACTTGATCGTAGGATTTATCTTATAGAATAACATCAAGTGAAGGCAGCTATTATTAGTTCTGAAGTATGTGTGATTCTGAATTCTTGGCCTCATAAGTCATTTATTTTTAATAGATTATTATTTAATATAGAATAATATATATAATATATAACATATATAATATATATAATAAATTCATTCATTCATTTATTATTTATTTATTATTTATTATTATTATTTATTCATTTATTAACTCAAACACAAGAAAATAAATGACCTGATTGAAAAATTGGCAAGGACTGGAACAGACAACTCACTTAAGAAGATACTGAGATGGCAATAATGATATGAAACGATGCTGTGATGATCCACAGCATGTCTAATTAAGGAATTGTAAATTAAAAGAACAATGAGGGGCACCTGGATGGCTCAGTGGATTAAGCCGCTACATTTGGCTCAGGTCATGATCTCAGGGTCCTGGGATAGAGTTCCACGTTGGGCTCTCTGCTCAGCAGGAGCCTGCTTCCCTTTTTCTCTCTCTCTGACTGCCTCTCCGACTTCCTGTGATCTCTCTTAGTCAAATAAATAAATAAAATCTTTTTAAAAAAAAAAATAAATAAATAAAACAATGATATATCACTACGCATCTATTAGAATGGCTAAAATCCACAATACTGACAACATAAAATGCTTTTGACAATGAGGAACAAGAGAAACTCTCATTCATTCTGGTGAGAACACCAAAATGGTGCTACCACTTTGGAAGACAGTTGGGCAGTTTCTTACAAAACTAAACATATTCTTACCTAAGATCCAGCAATCGTGCTCCTTGGTACTCACCCAAAAGAGCGAATAGAGACAGTTGGCTGTTTAAACCAAAAGTACAACTCACTGAGAGAATCGCCGCATTATTTATTGGGGTAGAAAGGACCTGGAATGTAGAAAGACAAATTCTGTAGAGGAAAAAATAGAATCACTAACAGGCCTCATGCCCTGCACAGCCAGTGGCTAGAATCCCTGCCTCATGAGACCCTGTGCTAGCAGGCCGCTAGAACCTTCTCAACTATGTTAGTCTATCTTGGAAGCCAACAAGTGTTTGCCCAGTTAAGAGCACGGTATCAATCAGTCACATTATGTTATAATGATTGTCGATATCTTTAAAAGCCTTGTCAAGTTCCTTTTTGAAAAACCCTCACACCACCCTTAGAGAAATTTATCTGTGGTTCACCTCTTTGAAATACCTCACTGTTGTTCCACATATACCATAGATAAAAAAAAAAAAAAAAAAAAAAAAAAAAAAAGCTTTTTATTAACAAAGTGTTCAGAAGGGGGCGCCACTGTAAACAATGAGAGTTTTCCCTGCTGGGACAACTTTGTTGCAGAAACAGCTGAAAACAATCAGGTCAGACAGAGCCAAGGGCTGGAGGGTTTTTTAAAATTACAAAAACCAAACCAAATCAAACCAAAACAAAAATCATAACCAATGGCCAAGATTTCAAGTTTGCTACTAAAGGTATGACATTCTCCTAAGATATGCGTGTGACTTGATCAATATATTTATATTTTTATATTTGAAGAAGAAGGAACTATTTGATGCAGCAAATCCACGTTGATTAAAAATTACCAGATAAGGGGCTCCTGGGTGGCTCAGTGGTTTAGGCCTCTGCCTTCGGCACAGCTCATGATTTCAGGGTCCTGCGAGGGAGCCCCACATCAGGCTCTCTGCTCAGCGGGGAGCCTGCTTCCCCGTCTCTCTCTGCCTGCCTCTCTACCTACTTGTGATCTGTCTGTCAAATGGGTAAATAAGATCTTTAAAAAAAGAATTACTAGGTGTGAACTACATCGAGGGTATGGGAAGGAAAAGGATTTCACCTGATGTGACTAGGAAGTGGTTGAAGCCTGAATTAAAGTGCTATAAAAAGAGTAAAGACCTGGGAAATATATGGGGAAAAAATCCCTAGAAAAACAGCAATAATAACGGGCTGCCCTTTAATGATCCAGATCCTGCGGTAGGCAAAGAAGAGCTGGTTTTAGCCAGAGGATGATCTCCGTTTGTCTTCATGATCTGGCATTTCCTGCAAGCCAGGCATGGGGCTCTGCACTAGAGCTGCAAATGCTGGGGGGCCCTCACTGTCCCTTTTCTCTTCTCAGGGGGACAACCGGCATGTCCGTGGTGCAGTGTGACAGGCTTTACCACACGAGAGAAAAGACTGCCAAGGGTCGGTTGGAGCTGGGAAAAGCCATTAAGGAACAGATTTTCAGGGGAGGTGATAGACAAGGGCAAAGCGAAGAATGAGGATGAGTGTGTCAAGATTCAAAGTGACCGGAGGCAGCACAGTGCATTCAGGAAACTACAGCAAGTTCATGATAACCGACAGCTGTTCTGGCAGCATCACCTGGGGATGGAGGCTGAGCCCCAGGGTTAACACTGGGGTGAGATGATTTGTATACTATGCCGAGGAGGTGAGGTACTACACTGTGGGGGCACAGGGAGCTACCGGAGGATTTCACATATCAGAATCGTAATCATAATAGAGTATTTAATACTCAGAAATGTATTTTTCATTTTGGATGGAACATTCACGATAAATATGATCTGTTCGAGTTCCCATTTCTGAGGAGCCTCAAGATCTCTGAGAAGGGAAGTTTCACCAACTCTGTCATGTAGGGGCATCAATTCTGATTCTGTGTCAATTTTCCTACGTTCCCAGCTAATCATTCTCTACCTCAGAAAGCCCACTCTCAACCGTTTCCTCTCTCAAAGGCAGTTGCTCTTAGAGTCTGCACATGGCACTTGGGGCCTGCTGGTCCTTGGCTACTGCCCTCTGTACCTTGGGTCTAACAGCTGCGAGGCATCAAGATGAGAATGTCTATTGTTTTAAGACTTAATATAGTTGGGTGCACATGGTAAGCAATAATCACTTATTTTGTTGATCCAAGTGTTCGACCTTTCTTAATTATTCTAGTACCACAGTTCACTTGTTCTAAGATTTGTCCTCCCCCCCATTTTAATATCTCTTAAGGTGGCACTCACCTTGCACTTGAGGACATATCCTAGTTTAACTGACAGCATTTCTCTTTGTTAGTCGAACATAAACTATCGTGCACCTTACCCTTGATGAAAGCTAGGATGCTATTAAATACTCTATTATGGTTACGATTCTGATATTTGAAATCCTCCGGTAGCTCCCTGTGCCCCCACAGTGTAGTACCTCACCTCCTCGGCATAGTATACAAATCATCTCACCCCAGTGTTAACCCTGGGGCTCAGCCTCCATCCCCAGGTGATGCTGCCAGAACAGCTGTCGGTTATCATGAACTTGCTGTAGTTTCCTGAATGCACTGTGCTGCCTCCGGTCACTTTGAATCTTGACACACTCATCCTCATTCTTCGCTTTGCCCTTGTCTATCACCTCCCCTGAAAATCTGTTCCTTAATGGCTTTTCCCAGCTCCAACCGACCCTTGGCAGTCTTTTCTCTCGTGTGGTAAAGCCTGTCACACTGCACCACGGACATGCCGGTTGTCCCCCTGAGAAGAGAAAAGGGGACAGTGAGGGCCCCCCAGCATTTGCAGCTCTAGTGCAGAGCCCCATGCCTGGCTTGCAGGAAATGCCAGATCATGAAGACAAACGGAGATCATCCTCTGGCTAAAACCAGCTCTTCTTTGCCTACCGCAGGATCTGGATCATTAAAGGGCAGCCCGTTATTATTGCTGTTTTTCTAGGGATTTTTTCCCCATATATTTCCCAGGTCTTTACTCTTTTTATAGCACTTTAATTCAGGCTTCAACCACTTCCTAGTCACATCAGGTGAAATCCTTTTCCTTCCCATACCCTCGATGTAGTTCACACACCTAGTAATTCTTTTTTTTTAAAGATCTTATTTACCCATTTGACAGACAGATCACAAGTAGGTAGAGAGGCAGGCAGAGAGAGACGGGGGGAAGCAGGCTCCCCGCTGAGCAGAGAGCCTGATGTGGGGCTCCCTCGCAGGACCCTGAAATCATGAGCTGTGCCGAAGGCAGAGGCCTAAACCACTGAGCCACCCAGGAGCCCCTTATCTGGTAATTTTTAATCAACGTGGATTTGCTGCATCAAATAGTTCCTTCTTCTTCAAATATAAAAATATAAATATATTGATCAAGTCACACGCATATCTTAGGAGAATGTCATACCTTTAGTAGCAAACTTGAAATCTTGGCCATTGGTTATGATTTTTGTTTTGGTTTGATTTGGTTTGGTTTTTGTAATTTTAAAAAACCCTCCAGCCCTTGGCTCTGTCTGACCTGATTGTTTTCAGCTGTTTCTGCAACAAAGTTGTCCCAGCAGGGAAAACTCTCATTGTTTACAGTGGCGCCCCCTTCTGAACACTTTGTTAATAAAAAGCTTTTTCTTTTTTTTCTTTTTTTTTTTTTTTATCTATGGTATATGTGGAACAACAGTGAGGTATTTCAAAGAGGTGAACCACAGATAAATTTCTCTAAGGGTGGTGTGAGGGTTTTTCAAAAAGGAACTTGACAAGGCTTTTAAAGATATCGACAATCATTATAACATAATGTGACTGATTGATACCGTGCTCTTAACTGGGCAAACACTTGTTGGCTTCCAAGATAGACTAACATAGTTGAGAAGGTTCTAGCGGCCTGCTAGCACAGGGTCTCATGAGGCAGGGATTCTAGCCATTGGCTGTGCAGGGCATGAGGCCTGTTAGTGATTCTATTTTTTCCTCTACAGAATTTGTCTTTCTACATTCCAGGTCCTTTCTACCCCATAAATAATGCGGCGATTCTCTCAGTGAGTTGTACTTTTGGTTTAAACAGCCAACTGTCTCTATTCGCTCTTTTGGGTGAGTACCAAGGAGCACGATTGCTGGATCTTAGGTAAGAATATGTTTAGTTTTGTAAGAAACTGCCCAACTGTCTTCCAAAGTGGTAGCACCATTTTGGTGTTCTCACCAGAATGAATGAGAGTTTCTCTTGTGTTCCTCATTGTCAAAAGCATTTTATGTTGTCAGTATTGTGGATTTTAGCCATTCTAATAGATGCGTAGTGATATATCATTGTTTTATTTATTTATTTTTTTTTTAAAAAGATTTTATTTATTTATTTGACTAAGAGAGATCACAGGAAGTCGGAGAGGCAGTCAGAGAGAGAGAAAAAGGGAAGCAGGCTCCTGCTGAGCAGAGAGCCCAACGTGGAACTCTATCCCAGGACCCTGAGATCATGACCTGAGCCAAATGTAGCGGCTTAATCCACTGAGCCATCCAGGTGCCCCTCATTGTTCTTTTAATTTACAATTCCTTAATTAGACATGCTGTGGATCATCACAGCATCGTTTCATATCATTATTGCCATCTCAGTATCTTCTTAAGTGAGTTGTCTGTTCCAGTCCTTGCCAATTTTTCAATCAGGTCATTTATTTTCTTGTGTTTTTGAGTTAATAAATGAATAAATAATAATAATAAATAATAAATAAATAATAATAAATGAATGAATGAATTTATTATATATATTATATATGTTATATATTATATATATTATTCTATATTAAATAATAATCTATTAAAAATAAATGACTTATGAGGCCAAGAATTCAGAATCACACATACTTCAGAACTAATAATAGCTGCCTTCACTTGATGTTATTCTATAAGATAAATCCTACGATCAAGTTTCAATTTTAAATTCTTACAATTTTAAATTCTTAAATCCTTATGAAGAAGCATCATTTGGAGGGAGCAGTTTTTCATAATTTAGCATCCATCAGCCTTTTTTTTAAGATTTTATTTATTTTTGGACACAGAGAGAGAGAGAGATCACAAGTAAGCAGAGAGGCAGGCAAGCAGGGAGGGAAGCAGGCTTCCTTTTGAGCAGAGCCTGATGTGGGGCTGGATCCCAGGACCCAGAGACCATGACTTGAGATGAAGGCAGAGGCTTAACCCACCACCCCACGTGATGAGAGAGCCCCTCAGGTGCCCCTCATCCATCAGTCTTAATTGTTTGGAGGAAAATGTGTGGATGAATAATGCCTTAGGGAGCTGATCTCTCTAAAGAATTTTCAAGTCTTTACCCCTTCAAGGTTTTTGTACAGTTCTGATAGCCTCTAAACATCCAGCTGATTTCTACAGTGACAGGCCTATTAAAACCTGTCCTCAAACCAGGAATAGAGCTTGAAACATACCAGTCAAGAGCAACTTTGAGTCTTTTAAGGAATTTATCATCATTTCTTTGTTTTTGGTACATATCCGAAATAGTTCTGTATTACACTTGCATAATTTCTCCAGAGCTGACTTTGAAGGAGGCATTCAGTTCCAGCTAGTTCCATATTTTGGCAAGAACTATAATTCTATATAAAAAAAGAACATGTTTTAGGGTTCCTGGGTTGCTCAGTGGGTTAAAATCTCTGCCTTCGGCTCAGGTCATGATTCCAGGTTCCTGGGATTGAGTCCCACAGTGGGCTCTCTTCTCAGCAGGGAGCCTGCTTCCATTCCTCTCTCTCTGCCTGCCTCTCTGCCTTCCTGTGATTTCTGTCAAGTAAATAAACAAAATTAAAAAAAAAAACTTATTTTATACCCAGTTATTCATGTTTATTAACTAAGATATCACAATACAAATAATACAAACAGTTGCTCTTTATTAATACCTTCAACCAAGATAAAAAAAATATGTCATATTTTCTCCAAAAATTTTATATCATCTGATAGGTCAGATATATATAAAATTACATTTAAAGTTTTACAAATATTAGCAAATATTTTCATTTAAATGCAAATTTCAAAGAAAATCTACTTTTCCAAACACGACATTTTATGCTATTTTTTTTTAATTTTGTCGACAACTGATGAATTGTTTAGCGAGACTATAAATGTTAGATCGAAAAATATGATTAATAGATGTCGGTTCAAATTATTATGTTCCATTAAAAATGATTTAGTCTTTGATGAACATCTGTTTGGTAATGTGTTGTATCCAGATATAGTAAATTAATGACATATATAAAATTATAGGGAAATGACACCTTCCGTTCCATTATGAGTAGAGCTTTTAAAATGCTATTTGTCACACCCTGTCATCTTGTCATTATGTAGCATTATGTAGCATTTAAAAAATGTATACTCTTCACTATGAAGTCATTAGAAATCTAAAATATGACTTTCTATGGTTTGTGTTTCCATATTCCTTTATTGCCAGTTTGAACAAATCCACATGCTTTGATTCAAAGGTAATAAATTCCTCTTATTTGGAAAAATGATGTTTATTTTTGTTCTCTCACCCTTAGCAGGTGGTTTCATTTTAGCACACTTCAGAGTTATAATTTCATGCTTATTAAAAACATTTATTATGATCTACATAGATGAATGAAACTTTTATTTTATTAAATTATTTGCCAAAAAATCTGTTATTTTAAAAAATGTATTTCTTTTGAAGGGTCATTTTAGAGCATTCAGAGATGATCTAGGAGTGTGGTATTATGCAATTTTTAAGTGGGTTTGAAATGGTTATTCATATGATTGTTTTTTTAAGGCTTTTGTCTTATTTTGTTTTTTTTTTGCCTTATTTTGTCCATTATATGCTATAAAATATTTTGAAAGTAAATTTAAGGTATGTTTTACATAGTTTATTTTTTGGAAAAATATATTGAAATGACTTATGAAATTCAGTATAATCTCAACACTAATTTATTCTGAAATATACCAAGTGTCTACTGTCTATTATATGGCAGATATTACTTCAGACTACACTGGAAAATGAAATACTTGGCTTTGTAGAACTTTTATTTTAATGGGTGAGACAATTAAAAGCTATAAACCTTAATAAAAATTGCATAGTGCATTCAAAAATGATGAGTACAATGGGGAAAAAGAAAAATTAAATCAGGGTGAGAAAAATCAAGGTTGCTAGGCAGGGAATGGGGAGTTAAAAATTTTAATAGGAAGATCAGGGTAGTTACAATGAAGCTGACAATTGAACAAAGGTATGGAAAGGTGATGAATTTGCCCAGAACTATCAGCAATAAGGTCACTCCAGACAAAGGAATTGGCTATCTTGAAGGCCATAAGGTTGGATCGTGCCTGGCATATCTGAGGAATAGCAAGGAGGCCACTGTGAGGGACTGAAGAGTAGCAGGGAAAGAGGTCACAGAGGTTAAATGAGTGCCTAGATCATGTAAAAGCTTAGAAGTCATTGTAAAACTCTGGCTTTTATATTTGGAAACTTACTGTGTGATAGAATTTCTGCTAATAACTGAGAGTTCAAATGTCCATAAAACTTCAAGGATTCTTATTCTAGTAAGACAGAATACAGAAAAAGAGTTCATATTTTCACATGGTGTAACAAATGCTCGGAGATCCAAGTGTAGGAAGCTATGGGAGCACAGAAGAAGGCACTAAAATAGAGCACTAAAATCACACCAATATATTTGATGACTGTGACTATATATAAATTTGTATTTTCTAGATTTTTTTATAGTCATGGAATCACACAGTATATACTATTCATTGCCTGGCTTTTCTTTTCTCAGCACCATTACTTTGAGAATCTCCAATTGTAAATAGTTCATTTTGATGTTGAATAGTAATCTCTTTAATGAATAGATCATCATTTGTCTTTGCTCTATTGATGGACATTAATGAACATTTCCACTGTTTTCAATTCTTAAAAATAAAGCTGCTATGAAATTCATATACAAGTCCTTGTACGAACATAGGGTTTGTTTCTCTTGGTTAAATGCCTAGAAGTAAAATGGCTATTCGTGGAACTGCAACATATTTTGCATTTAAAAAATTTCCAAACTATTTTCCAAAGTGGTGGTATCATGATATATGCCAACAACAGTTTAGATTTTTTGTTGCTTCTCAATCTAGCTCAGACGAAGTACAATTAGCCTTTATAATTTTAGCCATTCTAATAGATATGTAAGCATGTCTCATTATGATTTTAATTTGTATTTCTTTAATGTCTAAATGTTGAGAAATTTGTCATGTGCTTATAAGCCATCCATATCCTTTTGGTGACATGTCTCTTCAATAATTTTCTTCACATGTAAAATTGGATACTCTGTTTTGGTTATTAGTAAGGTTTTTTATTTTTTATTCATTTTTTAATAATCAGAGTTGATGTCCATTATCAGATATATAATTTGCAAATCCCTTCTCCATCTTTAAGGTTTCTCAATGGAGATTTGATAGCTGTGTCTTTCAAGAAATATGCTACTTCTTTTCCTGGTACACGGAGGTATGACTAGAACATTATCAATGTTGACCTTTGCAAAGAAAATCATGGCTTAAGATATATGTAGTCTGCGGTTGTTGGGAGTGTTCTGTAATATCAAGCATATCTAGTTAGTTGATAATTTTGTTCAAGTCTTACATATCTTACCAATTTGATGACCATTTGTCTATATAATCTTAAAATAAAGGTGTTGAAATTTTTTTTCCATTTCTCTTCTAAGGTAGAAGTTATGATTTTTGTTCTTAGTTTTTCCCTATATATCCCCAAGTCTGTTATTAAGTATTAAAAGTCAAGAATTATTATACTCCCTGATGAATTCATCCTTTTACTCTTCTGTAATTTTGACTTGATCTTTATGTCTGATAATGAAATTTTCTTTAAAATCACTTTTCATTATCTTGATATAACCACCAAAGTTATAGTGTGATTAGTGTTAATATAGCATATTTATTCTTTTACTTTATAAAGCACTTCTATATTTAATCCTGAAAAAAAAAAAAACAGCGTTTTAGCTCTGGAAGCATCTTTCTAAATTATCTTTTCTTTTTTTTTTTTTAATGAATCATTAGCAATTTTTGTTAAGGGACCTAAACTGAAAGTAGGTTTAGAAATTTATTTATTTATTTATTTATTTATTTAAGAAGATTTTATTTTGTTTATTGACAGCGAGAGAGAGAGAGAGAGAGAGAGAGAGAGAGAGGAAGCGCACAAGTGGTGGTAATCACGTGCAAAGGGAGAGGAAGAAGCAAGTTTCTTGGTGTGCAAGTAGTCCCATGCAGGGATGGATCCCTGTACACTGGAATCATGACCTCAGCCAAATGCAAACATCTGCCTAAACAACTGAGTCATCCAGGCACCCCTAGAAAATTAAAAAAAAAAGACCTTTTAAAAACATTTTGTTTGATTCTTTTTTTTTAATATTTTATTTATTTGACAGACAGAGAGACAGGAAGAGGAACTATAAGCAGGGCAGAGGGAAAAGGAGAAGCATGTTTCCCACTGAGCAGAGAGCCTGATGTGGGGCTCCATCCCAGGACCCTGGGATCATGACCTGAAAGGAAGGGACACTTATGGAGGAAGCCACCCAGACACCTCTTTTCTTTGTTTTTAATATATGGCAACTGATGCTTCCCAGCCACGAGGAGCATATTACCCATTGATTAAATCTTTGATAACAACCTATTTAAAAAGGTGTGTAAATATATACTTACTCAGATTTATACACTTTGTGTTTTCTTCATAGTTTGGGGCTGGACCCCATGGTCACAACACTGCTTCCAGTCTTTGCCTTCCGATATTTTGATACCAGGTATTTGGTCAGCAAAGCAAATTAATATCAAAATTAATAAGCCCTTGGCACCATATCTCTGGAGCAGGGGTTGCTCTTAGCCAAGCCCCAGAGCAGTTGACCTACCCTTGCTAGTGCTATAGCCCCAAGGACTAGGTCCCTGCCACCAGAACTCAGTCTTACATGTTATGCTAAGCAGACAAAACCAAAACAGGAAAGCTCCCACACCTTTCACTGGCATGCCTCATCTCCCACTCCCTCGACGTCCAGTCAGTACCAGATGCCAGGGAGGGGTCTTGGTCCAACATATGGGAGGGAAGGAAGCAGCCACGAGCAAGTACCTGCCTCTCTGTGCCTTTCTTTCATGAGCAGGTTGTAAGGAGGAAGAAGAGGAAGGGGAAGAGAGGTGAACTTCAAGGGCTGAAGGCCTCAGGTAGGCAGCTGGCTCCTGCCAGTAGGAAAGGGACAAAGGAGAAGGCAGTGAGACTTGCAGGGAGGGTGGGGGGTAAGGGTTACAGCTTATGACGGAATATGGACAGGAGTAATAGGGATACTAGTCATTTGAGTCCACCATTGGCAAACTGGGCTGGGTGTCAGGGCAGATAGGCCTCCCTGGGCAACGGCACATGAGAGAAGGTGGACTTCTTCTCTGAGGAGCAGGTGGAGCTTTGGGTGTTGGGAAAGCATAGACAGTATTGTTCCAGGGCCAAGGACAGGTCCGGGTACTCCTAGTTGTAGGACAAGGCCACAGTATGATCCAGGTCTTCTACCAGCAGCTTGAAGGTACCACATGCCAGCCACCCCTCATTATTGTGTATAACTCTCTGGTGCACTTATTGGCTTATCCATCAAATGACTCCTTCAGCAGCTTGAAAACCACCTCCACAGGCACTCCAGGATATGGGAGGATTCCAGAGTGAAGATTTTGCACAGGATCACCCCAAAAGACCAGAAGTAACTCTGGTGGATGTAGATCTGGTCAAACATGGCCTTAGGGACCATCCACTTCACAGGCAGTCCACTGTTGGTTGTCTTTTTATAGTAACTGATGTGGTGATATCTCTGGCAAGGCTGAAGTCTGAGATCTTCATCATGTTGTCCTTTGTCACCAGCACTTCCCTGGTGGCCAGGTCTTGGTGTATGTACTTCTTGGAGGCAAGGTACTCCATGCCTCAGGCTACCTGATAGGCACAGGATACCAGGTCCTTGGAGGAGAGTTGCTCTGCTGCATTGTGGCTGATATTGTAACAGTACTCCAGGTCAGGAGGCCTCTGGGCCTGCAGGTAATCCTGTATGTTGTCTTTGGAGGCATATTCCGTGAGTGTACGAAGGACCATCCTGTGTGCAGGACCCAGCAGGTTGATGGTGTCCTTGTGCTGTCCAATCATCTTCATCATCTCCATTTCTGAGATTAGGTTTGACAGGTCTTTCTCTGTTGCATCTGACTTCAACATCTTCCCAGACACTTTAGTCAAATGGTTGGATTTGTCTTTGTCCAGCCCAATGGCCTCCTCCAACACCACCTGCCCAAAGTAGGCCTGTCTTAGGGGTCTGCCTAAACTGCCTACAACCAACCAGTCTCAAGGCAGTTATGAACTCTAGATTATCCTCAAAAACATTAAACCACAAGCTAAAAGTTCTCTTCACTAGGTCTCTGTCGCAAGTCTAATTTTCTTATCTTTCATCATTTATCTTTTTCCAATTCTTATTTTCTGTATAGTTTATTTTGCTTCCAGGTGTTTCCCCTGGTTTCTGTATGCTGTTTCATAGGGAAGAATTATCCTGTCATAAAATTATTTCTTGAGCATTCATTACATCTCTCAGTTAAAATGGGTTCTTTTATGGTATTGGTTCATTTGGGTTTTCTCAAAATGGGAAGAATTTTCAAAATGGTGTTTTCCTCAAGGTTCAGAGTATGTCTTGGCCTCATCTTTACTCTTTTTGAAATTCTCTTTTCAAATTCTTGTCCCTCTTTTTATCTTTTTAAATTAAAATGTTTTATTTTTACTATTCTTTTATTTGAGTATAGTTGATATTCAGTGTTACATTGGTTTCAGGGGTTCAAAATCTCCATACATTATTCTATGATCACTACAAATATAGCCACCATCTGTCACCATATAACACTATTATAATATCATTGACTATATTCTCTACACTGTCCCATATCTCTTTTTAAAATCTCTGATTTTTATGTTTTCTGTTTTTCCAATTTTCGACCATCATTTTAATTGGTTACTTTAATAAAATATGCCTGATTACACACTCTTTGCTGAAAACCATAGCATTTGATTTATAGTAGTCTTCTTCTTCTTCTTTTATTTTAATTAACATATAATGTATTATGAGCCCCAGGGGTACAGGTCTGTGAATCGCCAGGTTTACACACTTCACAGCACTCACCACAGCACATACCCTCCCCAATGTTCATAACCCCACCACCCTCTCCCTACCCTCCCCACCCCCCGGCAACTCTCAGTTTGTTTTTGTGAGATTAACAGTCTCTTATGGTTTGTCTCCCTCCCGATCCCATCTTGTTTCATTTACTCTTTTCCTGTCCCCCATATTGCACCTCCATTTCCTCATATCAGGGAGATCATATGATAGTGTCTTTCTCTGGTTGACTTATTTTGCTAAGCATAATACCCTCTAGTTCCATCCATGTCATCGCAAATGGCAAGATTTCATTTCTTTTGATGGCTGCATAGTATTCCATCATATATATATATATATATATATATATTTCATTTGTTGATGGACATCTAGGTTCTTTCCATAGTTTGGCTATTGTGGATATTGCTGCTATAAACATTTGGTGCACGTGCCCCTTTGAATCATATAGTAGTCTTCTTTAACTCTATCAGAACCCCAGGAAGCTTTATTTATTGATTTACTCACATAAACAGATGATCCAACACAACGTTTTTTGATGTTCAAATGTATTATAATGTCTTACCGCTTAACACTATGCTTACTGCTCTCTTCACTGTCTGACTAAATCCTCATCATCACTATGCCATTTAATCAGAAAGAACTTTTGACTCAGAGTTCTCTCCATATAAGGGAATGAAGACTCCACCCTTCTGTTTGTGCAGGTAAAAAAATGTTGATATTGTCTGTCCTGCACATACTCCATCCTGTTCACCAGAATATTCACCATCCAAATATATACAAAATAAAAACCATACCTCACCACTTCTATTACCACCCAGCATGCTAAAAACACCATCATATGTTCCTGAATTATTGACTTGATTGATAACCCCACTTCCACACATACTGCACTCCTTTCTCCCTGCAAATTTATTTTGGTACAGCAAATTAACCTAAAATCAAGTCAGATGATTTTATTCTGCTGTTGAAAGTCTTTTGGTATCTTCCCCTTTCATAGTAAATAAAAAACTGAAGGCGTTTCAATGTACTAGAAGGTCATGCATCAATACGTTCTTCCTCTCTCCACCACTATGAACTCCTCATTGGCCTCCTTGTTTTTCCTCAAAAGTAACAGACCAGCTGTTCACACAAAGTCTATATACTTACTTGCTCTGCCTAGAGCAATCTTTTCCTTTAATATGTGTATAACACCCTCCTTCACTTCCTGCGTCTTTGTGCAAATAACATCTCATAAATGAGATATAACCACCCAACACAAAATAAAATTAACTTTCCTCCCAGCATTCTCCAATGGCTTTTACCTTTCTTGTATTTCTTTGTAACACTTATCACCATCAACCATCAATCATTATTCTATTACTGGTTTATTTTCTTATTGGAGACAGAGAGAGAGAGAATTGGGAGGGGGTGCAGAGGAAGAAGAAAACACCCCACTGCCTAGAAAGCCTGCTGGGGAGTTACATCCCAGGACCCTGAGATCATGACCCAAGCCAAACGCAGTCACTCAATGGACTGAGCCACCGAGGTGCCCCTCTATTATTGGTTTATTTAACTATTACATTTTAAAGAATGTAAGCTCTTTGTGGTCAGGTATTTTATATGTTTTATTAATTGAAGTATTGTCAGAAAGGTAGCTGGTAAGGGCTCACTAAACTGTATTTTGTTGTTATTATTGGGCTCCTTTATGGGCTTTACCTCTTACGCTAGAAGTCTATCCTTCAGATGTAAGCAATAAGAATAGAGCTCTGCTGCCTGTTAAAATGAGTAAAAAGCCTGTATTAAGTGGATATATTAAAAGCTAAATGAATGGCTTAATAGTTGTATATAGGGGGAAAGGGAACATATTTTCCACAGTTTAGAATTGGAGTTCTTTTATAGAGTTCTTGTACAAGCTGACACTATGAACGATAATGGGCAGTTGTACATTCCAATTATACAAACACTTTGGTAATTTATATCCTTTTTTTGTAATTCATGACTGGATCATTTAATTCCTTAGGAGCATTATAGCATTTCAACTTTTCCTGTTCAATAAATTTATTGGGGTTGCTACCTTTTTTATTCAAATGGAGAAATAGTCATGATTTAATCTAAATAAAGTGTTATTGATTGTGTTGTTTTCTAGGAATGAGTCGCACATGCTAGTTTAAAAGTTTTGTTAAATTCCCAAGTCTGTCACCGATAAAAGCCTTTTGTAGATTAGTCACTTGATCAAAACAGAAAAGTTATGTAACACTCAATTGTTATACTATCTTTGTTTCCATCTTGCATTGTAATAAAACCCATCTTAACTCTATTTAAGACAAGTCATCGCCAGATGGCTTTCTGGCATTGATTGCATGATATGAAATCTAGTATAACTAAAAGTTTTTGGTTTTAGTAGCATATAAATCAATTTAGAAAAATATATGTATTTGAATATAAGGTAAAGTTTTAAATTATTTGGCAATAGTAAACTAAACTTTTTTTGTAAATTTTTATTTTCTAAAATTTCATTGAGCTCTTTTGCAATAAGAAACAAGTTACAAAAAATTAAGGTTTATTTACCCCAATTCAAAATTATTAGGAATATAATCATAGAGGTTGAAGTATTTAAAATATTGAACCCAAAACATTTTATTAGGTAAATTCGTGAATGCTGAGCATTCATTGTTAAAATATACTAATACTATTGATAGACTGGTAGAAGCCAAAAATCAAATATTTTTATTAAATATTTATATCCATATCTTTTCATGGCGTGGTAATTCATTTCTCTAGCATTAAATAATATTCCATTGTTTGCATGTACTACACTTTATTTGACCTTTCACCTATGGAAGGATATCTTGGTTGCTTCCAAGCTTCTGTCAGTAATGAATAAAACTACTATAGACATCTTTGTGGGTATAGATTTCATCTTCTTTGGATAAATACCAAGAACTGCTACTGCTGAATCATCTGGCAAGAATATGTTTAGTTTTGTAAGAAACTGCCAAGTAGTTTTCCGTTCTTTATTCTCAATAGACTTGGAAGAACATTCCTGTTGCTCCACATCCTCACCAACATTTCGTGTTCTGTTGTCAGTGTTCTGGATTCTGGGTATGTACTGGTGTCTCTTTTTTGTTTTAATTTGCATTTTCCTGATGACATATGATGTGAACCATCTTTTTATATGCTTATTTGCCATCTGTAATATTTTCTTTTGTGAGGTATCTGCTAAGGTCTTTGGCTCATTTTTAATCAGGTTTTTCCCCCATTGTTGAGTTTTAAGTGGTCTTTGTGTATTTTTGATTAACAGTCCTTTGCCAGATGTGTATTTTGCAAATTTTTTCTCATAGTCTGTGCTTTGCCTTTTCATTCTCTTGGCATTGTGTTTCACAGAGTAGACATTTTTAAATTCAGTGCTTGTGCTTTTGTAGCTAAAGTTATTTCCAAAACCAAGGTCATTTAAATTTTCTTCTATATTACCTTCTACATGTTTCATGTTTAGGTTTATAATCCAATCTGAGTTAATTTTTGTGAAGAGTGTATGATATCTTCCTGGATTTATTTTATTTTATTATTTTATTTTTATTTTATATTTTTACATTTAGCTTCACCATTATTCCAGAACCATATGTTTAAAAGATTGTATTTTGCTCTCTTGTATTGCTTTTGCTTTTATATTAAATATAAAATATAATTGATAATATATATTCTGTTCCTTTAATCTAGTCTTTCTGTGGTATTATAATATCTTTCTTACAATTATCGTTATGGTAAACTTTTTTTAAAAGATTTTATTTATTTATTTGACAGAGAGAGAGATCACAAATAGGCAGAGAGACAGACAGAGAGAGAGATGAGGAGAAGCAGGCTCCCTGCTGATCAGAGAGCCCTATGCGGGACATGAACCCAGGACACTGGGATCATGACCTGAGCTGAAGGTAGAGGCTTAACCCACTGAGCAACCCAGGTGCCCCATTGTTATGGTAAACTTTGAAGGCAGTCCTCAGTCTTTGTTCTCCTTCAACACTATGTTGACTATTGTGAGTCTTTGCCTCTCCATATAAACTTTAAAATAAGTTTGTTAATATTAAAAAAAAAAGAACTTGCTGGAATGCATACATGGCAATTCACATTGTTTTTATTAAATGGATTATAAATTTCTTTTTGGAAAAAAAGTATCTATCTATAATCCCAAACACTCAAAATCGAGTTGCTGTACTGCCCCAAATCATACAGGTATGTCATTCCTCTTTTTCTTATATTTTACATAGGTAAAAATACACTAACACATACCAAAGTAATTGACTCATAGGGGTTTTGGTTCCTAAAGGATGCTGGTTCTAGGGATTATGTTTATGGGTGGGCTCTCTCTCTGTTGCTGAGGTGTCAGAGGGACTTCTGAGGTAGCACTTGCCATGCTCTGCTGACATTGCCATGACAAGGTGATCTTGGGGGCCAGGGAGATGTTCTGAGAACATGGTGTTGTGTGCAGTCTCCTGGACCCTCTCATTTTCCTTCCTTTGCTCAAGAGCCAGTGACATCAGAGCTCAAGACCAGGGGCCTGTGTTGCCTTCACCCATCCCCAGCACCAGGCAGGCCCTCAAGAATCATGTAGGTGGGCTGTGGGAATGACCTATTCGACTGCCAAGTGCGTTTTGGCATCTCAGGGGGAGCAGTGGAAGAGCATCTCAGGATTTTGAGGTGCCATGATGGAATGCCTGGAAGAAAAGGCAGACTCTCTTTCGAAGGCTTTCAGTGAAGACCTCTTTCTGTGTGGGGCCCATGGTATAACTTCCCTCTCTTGTGGTCCTTGGTCATAGAGAAATGGGCTTTCCCAGCAGGTTGAGTTGCTTAGAGACTTTGTGCTGTGTAGGGAAGGACAACTTGGGGAGGTTTGAGAGGGGCTGCTTCATGACAGGGGCCTGCTTTTATGCACAAAGCATGGTCCCCTTAGAGCAGGTTCGCTGATGCCCCAGAGTTCCCCAAAGTGTGACTAGGCCTGAGCTGCAAGAGTTCACACACCTGAGTGGCAGGTAGCATCTTGGTGGAGGAGCACCAAACTGAGGTCCAGAGCATGTGTCCTCATTGATTAAGAACTGACTACAGAGCTAGAGAAACTTACTGTCAAGAAGTCTGAGGGGGATACAGTTACAGTAAAGAGCAGCAAAATACTTACTGAAGATTTTGAAAGGGAGCTTTGGGGTGTGCGTGGATGGCTCAGTTGGTTAAATGTCTGCCAGAGATCAAACCCTGTGGTGGGGGGGTGGGGAGTCCCTGCTAAGTGGGGAGTCTGCTTCTCCCTCTCCTTTTCCCTCTGCCACTCTTCCTGTCTGTGCTCACTTTCTCTCTGTCTCTCTGTGTCAAATAAATTTTATAAATCTTTTAAAACAAAAAAAATACAAGAAAGATTTGAAACTTAAATTCACTAGTTGTAACATGTAATAGGAACCCTGTAAACAGTAATAATCACTGCTGAGAACAAAATTGATTTTTTTTTAAGATTTTATTTATTTGGCAGAGAGAGATCCCAAGTAGGCAGAAAGGCAAGCAGAGAGAGAGGAGGAAGCAGGCTCCCCACCGAGCAGTGAGCCCAATGCAGGACTCGATCCCAGGACCCTGAGATCATGACCTGAGCTGAAGGCAGTGGCTTAACCCACTGAGCCACCCAGGTACCCCACAAAATTGATTTTCCAAAGGAATATCCCAGAACACTGAGGAAAATTTCAAAGAGATGGAAATGAGAAATGAAAAAGTAAGATCTGAGGTCAGGTCCAAATCTACCTTGCAAGTACCCTGAGGACAAAAGGAGAATATAACAGAAGTTATAACTGAACTAATGCAGCATTTACTTGAGCTGAAAAACAGTCATGCCTTCAGTTCATAAAGCCTTCAAGTCCCAGGGAGAATTAGCTGAACAGACTCAAACCAAAACAGACATAAACCTATTTGACTTTCAGGGACTAAGAAAAAATTGTCAGGGTTCCAAACAGAAACCACCAGTTCCTTCTAGAAAACGAGACAGAGTATCATTGAATATTGACTTTAAGCTCTATCCCTCAGAGCTGAAAGAACTCTCTTTCTTAGAACTCTTGCTTCCTATCACATATGTAAGCAGATGTCAGATTGATTAACCTTGTGAATTGGTTTAAGTTCTAACTCTACAAACAAAATGATAAAGAATTTGGAGACAATCTAGGGGCATGTAAAAATTTGGGAAGTGGTAGACTACCTTAGGTAGAAATAAGACCCACAGACCATAGAAGAAATGAAATGCCACTTTATTTTAAAAATTTGAAAAAGATTTGTATATCAAAAAAGAGTAAAGCTGCATGTGGGCAACAGGCTGTGAAAAGCATCTGTAACATCAGCTGTTCAAGGAGTTCATGTCTCTGACGTGCCTACAAATTGAGAAGAAGACAAACAGTCCGATTGAAAAACAGACCAAATGAGAGGAAGGAGAAGTTCATGGAAAAGGAAACAGAAATGACCCTGGATTTCCTAGTGAGCCAGGGAACACCATTAGTTCTGGACCATGTTGAGACACCTTTATTCACTCACCCTGTAGACAAAAACTAAAAATCATCAGGTAGACAAAAATTTGCATGAAATCATATATAAGAAACTCAGCCCCACTCTTTGATAAATTTTACAGTCTATCTTGTGTGATTGTTAAGTCAATTCAAAACAATCTGTTTAGAGACTCTGTTCCCTACTTGGTTACAAATTTTCAGGGAACCATCACTGTATTCATTGAGAATAAGTTCCTCATTCTTGAAAAATACATTTGAGTGCTGAAAAATAGCAAGAATAGCGGAATAACCACAAAACTCAAGGTTCTAGTTTTCCCCCCCGCCCTTAGTTGGAAAGGAAACTTATCACACATGTGAGTCATCTACTTTTATTATCTGGCTTTCTTAGTTTCCGTAAAGTCTGACGTCCTGAATCAGTTTGGATGGTTGTCTCATCCTAACTCAAACTGCATTAAAGATTAAAAAAAATAAAAACAAAAACAAAACAACAACAACAAAAAAAAACCCCTTCAATCTCATGAAGAAGCAGCTCATGGCAGGGCTTGCAGAGAATGTGTTTTATTCACACTGTCTCCATGATTTTCTCCCTTTTTCCCTACTCTGCCCTTTCCCTCTGGCCAGTTTGTCTTCCACCCCCTGCTGACTGTGTGATGGCTGCCCGCAGTGGGGGCACTGCTTTCCTTGTTCACATTCAGAGACAACCCAGATATTTCTGTAAAGCCCTTCCCGTTTGTGTGTGGGGGACATCCTAGGTTACTGTCTCTCGTAGAACAGTAACAAGGCACTGACTGTCGTGCAGCTGGTTGTGTGAATGGCCCAGGAGGAACATGACTGGCTTCCATGACAGAACCCTTCCCTGTAGTGTGGATGGGGCCAGCTTCCTGTGAGTCACCTGGGCTGCAGTGGAGGAGGCACACAGTGCACTGGGGTTCAGGAAGGGGGAGGGAGGAAGGATGCTGGCAGTCAACTCTCCAGACCCAGTACTACCACACCCTGAAGATAGTCCTACCTAGAAATGGTCCCTGCCATTGTACAGACTCAATATGTCTCAGTGAGTTCTAGTAGTTTTTTAGTGCCACTGTAGCAAAGGACAAATTCTCAGTGGCTTGAAACAACACAAATTGATTATCTTGCAGTTCTGGAGGTCAGAAGTTCAAAAATCAGTCTCAGTGTGGTAAAATCAGGGTGTTAACAGCCTGTGTTCCTTCTGTAGGCTCTAGAGGAGAATCCACTTTCTTGCCTTGTCCTGCTTCTAAAGCTACCTGCATTCCCTGACTTGTGGCCCTTCATTGCACCACCTTTTATCCCTCTGTTTCCAACTTCACATTGCCTTCTGATTCTGATCCTCCTGTCTCCTTATGGATTCTCATGATTACATTGGGACCACCGAGGTAATCCAGGATAAACTCTCCCCCTCCTCACACCTTAATTTAATCATGCTTGCTAAATCCCATTTGCCAGGTAAGGTGAAGTACTCAGAGCTTCTTGGGCTCAGGATATGGTCATCTTTGGGGCAGTCGCTATTCAGCTGATCAGTTGCCTCCTGTACTCCCTTTTATGCCTCACACCTCATCTCACCTGTGCCTGCATTGCAAATGAGAAATGCAGCAATTTAAACCATTGAATATTAGATTTTGGAGATAGTTGCGGGAATAAAGGCACATATAATTTTATTTGTGTCCTAAAAGTTTTTGTTTGGAATTTTAAATTTCATCTAATTGTCCCTAGGTAAATTAAATATGATTCAATCAGTTGATCTGAAAAATCTTTTCAAAGAGTATACCGCTGTTGTAAAGGCCCTTCAAAACAGTATTTTGAGTGCTGTTTCTAAATGAAGTTTACAATTTCACCCTTATCACTGTATTAAAGGTCATGTTGGAGGGTTTTGTGTGTGTGTGTGTGTGCTTTTTTCCAAAGTGAACTTGCTTCTCTGTCTAAAACTAATACCTCTAACAGTATTTTTCACCAGGGAGGAGAGGAATTAGTGTACCTTCTAGACTACGTTTTCTTTCCACGTGAAGAGTCTGTTAGGACTAATATTCATGGGAGAAGGAAAAGACAGTAGCTCTTACACCCCATATACTATGTTGGCAACAGCAGTATAAGCCTGACCAAAGCTGTACATCTTGGTGCATCATTTCAGCTGAAACGTGTTTTCAGTGAAGTGTGATTTATTCCTTAGTAATTTATTTTTTGTGTGAGATAAAAGTACATCAACAGGAATTAGGGAAAGCAGAGTGGTAATTTTAAAATTTCATCAGTGACTGTTTTTTTTACCAGATCTATAAGCACATTAATTGATATTAAAACCCATAAAAGTTCATTTGGGAATAAAAAAGAACGTTTGAGAGGTGGTATTGATTTTTTTAATGATATTTGTATTTATGTGTATGATTACGCTTAGTTACACTTTGATTGAGTCCGAATGTGCCCTTAACAATAATCCATGGGCTCTGGGTTTCCTGAAATTGTATGTCATGGGGGTGAACAGTTAGAAAAAGTGAATCCCACAAATTGACAACCCTATGGGGTTTATATATTACACAAACACATTTGTTTGTTGACTGCCACTCCAGTACATTCTGTGTCCTAGAGCTCTACCCACGTGGTGCAGGCTGCCCCCATCTGTGCTGGAGAATCATGACGGGGCATTCAGTGGCCTTAGGCATCCCCACAGAGCTGCAGTTGCATCCTCTCATTTCCCACCTAGTTTGTGGGCATCCCCCTTTAGCTTGACCCTGACAGTGGACAGGTCTCAGTATGAGCTGTCTGTGGGAAGAAACAAGATGTTGGGGGGACAGCGGTAGTTGTTGATGGGAAGTTTTAAGTGTCAGGTTGTATCTTGCAATTTTCCGAACCCTGGAAGTGCAGGCCTGGGCCAACCTGGTATGTCTGTTTCACACCGACCAAATCTTCCTCATGTGCCCAAGAAGTGAAACCATATTTGCGTTTGCCACCAGAACCAACTAATACTAAATAATAGTTGAGAATTCCAGCTTGATTATAGTGAGTGGAAAATAGACCTCTCTCTGGTTAATTCTTACATATGATTTTACTGTTCATCTTCATAAAAGGGATAAGAAATGAGGAAACGTGGATTATCAGTTTGTTTTTCACTCTCATCACTCACTGCAGTTATAATTTTCAAAATACCAAGATGTTTTTCGAAAGTAGTTTTTTTTTTTTTTTTTTTTTTTTTTTTTGTGGAGGGAGTAGGGACTAAGACTAAGGAAAGCATTGTTCTATCAAGAGAAGTCGTTTTCAATTTATGGTATGATGGGAAATCCATCTCGTATGTCCTATTTGGATAACAGAGCTCACTTTTAATTTTTTTAAACT
This sequence comes from Mustela putorius furo, assembly GCF_011764305.1. NCBI lineage: Eukaryota > Metazoa > Chordata > Mammalia > Carnivora > Mustelidae > Mustela > Mustela putorius. The sequence goes on along the minus strand of NW_025422324.1, from coordinate 324,111 downwards.
TCCTTTGATTTTTTAATTGAAGTATAGCTGACCCACAATGTTGCATTAGTTTCAGATATAAAACAACAAGATTTGACAAGTCTGTATGTTATGCTGCGCTCGCCGTACTGTACTACCAACCATATTCCCTAAGCTGTGCCTTTCCTCCTGCAACTTATTAATTTTGTAACTGGAAGCCTGTTATCTCCCACTGTATTTCACGCATTTTGCCTGTCCACCCGCTGCCTCCTCTTTGGAAACGATCAATTTGTTCTCTGTAGTTATGGGTCTCTTTCTGTTTTTCTGTGTGTTCAGAGAACTTTTTAAGATAACTTGGTGCCTTTAAACATATTCCTTGATTTACATTATTTTGGATACGTATTTGCCATGTTACCCAATTAGTTATGTAATGACTTCAAAATTTGGGGGCTTAAAACAACCCTTTTGTCATATTACATATGTTTTGGGGGTCAGAAATTAGGGCAGGATCTCATGGGGCAATTTTTATGCTTAATACGGCATTAACTGAGGTCAGTGGGTGGTGGCCTTCAGCAGGTGGCTGCTGCTTGGTCTAGAGGATTTAGGATGACTTCATGCACATGCCTGTCACTTTGATGGGTACAGTTGGGAGATGAGGCTCACATGGCCCTCCACTTCCGTGCAGTCTTTGTAACAAGGTTGTTGGACTTCTTTCCTGTCCACTCAGAGCTCCAATAGCAAATGTTCCAAGAGAGGGGTTCCTTTTGGACTTGGGCCTGAAACTGACACGTTTCTTTCACTGTTTAACAGTCACATAGCCCATGTGAATCAAAGGGAATAGGGAGTCATAGGATTTGTGATCATGTTTTAACGTGCTACATATGTTCATATGTGCATTTTTTTCCCGTTTCTCTGACCCTGTGGGAAAATGGAAGTTATCGATCAAAGAGTCACAGGTTATCAAGCTGTACGAGAGACTTCAGACTTAATCCAACCTCCATACTTTATAGATTAAAGAATATATATGTAGGTGCACATGTACATCTCCATATCAGTTATTATATATACACTTGTATATCACTAAAAATGGTATCTGTGGATCAGCCAATTCTTCTATTTTCATAGGAATGAAAAGGACTCATCATTCCCCAGCAAATCTGAAGAAAGAAGCCAGAGCAAGAGTAAGGGAGAAAGAGAGTGAGAGGAGCATCTGATGGGATAGGATTTCTTACAAAAGGACTCCTGAAATGACCAGAGAAAACAGACCAACAGAAAAGGGCAGACTTTGACCAAGCGGTGCTCAACGACGTGAATATCCACATGGAACAGAAGAGGTTTTAACGCTATTCCCTACTGATGTAGCCTACATACTAAAGAGGACATCAGAAGTTTTCTGGAAGATACAATAGAAAACCATTTTGAGGACCTGGGGGCGGTGGCAGAGATGAGTGAAACAGAACACCAAAAAACAGGAAGCCCAAGAAAGCTTGGGTGCCGCTTCCAGTCTGCGACGAGAGAAGAATTAGGCATGAACCAGTCAGCTGCAAAAGACTGGGAGCAGGGGACAACAGTCGAAAAGGACGGCTGCCAGGAGCAACTCCAGTGTCTCACTTTTATTGGATAGAAAACAATAGCCAATAGAAGGATTGAGGAAGGTCAAATGTTAATCCCATCTTGCTGACAAGCAAGAAGGAGGATAAAGTTTATAGTTAAACAAGCACATTGAAAGAACTCTTCTAACTAACAACGGGCACTTCTGGGAAGAGAAAGGCTCAATGGCGGATAAGGGAGGCAGGCGGTTTTCATTCCACCCTGAGCTAACCTGGCGTTCCCGGGTGCTCCGCTTTCCTGAAGCAGGAGGCATTCCGCCCTGGGCCGGCCAGGCTTCCAGCCAGCGCAGCTTCTGTGAGGGGGCTGCATTCCGCCATGAGCAAGCGAGGTATCCCCCGCTGCCCAGCTTCTGTGAAGGGGCGGTGTTCCGCCCTGAGGATCTGGCCATGCCATCGTGGGGGGAGATGCCCCAAGCAGGATCAGGCTGATGAGGGGTTAGATGTCTGGTGGGCAAGTCATGTTCACACCCCAGTTTAAGGCTGGTTAAGTGGGATCAGGTATAGGGTCTACACCCTTCTGCCAAGGGTTTATCCTGAGACCGTGAAGGGATGGGTCCATGACCCAGAAGCCGGGCTAACCCTAACAGTTACCACTAACCCGGACCCTGACACTGAGTGTGAGCCTGCCCCAAACCCTAACCCAAGCCCTGACCATGACCCTGACCCTGTCCCTGACTGTGATCCAGACCTGAACCCTAAACCTAAACCTAAGGCTGACACTGTCCTGGATGTGGACCCTGAACCTAAACCTAACTCTGACATTACCATAACCATGACTCAAACCTAACCAGGACCCTGACCCTGACCCTAATCCTAACCCTGACGCTGACCTAAACCGGTCCCTAACCCTAACCCTGACCATGACTGTGTGCTTGACCCTAACCCTAAACCTAATGGTAACTCTAACCATGACCCTAATAAGGACCCGGAACCTACACCTCAAGCTGATCCTGACCCTAAAACTAAACCCTACCATAAACCAAACCCTAACCCTGAGCTTACGCTGTCTAACCCTAACCCTAACCATAACCCTACTTCTAACTCTAACCCTAACCCCAATCCCAAACCCTACTGCCAAAACCTAACTGTGACACTGAACCGAACATTGACCCTATACCAAAGCCTGACCCTCAACCTGACCCTGGCACTGACCTGTACCTGACCCTGACTCTGAACCTAATCCTATACTTGACACTAACCCTGACCACTACGTAGCCCTATCCCTGACCCGAATGTGGACTTTAAACCCTGAACCTGAACCTAAAAGGACACGGGTGCTAACCTTCACCCTGACCATGACCCAGAACATGACGATAACCTAACCCTGACCTTTACAGTGACCCCGACAATCAACTGAACACTAAACCTGACCCTGACTGTGAGACTGAACCTAACTCTGACCCAAAATGTAACCCTGGCCCTGACACAAACAAGGTACCTCCCCCGAATCCTATCTCTGAAGCTAACCCTAACACTAATCCCTAACCCTACCACGGACCCTGACTCTACGAGGTCTAACCCTAACACTCAACCTACCGCTAACCGTAGAACTAACCCTAAACAATAACAATAACCCTGACCCTATACCTGACTATGATCATAACCCTAAACCTGAACTTTGCCTATACCAGACCCTGACACTAAACCTGACACTGGCCCTGACCCTAAACCTAACCATGACCCTAACAATGACCACTACATAACCCTGTCCCTGACCCGAATGTGGACTTTAAAACAATACCTGATCCTGACCGTAAACCTGACACTGGGCCTAGACTTCACCCTGACCCTGACCCAGGCAAAGACCATAAACTTAACCCTGACCCTAACAGTGACCCTGACCCTAACAATAATCCTGACACTGAATGGGAGCCTGACCCTAACTCTAACCCTAAACGTAACCCTGACCCTGACACTAACACGGGCACTGACCCGAAACCTAACGCTGAACCTAACCCTAAAACTAACCCCTAACATTATCCCTGACACTGACCCTAACCCGGTCTAACCCTCACCCTCAACCTACCTCTAACCCTAACCCTAACCCCACTTTAAAATAAACCTTACCCTCTCCCTGACCCTGATCATAACCCTAACTCTGAACTTTGCCTATGTGTCACACCTTGACTTTAAACCTGACCCTGGCCTTGACCTTAACACTGACCCTAACCCTGACTGTAAACCTCTTACCCAATCCGTGATTCTGAACAGAATCGTAACCGTAAAGATAATCCTGATCCTGAACCTACTCATGAAACAGAACCTAAACATAAAGCTGACCTTACCATAACCATGAACCTAACCCTGACCCTGACCCTAACCCTGACACTAAACCTGCCCCAAACCTAACCCTGACCCTGACATGAACCTTGCCCCCATACCAAATCTTGAACCTGACCCTAAATCTGACCATGACCCTGCCTGGACCTAAACCTAACCGTCAACCTAACACTGAACTTGACCCTGACTCTGAGCGTAATGCTAACCGTGACCCTATTGTGATCCGGACCCTAAACCTAACCATGAACCTAACCTTAACCCTGACCCCTACCCTAAGCCTTATGCTAACTCTGACCCCAAAGACGTCTAACCCTAACCCTGACCCTACATCTTTCTAAGCCATAACCCTAACACTAAGCTGATCTAAACCCAGCTCTGTTCCCTCCTGCGGGGACAACAGCTGCACACAGACCTCCCAGGGTCTGGGGTCACTGGATGGGCACTGCATTGAGTGGAGTGTGAGCCTTGAGCAGCTTGGGGACCGGAGGCTCAGGGAGCTCTGGTGGAACAGGAAGTTCGGTAAGGAGCCCCAGGCAGTGGTGACCTCACTTCCCTGACGACAGAGCCCAACGCAATTGGAACCCACATATCACGGCACCCCATAACAAAGAAAACCCCCTGTGCATATAACTTCTGGGCATATCCTAAAGGAAGCGACATGTTCTTCTACTGTACTGAAGCCCAGAGGATACAGGGAGAAGTGAGCTCGCCGCCAGACACGTCCCCTCCCTGGCAGGTCATATAAGGTTTCCCCAACGTCCCAGGCCCTTTGGCTAATAAAATCAAACGGTGACACCAGTGGGCTCAGAGTCAGAGAGTCCCCACACCTTCTGATCTATGGGTGTAACCCTAGGTCTCCTCCATATATCTGTGTGTGTGTGTGTGTGTGTGTGTGTGTGTGTGCTTCTGGGTGTCTGTGTGTCTGTGTGTAAAGAGGACCTGGCCATGCCATCGTGGGTGGAGATGCCCCAAGCAGGATCAGGCTGATGAGGGGTTAGATGTCTGGTGGGTAAGTCATGTTCACACCCCAGTTTAAGGCTGCTTAACTGGGATAGGTTGTAGGGTCTACATCCTTCTGCCCAGGGTTTATCCTGAGACTCTGAATGGATGGGTCCATGACCCAGGAGCGGGGCTAACCCTAATAGTAACCACTAGCCCTGACCCTGACACTGACTGTGAGCCTGCCCCAAACCCTAAACCAAGCACTGACCCTGACTCTGACCCTGACTGTGATCCTTACCTGAACCCAAAACAAAACCTAAGCCTGGCAGGGGACCCTGATATGGACCATGAAACTAAACCTAACTCTGATATTACCATAAATATGACTAATACGTAACCATGACCCAGACCCTGACCCTAATCCTAACCCTGACACTGATCTAACCCTGACCCTAACACTAACCCTGACACTGAATGTGACCCTGAACCTAACTCTAAACCTAAACTTAACCCTGACCCGGACACTAACACGGGCACTGACCCGAAACCTAACGCTGAACCTAACCCTAAAACTAACCCCTAACATTATCTCTGACACTGACCCTAACCCGGTCTAATCCTAACCGGCAACCTACCTCTAACCCTAACCCTAACCCCACTTTAACAATTATCCTGACCCTCTCCCTTAAACTGATCATAACCCTAACTCTGAACGTTGCCTACGTGAGAACTTAACCTTAAAACAGACCCTGGCCTTGACCTTAACACTGACCCTAACCCTGATTGTAAACCTAAATCTGACCCAATCCATGATCCTGAACAGATTAGTAACCCTAAAGCTAACCCAGATCCTGAACCTACTCATAAAACAGAAGCAAACATAAAGCTGACCTTACCATAACCATGAACCTAACCCTGACCCTGACACTAACCCTGACACTAAACTGGTCCCAAACCTAACCTGGACCTGACATGACCTTCCCCCCAAACCAAAACTTGAACCTGACCCTAAAACTGACCATGACCCTGAAGTTGACCCTAAACCTAGCCATCAGCCTAACACTGACCCTGAGCCTGACTCTGACCGGAACGCTAACCCTGAATCTACTGTGATCCTGACCCTAAACCTAACCATGAACCTAACCCTAACCCTGACCCCTACCTTAAACCTTACGCTGACCCTGACCCCAAAGGCATCTAACCCTAACCCTGATGCTAAGTCATTCTTAACACTAACCCTAACACTAACCTGTTCTAAACCCAGCTCTGTTCCCCGCAGCGGGGAAAACAGGGCACCCAGGACTCCCAGGGCCTGGGGGGAGGCTTTATGGGTGTCACTGGATGGGCACTGCATTGAGTGGAGTGTGAGCCTTAAGCAGCTTGGGGACCGGCGGCTCAGGGAGCTCTGGTGGAGCAGGAAGTTCGGTAAGGAGCCACCAGGCAGTGGTGACCTCACTTCCTTGACGACAGAGCCCAATGGTATTGAAACCCAAATATCCAGGCACCCCATTACAGAGAAAACCGCCATGCCCAGCTCATTTCTAGGCACATCCTAAAGGAAGCGACATGTTCTCTGCTGTACTAAAGCCGAGAGGATGCAGGGAAAAGAGAGCTCGCCCGCCAGACACGTCCCCTCACTGGCATGTCATATAAGGTTTCCCCAACGCCTCAGGCCCTGTGGCTAATAAAAATTAAAAGGTGACACCAGGGGACTCAGAGTCAGAGAGTCCCACACATCTTATCCAATTGTGTAGCCCTAAGTCTCCTCCCTGTCGCTGTGTGTGTGTGTGTGTGCGAGTGCCTCTGGGTGTCTGTGTGTCTGTGTGTAAAGAGGACCTTGCTATGCCATCGTGGGTGGAGATGCCCCAAGCAGGATCAGGCTGACGAGGGGGTAGATGTCTGGTGGGCAAGTCATGTTCACACCCCAGTTTAAGGCTGGTTAAGTGGGATCGGGTGTAGGGTGTACATCCTTCTGCCAAGGGGTTATCCTGAGACCCTGAAGGGATGGGTCCATGACCCAAGAGCGGGGCTAACCCTAACAGTAAACACTAACCCTGACCCTGACAGTGATTGTGTGCCTGCCCCAAACCCTAACCCAATCCCTGACACTTACCCTGACCCTGAAACTGACTGTGATCCTGACCTGAACCCTAAACTTAAACCTAACCTGACACTGATCCTGATGTGGACACTGATCCTAAAACTAACTCTGACATTACCGTAACCATGACTCAAACCTAAACAGGACCCTGACCCTGACCCTAATCCTAAACCTGATGCTGACATAACCTGGACACTAACCCTACCCCTGACCGTGACAGTGTGCTTGACCCTAACCCTAAACCTAATGGTAACTCCAACCATGACCCTAATAAGGACCCTGAACCTACATATCATGCTGACCCTGAACTTAACACTAACCCCTAACCTAAACCAAACCCTAACCCTGAGCTTACGCTGTCTAACCCTAACCCTAACCATAACCCTACTTCTAACTCTAACCCTAACCCCAATCCCAAACCCTACTGCCAAAACCTAACTGTGACACTGAACCGAACATTGACCCTATACCAAAGCCTGACCCTCAACCTGACCCTGGCACTGACCTGTACCTGACCCTGACTCTGAACCTAATCCTATACTTGACACTAACCCTGACCACTACGTAGCCCTATCCCTGACCCGAATGTGGACTGTGGACTTTAAAACCCTGAACCTGAACCTAAAAGGACACGGGTGCTAACCTTCACCCTGACCATGACCCAGAAACATGACGATAACCTAACCCTGACCTTTACAGTGACCCCGACAATCAACTGAACACTAAACCTGACCCTGACTGTGAGACTGAACCTAACTCTGACCCAAAATGTAACCCTGGCCCTGACACAAACAAGGTACCTCCCCCGAATCCTATCTCTGAAGCTAACCCTAACACTAATCCCTAACCCTACCACGGACCCTGACTCTACGAGGTCTAACCCTAACACTCAACCTAACCGCTAACCGTAGAACTAACCCTAAACAATAACAATAACCCTGACCCTATACCTGACTATGATCATAACCCTAAACCTGAACTTTGCCTATACCAGACCCTGACACTAAACCTGACACTGGCCCTGACCCTAAACCTAACCATGACCCTAACAATGACCACTACATAACCCTGTCCCTGACCCGAATGTGGACTTTAAAACAATACCTGATCCTGACCGTAAACCTGACACTGGGCCTAGACTTCACCCTGACCCTGACCCAGGCAAAGACCATAAACTTAACCCTGACCCTAACAGTGACCCTGACCCTAACAATAATCCTGACACTGAATGGGAGCCTGACCCTAACTCTAACCCTAAACGTAACCCTGACCCTGACACTAACACGGGCACTGACCCGAAACCTAACGCTGAACCTAACCCTAAAACTAACCCCTAACATTATCCCTGACACTGACCCTAACCCGGTCTAACCCTCACCCTCAACCTACCTCTAACCCTAACCCTAACCCCACTTTAAAATAAACCTTACCCTCTCCCTGACCCTGATCATAACCCTAACTCTGAACTTTGCCTATGTCACACCTTGACTTTAAACCTGACCCTGGCCTTGACCTTAACACTGACCCTAACCCTGACTGTAAACCTCTTACCCAATCCGTGATTCTGAACAGAATCGTAACCGTAAAGATAATCCTGATCCTGAACCTACTCATGAAACAGAACCTAAACATAAAGCTGACCTTACCATAACCATGAACCTAACCCTGACCCTGACCCTAACCCTGACACTAAACCTGCCCCAAACCTAACCCTGACCCTGACATGAACCTTGCCCCCATACCAAATCTTGAACCTGACCCTAAATCTGACCATGACCCTGCCTGGACCTAAACCTAACCGTCAACCTAACACTGAACTTGACCCTGACTCTGAGCGTAATGCTAACCGTGACCCTATTGTGATCCGGACCCTAAACCTAACCATGAACCTAACCCTAACCCTGACCCCTACCCTAAGCCTTATGCTAACTCTGACCCCAAAGACGTCTAACCCTAACCCTGACCCTACATCTTTCTTCTAAGCCATAACCCTAACACTAAGCTGATCTAAACCCAGCTCTGTTCCCTCCTGCGGGGACAACAGCTGCACACAGACCTCCCAGGGTCTGGGGGTCACTGGATGGGCACTGCATTGAGTGGAGTGTGAGCCTTGAGCAGCTTGGGGACCGGAGGCTCAGGGAGCTCTGGTGGAACAGGAAGTTCGGTAAGGAGCCCCAGGCAGTGGTGACCTCACTTCCCTGACGACAGAGCCCAACGCAATTGGAACCCACATATCACGGCACCCCATAACAAAGAAAACCCCCTGTGCATATAACTTCTGGGCATATCCTAAAGGAAGCGACATGTTCTTCTACTGTACTGAAGCCCAGAGGATACAGGGAGAAGTGAGCTCGCCGCCAGACACGTCCCCTCCCTGGCAGGTCATATAAGGTTTCCCCCCAACGTCCCAGGCCCTTTGGCTAATAAAATCAAACGGTGACACCAGTGGGCTCAGAGTCAGAGAGTCCCACACCTTCTGATCTATGGGTGTAACCCTAGGTCTCCTCCATATATCTGTGTGTGTGTGTGTGTGTGTGTGCTTCTGGGTGTCTGTGTGTCTGTGTGTAAAGAGGACCTGGCCATGCCATCGTGGGTGGAGATGCCCCAAGCAGGATCAGGCTGATGAGGGGTTAGATGTCTGGTGGGTAAGTCATGTTCACACCCCAGTTTAAGGCTGCTTAACTGGGATAGGTTGTAGGGTCTACATCCTTCTGCCCAGGGTTTATCCTGAGACTCTGAATGGATGGGTCCATGACCCAGGAGCGGGGCTAACCCTAACAGTAACCACTAGCCCTGACCCTGACACTGACTGTGAGCCTGCCCCAAACCCTAAACCAAGCACTGACCCTGACTCTGACCCTGACTGTGATCCTTACCTGAACCCAAAACAAAACCTAAGCCTGGCAGGGACCCTGATATGGACCATGAAACTAAACCTAACTCTGATATTACCATAAATATGACTAATACGTAACCATGACCCAGACCCTGACCCTAATCCTAACCCTGACACTGATCTAACCCTGACCCTAACACTAACCCTGACACTGAATGTGACCCTGAACCTAACTCTAAACCTAAACTTAACCCTGACCCGGACACTAACACGGGCACTGACCCGAAACCTAACGCTGAACCTAACCCTAAAACTAACCCCTAACATTATCTCTGACACTGACCCTAACCCGGTCTAATCCTAACCGGCAACCTACCTCTAACCCTAACCCTAACCCCACTTTAACAATTATCCTGACCCTCTCCCTTAAACTGATCATAACCCTAACTCTGAACGTTGCCTACGTGAGAACTTAACCTTAAAACAGACCCTGGCCTTGACCTTAACACTGACCCTAACCCTGATTGTAAACCTAAATCTGACCCAATCCATGATCCTGAACAGATTAGTAACCCTAAAGCTAACCCAGATCCTGAACCTACTCATAAAACAGAAGCAAACATAAAGCTGACCTTACCATAACCATGAACCTAACCCTGACCCTGACACTAACCCTGACACTAAACTGGTCCCAAACCTAACCCGGACCTGACATGACCTTCCCCCCAAACCAAAACTTGAACCTGACCCTAAAACTGACCATGACCCTGAAGTTGACCCTAAACCTAGCCATCAGCCTAACACTGACCCTGAGCCTGACTCTGACCGGAACGCTAACCCTGAATCTACTGTGATCCTGACCCTAAACCTAACCATGAACCTAACCCTAACCCTGACCCCTACCTTAAACCTTACGCTGACCCTGACCCCAAAGGCATCTAACCCTAACCCTGATGCTAAGTCATTCTTAACACTAACCCTAACACTAACCTGTTCTAAACCCAGCTCTGTTCCCCCCAGCAGCGGGGAAAACAGGGCACCCAGGACTCCCAGGGCCTGGGGGGAGGCTTTATGGGTGTCACTGGATGGGCACTGCATTGAGTGGAGTGTGAGCCTTAAGCAGCTTGGGGACCGGCGGCTCAGGGAGCTCTGGTGGAGCAGGAAGTTCGGTAAGGAGCCACCAGGCAGTGGTGACCTCACTTCCTTGACGACAGAGCCCAATGGTATTGAAACCCAAATATCCAGGCACCCCATTACAGAGAAAACCGCCATGCCCAGCTCATTTCTAGGCACATCCTAAAGGAAGCGACATGTTCTCTGCTGTACTAAAGCCGAGAGGATGCAGGGAAAAGAGAGCTCGCCCGCCAGACACGTCCCCTCACTGGCATGTCATATAAGGTTTCCCCAACGCCTCAGGCCCTGTGGCTAATAAAATTAAAAGGTGACACCAGGGGACTCAGAGTCAGAGAGTCCCACACATCTTATCCAATTGTGTAGCCCTAAGTCTCCTCCCTGTCGCTGTGTGTGTGTGTGTGTGTGCGAGGTGCCTCTGGGTGTCTGTGTGTCTGTGTGTAAAGAGGACCTTGCTATGCCATCGTGGGTGGAGATGCCCCAAGCAGGATCAGGCTGACGAGGGGGTAGATGTCTGGTGGGCAAGTCATGTTCACACCCCAGTTTAAGGCTGGTTAAGTGGGATCGGGTGTAGGGTGTACATCCTTCTGCCAAGGGGTTATCCTGAGACCCTGAAGGGATGGGTCCATGACCCAAGAGCGGGGCTAACCCTAACAGTAAACACTAACCCTGACCCTGACAGTGATTGTGTGCCTGCCCCAAACCCTAACCCAATCCCTGACACTTACCCTGACCCTGAAACTGACTGTGATCCTGACCTGAACCCTAAACTTAAACCTAACCTGACACTGATCCTGATGTGGACACTGATCCTAAAACTAACTCTGACATTACCGTAACCATGACTCAAACCTAAACAGGACCCTGACCCTGACCCTAATCCTAAACCTGATGCTGACATAACCTGGACACTAACCCTACCCCTGACCGTGACAGTGTGCTTGACCCTAACCCTAAACCTAATGGTAACTCCAACCATGACCCTAATAAGGACCCTGAACCTACATATCATGCTGACCCTGAACTTAACACTAACCCCTAACCTAAACCAAACCCTAACCCTGACCTTACTCTGTCTATCCCTAACCCTAACCATAACCCTACTTCTAACTCTAACCCAAACCCCAATCCCAAACCCTACCGCTAAAACCTAACTGTGACACTGAACCAAACATTGACCCTATACCAAAGCCTGACCCTCAACCTGACCCTGGCCCTGACCTTTACCTGACCCTGACTCTGACCCTAATCCTAACCTTGACACTAACATGACCACTACATAACCCTATCCCTGACCCGAATGTGGACTTTAAACCAATACCTGAACCTGACCCTAAACCGGACACTGGCGCTAAACTTCACCCTGACCCTGACCCAGACCATGACGATAACCTAACCCTGACCCTTACAGTGACCTCGACAATCAATTGAACACTAAACCTGACCGTGACTGTGAGACTGAACCCTACTCAAACCCTAAATGTAACCCTGACCCAGACAGTAACATTGGCCCACTCCCGAATTCTATCTCTCTGAACTTAACCCTAACACTAACCCCTAACTCTACCACGGACCCCGACCCTAACAAGTTCTAAGCCTAACCGTCAACCTAACACTAAACGTAAAACTAACCCTAAACATTAACAATAACCCTGACCCTATACCTGACTAAGATCATAACCCTAACCCTGAACTTTGCCTCTACCAGACCCTGACACTAAACCGGACACTGGCCCTGACCCTTAACCTAACCATGACCCTAACAATGACCACTACATAACCCTGTTCCTGACCCGAATGTGGACTTTAAAAAAAAAAAATAAACAAACCAATACCTGATCCTGACCGTAAATCTGACACTGGCCCTAGTCTTCACCCTGACCCCGACCCAGGCAAAGACCAAAAACCTAAGCCTGACCCTAACAGTGACCCTGACCCTGAACCTAAAACTAACCCTGACACTGAATGGGAGCCTGACTCTATCTCTAACCCTAAATGTAAGCCTAACACTGACCCTGACCCTGACTATGACTGTAACGCTAACCCTGACCCTACTGTGATCCTGATCCTAAACCAATCCATGAACCTAACCCTTACCCTGAACCCCTACCCTAAGAATTACACTAACCGTGACCGAAAAGACGTCTAACCCTAACCCTGACCCTACGTCTTTCTTAGCCCTAACCCTAACGGGAATTGGTCTAACCCAGCTATGTTCACTCCAGCGGGATAACAGCTGCACCCTGGCCTCCCAGGGTCTGGGAGGAGGCTGTATGGGGGTCACTGGATGGGCACTGCAATGAGTGGAGTGTGAGCCTTGAGCAGATTGGGGACCGGTGGCTCAGGGAGCTCTGGTGGAGGGGGAGTTCGGTAAGGAGCCCCCAGGCAGTGGTGACCTCACTTCCTTGACGACAGAGCCCAACTGAATTGGAACCCACGTATCCAGGCACCCCAATACAGAGAAAACCGCCCTACCCAGCTCATTTCTAGGTACATCCTAAAGGAAGCAACATGTTCTTCTGCTGTACTAAAGCCAAGAGGAAGCAGGGAGAAGAGAGCTGGCCCGTCAGACACGTCCCCTCCCTGGAAGGTCATATCAGGTTTCCCCAACGCCTCAGGCCCTTTGGCTAATAAAATCAAAAGGTCACACCAGAAGGCTCAGAGTCAGAGAGGGCCACACCTTATGAACTACCAGTGTAGCCCTAGGTCTCCTCCGCATATCTCTTTGTGTGTGTGTGTGTGTGTGTGTGTGCCTCTAGGTTTGTGTGTGGCTCTGGGTGTCTGTGTGTCTGTGTGTGAAGAGGACCTGGCCAAGCCATCATGGGTGGAGATGCCCCAAGCAGGATCAGGCTGATGAGGGGTTAGATGTCTGGTTGGCAAGTCATGTTCACACCCCCAGTTTAAGGCTAGTTAAATGGGATCAGGTGTAGGGTCTACACCCTTTTGCCCAGGGTTTATCCTGAGACCCTGAAGGGATGGGTCCATGACCCAGAAGAGGGGCTAACCCTAACAGTAACCACTAACCCTGATCCTGACACTGACTGTGAGCCTGCCCCAAACCCAAACTCAGCCCTGACCCTGACCCTGACCCTGACCCTGTCTGTGATGCTGATCTGAACCCTAACCCTAAACCTAAGCCTGAAACTGACACTGTTGTGGACCCTGAACCTAAACCTAACTCTGCCATTACCATCACCATACTCATACCTAACCATGACACTGACCCTGACCCTAATCCTAACCCTGACGCTGACCTAACCCTGACCCTAACCCTACCCCTGACCGTGACTCTGAGCCTGACGCTAACCCTAAACCTAAAGGTAACTCAAATCATGAACCTCTACCGACGCTGAACCTAAACCTAATGCTGACCCGATCCTAACACTAACCCCTACCCTAAACCAAACCCTAACCCGGACCTTACGCTGTCTTCCCTAACCCTAACTATAACCCTACTTGTAACTCTAATCCTAACCCCTATCCCAAACCCTACCACCTATACTTAACGATGACACTGAAACGAACATTGACCTAAACCAAAGCCTGACCCTAAACCTGACCCTGGCCCTGACCTTCACTGACCCTGACCCTGATCCTACCCTAATCCTAACCATGACACTAACACTGACCACTACATAACCCTGTCCCTGACCCGAATGTGGACTTTAAACCAATACCTGAACCTGACCCTAAACATGACACTGTTGCTAAATTCACCCTGACCCTAAACCCAGACCATGACCATAAACCTAACACTGACCGTAACAGTGACCCCGACCCTGACCTGAACACTAATCCTGACCCTGACTGTGAGCCTGACCCTAACTCAAACCCTAAATGTAACCCTGACTCTGACACTAACATGGGCCTTGACCCGAAACCTATCGCTGAACCTAACCCTAAAACTAACCCCTAACATTATCCCTGACACACTGACCCTAACCCAGTCTAACCCTAACCCTCAACCTACCTCTAACCCTAACCCTAACCCCACTTTAACAATAAACCTGACCTTCTCCCTGACCCTGATCATAACTCTAACTCTGAACTTTGCCTATGTCAGAACTTAACCTTAAACCTCACCCTGGCCTTGACCTTAAGACTGACCCTAACAGTGTCTGTAAACCCAACTCTGACCCAATCCGTGATTCTGAACAGAATCGTAACCCTAAATCTAACCCAGATCCTCAACCTACTCACAAAAACAGAACCTAAACATAAAGCTGACCTAACCCTAACCCTGACACTAAACCTGTCCCAAACCTAACCCTGACCCTGACATGAAGCTTGCCCCAAAACCAAAACTTGAACCTGACCTTAAATCTGACCATGACCCTGAACCTGACCCTAAACCTAACTGTCATCCTAACACTGACCCTGACCCTGACTCTGAGCATAATGCTAACCCTGACACTACTGTGAGCCTGACCCCAAACCTAACCATGAACCTAACCCTAACCCTGACACCTACCCTAAGCCTTACGCTAACCCTGACCCCAACGACGTCAAACCCTAACCCTCTGCCTGTCCTCCGTCCACTTGTGATCTCTCTCTGTCAAATAAATAATAAATAAAATCTTAAAAAAAAGAATGACTCTACTTTTAAATATTAGCTTAAAAGGGGCACCTTGGTGGCTCAGTGCGTTAAGAAGACATGTAGACCAGTGGATTAGAGTAGAGTGCCCAGATATGGACCATCAACTCTATGTGCAAAAAATCTTTCACAAAGCAGAACAAATTACACAGTGGAAAAAGACAGCCTCTCTCAAATCAATGGTGCTGGAAAAATTGGACAGCTATGGATGGAAGAATGACACTCAACCATTCGCTTATACCATACATAAAGATAAATTTGAAATGGAAAAACGTCCTCAACGTGAGGCAGGAATCTATCAAAATCCTAGAGGAGAACATAGGCAGTAACCTCTTGGACACTGGCCACAGCAAATTCTTTCAAGACATGTCCCCAAAGACAAAGGAAACAAAAGCAAAAGTGAACTTTTGGGACTTCATCAAGATCAAAAGTTTCTGCACAGCAAAGGAAACCGTCAACAAAATGAAGAGACAACCCACGGAATGGGAGAAGATTTTCACAAATGACATTACAGATAAAGGGCTGATATCCAAGATCTATAAAGAACTCCTCAAACTCAACACACACAAAACAGATAATCATGTCAAAAAATGGGCAGAAGACATGAACAGACACTTCTCCAAAGAAGACATACAAATGGCAAACAGATGCATGAGAAAATGTTCATCATCATTAGCCACCAGGGAGATTCAAATCAAAAGCACTTTGGGATACCACCTTACACAGTTAGAAGGGCCAAAATTAACAAGGCAATAAACAACAAGTGTTGGAGAGCATGTGGAGAATGGGGAACCCTCTTACTCTATTGGTGAGAATGCCAGTTGGTGCAGCTACTTTGGGATACAGTGTGGAGACTCCTTAAGAAATTAAAATTAGAGCTACCCTATGACCCTGCAATTGCACTACTGAGTATTTACCCCTAAGATACAGATGCAGTGAAAAGAAGGGACATCTGTACCCTAATATTTATAGCAGCAATGGCCACAGTCATTAAACTTTGGAAAGAACCAAGATGACCTTCAATGGATGAACGGATAAAGAAGATATGATCCATTTTTACAATGGAGTATTATGCTTCCTTCTGAAAGGAAGGATACCCAACTTTTGTATCAACATGGACGGGACTGGAGGAGATAATCCTGAGTGGAATAATTCAAGCAGAGATTGTCAATTTTCATATGGTTTCACTTAATTGTGGAGCATAAAGAATAACACAGAAGACACTGGGCGATCAAGAGGAGAAGTGAGTGGGGGGAAATTGGAGGGGGGGACAAACCATGAGAGACTCTGAGAAACAAACTGAGAGTTTTGAGGGGAGGGGGTAGAGGGTGGGTAAGCCTGTTAATGGGAGTTATGGAGGGCACATATTGCATGGAGCACTGGGTGTGGTGCATAAACAGTGAATTTTGGAACCCTGAAAAAAATAAAATAAAAATGACAACAAGTTCTTTTCCCAACATGTGGTAGGAGTCCCCCAAATGATTGGAAGCAGCCTCCATTAGAGATCAATCCACTGCATGTTGAAGGTCCTCCCACTTCAAACAGACCAAGAAATATCCAATCCCAAAACAAAGTAAGGGCCAGCTCCAACTCATGGAATACCACCTGCTCTCCCTTAGATAGTGTGCTGTTGCTTTAATAAACCTGCCTTCTGCTTTCACTTGGGCATTGATCTCTAATTCTCACGGGCCAACAATAAAAATAATGATGGTTTACCGTTACAATTCATAGAAAAGGAGGTACAGGGAAATTGAATGAAAGGGAATAACAAAGTAGGTTCATAAGTCCATCTTCCTTGTAAAAAAATCAACCTGAAAGTGCGTTTCTGCCACCTCTCTCCTGTTTGATCTGATAAAGAATGACCAAGATACATGAATTATAGTTCGGGATTTTGAAAAGCATAATAGCTTTATACAAACACTTGAGCATTTATTTATTTATTTATTTATTTATTTATTTATTGCTAGCAAGATAGCTCTATTTGATATGCGGTTCCTGACAACCAACCTCAGAAGAAATTCCATCTTCATGAGAAGTCAGAAAGAACCACAAACCAAACCTCAAAATAGATTCAAAGAAAATACTCTTAAAAAAATTTCCCTTCCTGGGGCACCCGAGTGGCTCAGTGTCTTTGGCTCACTGGGCCTTTGCGTTCGGCTCAGGTCATGATCCTAGGGTCCTGGGATTGAGCCCCATGTCTGGCTCTCTGCTCAGCAGGGAGCCTGCTTCCACTTCTCTCTCTGCCTGCTCTCTGCCTACTTGTGATCTCTGTCTGTCAAATAAATAAATAAAAGCTTTAAAAAAATATTTCCCTTGGGCACCTGGGTGGCAGAGTGAGTTAAAGCCTCTGCCTTCGGCTCAGGTCATGATTCCAGGGTCCTGGGATCGAGCCCCACATCAGGCTCACTCCTCAGCAGGGAGCCTGTTTCTTCCTCTCTCTCTGCCTGCCTCTCTTCCTACTTGTGATCTCTATCAAATATATAAATAAAATCTTTAAAAAGAAAATTTCCCTTCCTATCAGAAGCAGACCAAACCACTAACAAATTCCCCAGAAAGCTTCATCTAAAAGGTTGTACTTTCTTCAGACACCCAGCAGGACCTTCTTCTCTGGGCCTGGTATTTCTTCAATGGCCTATTGCAGAGAATAAGACACTAAACTACTGAGCGCCAAGGGCCTCAGAACCACGAAAGACATGATGAGGGGCACAAAGCACGCCTCTGGTCACCAAGAGCGTATGTAAACGTTTGCTGCTTTTCTGCATTTTTCAAAGCTGAGTTTTTAGCTGGTGGCAGCTCCTTTAGGATAAATTGCTGATACCGTATAGTACAAGCTATTATATGATCTTTTACAAACCATTTCCTATCTTTGCAATCTCATGTGCCAAGACAGACACGGATTATTTAAAACCCTGAAGACAGTGCTATTGCATTTAAATTGCCTGTAACCTTCGTGTAATAGATTTATGATTGATGATAGATTTAGTTAAAATATAACTGTTTTAAATATTTATTCTTCGTAAACGATTTCAAACTATGCTCATTTAAGTAAGTTGGTGCATAATCCCATTTCTATTAAACCATAGTGCAAGGACCAATGCCGCGCTTCCGAGAGAGCCCCAAGCTCTTTTTCTAGAATGGCCATATGCGTATGTATCAGGCGTCCTCTTTTCACTCCCTTTGTGGAGCACCTACCATGGAGGTCATGTAATAACCAATAACCAAAAAACAAACAAAAAACCCAAACATCCAGGTCGAAGTGATTTGCGCGTGCCATCATGGAATGGCGGACCCTGCCTGAGACTAGGATACTGCTCAAAGAGATCGCGGGTAGGCATCTCAGCCCAGGCCTGTGCTTGGGAAGCTGGTTCCCGGCTTTGGGCACAATCAGAAAGCCAGCGAAGTGACCCGAGAGTGCAGCCGGGTTTAGGGCTGATGATCTTTTCACAGCCAGGCAGCACGCGGATACCCGCTTGGGGAGCCAGGCTAGGAGGCCGCTGAGCGCTGGCGCTGGCCACGCTGGCAGGCCCCTGGGGCTTGGCTGGCGCCCGTGCCCCGGGCCCGCGCTTCAGGACGGAGGGGGAGGGGGCGGGGGCGGCCCGGAGAAGGGGCTTTGCTAATTGCAGAAGTGGGAAGTGAGCTCGTGGAGGTCGCCCTGGAGAGTTTGAGAGGAGGTGGAGGGGCTGGCGGGGGAGGGGCGCGCAGGGCCACGGTGCTGTGCTGAGGCCCTGTCGGGGCCCCTGCCTCGCCGCCCCTGCACTCCCGCGCTCCAGCCCAGCCCCTGAGGCCGCGCTGTCCCGCCCCGCCCCATGGCTTCTCCGGAGGACCCTCTGGGAGCAGGTAGAGTGTAACCGAGCCTCGCCGTCATCTGGAGCAGAAAGCACGGGGCCGCGAGCTCGCGGGGGTGTCGGGACCCAGCCTCCTGCGACACCCCGGGGAAGCGGGACCACTCCGGACGACACGCCGCACCCGGGACCCCACGGGTCGGGCCCGGGACAGAGCCATGCGAGGTGCCCCCCCCGCCAGCGAGCGCAATAGCCCCCATCGATTGGCACCCCCACACGTGGGTGCCGAGGACCCCCTTCCCTCATCTCGTTGCGTGGCCCGCCACTTTTGTTCTGGACTTGGGATCCCAGGTGGAAACTAGTCCCTCAGACCTCCCTGGCAGCAAGGAGCACAGGGAGGGATTCTCGGTTTTTCCGCCCCGCCCTGGCTCTTCCTCTCTCCACATTCACATGCCTTCTGGCCTCCCTTTCTTCTCCTCATTGTCACTTTTATTAAATGGTTTTGTTCTGCGTGTTGACCCGCAGACCGATTTCATGAATGAATATACAGGAAACTGAGTCAGAGCCCACCTGTGAGAGCCCACCTTTGGGGGCCTTTCATTAGAATGGTCTCTGGTGCTAGCCTCAGTTCAGAATACTGTGTGTACCTGAGGTCCGAGTCCAGATGTTTCTTACATCTCTGACTTGAATTTGAAATCCTAACGTCACTATGACCTGGGAAGCCGAGGTCCACAGCATCTTCATCTGAAATTCCACTAGAGCTCCCCATTTACCTAGTGCCCAGCCTGAGTCTGTTTTCCACTACTGTCAGGGTTCTAGAAGTTCATGCACTGCCCACCACTGACAGTAGGGGCATCTCTCTGTCCAGATTTTCCCTTTACATAAGGAGGTCAGTTACAGGAGATTAGGGCTCACTCTAACGACCTAACTGTAATGTGATTGCATTTGTAAGGACTCTAGTTCCAAATAAGGTCACGTTCTGTGGTACCAGAGATAAGGACAGCAGCAAGGTTTCTGGGGGGTAATGCAGGTCAGCTCTTAACAGTCCACTCTCTGGCTCCCCAAATTCGTGTCCTTCCCGTGTGCAAAATACCTTCACCCAATGCCCTCCAAAGCACTAATCATCCCAGAATCAACTCAAAATCTGAAATCTCATCTGTCCTCCTTCACTCAAAGACCTAGATCTCACCCAGACCATGGGACCTGAGGACTGCATCCAGAAGCCACAGTCTCCTGGTAAAGCTTCCCATCAGGTCCTGACATCACCCTCATTTATCCCAGCAGCCAAGGGCCTACAGTTCCCAGAGACAGTTTCTCAGAGGAAGTTTGAAGACCACCTCAGAGGACGTTCTTTGGGAGTGAATGAAGAGGGAAGGGGGTCAGAGACTCCTGCCATTCCCAGGGCACCCAGAACCCAGAGAGTGAGGCCTTGGGTGCCTTTCTAGTGACAGATTCAAGGCAATTCTTTGACATTGGGACTTCAGAGCTAACTTAGTTTTCATTTGTGATTATTATTTTTTGTGTGGGGGCCATAGCTTTTCTTTTGACCTATGGCTGTTTTCACTCCCGGTTCTGAAGAAGCCCCTAAAATCCTAACCCTATGGAGGACTCCGAAAGCTCTCAGAGCAGCAGTACTGGGGGACAGTGTGGACACATGGTTTGGTTTCTCCTCTGGCCTGATTCTGCGGCAGCCCCCCCGCTCTGTCCTCCTCAGACTTCAGAGCAATAGCTGAATAAGTGGAGAAAGGACCAGGGGGTCAGGAAGGTGGCCACCGAAGAGTGACTTCTCTGGAGGGTGGCTGAGCTAGTGAGGGAGCATGTTAGTCCAGCTCTGCCTGCAGTCTGGATGGAGCTGAACAGGGGCCAGGGAAGGGGAGGAGGAGCCGAGAGCAGGGAGAAAGGGACCAAAGAGGAGATTCAGACGAAGGGAAGTAATTGGGAGGAGAGAAGAAACTCTAGAAGACAGGCATGTAAGAAAAAAAAGGGATGAAGTGGGCATCGGGAAAGGGCACCACGAGGGATGGAGAAATGAGAAGGGAAGAGGGAGGGAGGGAGGGAAAAGGGGAAAGGAAGAAGGGAGGAGTAAGCATGCCAGGGCTCCCCCTGCATCTGAAGAAGAGGTGGCTAATCCAGCTTGTCAAACAGGGTGCTCACTCTTAGGTCCCAGTTTCTGCTCCAGTGCTACTGGGCTTTGCAGAAAATTAATGACATATATATAATTATAGGGAAATGACACGTTCCTTTCCATTATGAGTACAGATTTTAAAATGGTCTCATGAGGCAGGGATTCTAGCCACTGGCTGTGCAAGGCATGAGGCCTGTTAGTGATTCTATTTTGTCCTCTACAGAATGGGTCTTTCTACATTCCAGGTCCTTTCTACCCCAATAAATAATGCGGCGATTCTCTCAGTGAGTTGTCCTTTTGGTTTAAACAGCCAACTGTCTCTTAAAAAGGACTTTTGTTTAAATTCCTTTAAAAAAAAGTCCTTTCAAAAAAATCTTTTATTTATTTTTAATTTTTTAATCCCATAGGTTTACTCTGATCCTGGAACTTTGTCATTTTGACCTTGTCTGCTGATTAAAATATTCTTCATCATCAGCACCTACTGCTCTCCTCTCCTGGTGGTCTCTCGGGAAGGGGTCTTCTCTAGCTCTTCTAGCAGGAGATGGGCACTTCTCCTCTACCCCTGTTGCCAGACCAACCTTACCTATCCTGCAGGGTCAGGTCGGCCTGGCCTTTTATCTCTTGTTCTCTTCTGAGTGGTTAGTTTTTCATAGATACCGTGCTTTGCTTTTGTCAGGATTTACCCTGGACTATCAAAACCCTTTTCTTGTGCCAGGGAAGCCGAAGAAACTGTCCTGATGAGAGAACCAGGAACTCGAACAGATCATATTTATCCTGAATGTTCTATCCAAAATGTAAAAATACATTTCTGTGAGGAGCCTCAAGATCTCTGAGAAGGGAAGTTTCACCAACTCTGTCATGTAGGGGCATCAATTCCGATTCTGTGTCAATTTTCCTACGTTCCCAGCTAATAATTCTCTACCTCAGAAAGCCCACTCTCAACCGTTTCCTCTCTCAAAGGCAGTTGCTCTTAGAGTCTGCACATGGCACTTGGGGCCTGCTGGTCGTTGGCTACTGCCCTCTGTACCTTGGGTCTAACAGCTGCGGGGCATCAAGATGAGAATGTCTCTTGTTCTAAGACTTAATATAGTTGGGTGCACATGGTAAGCAATAATCACTTATTTTGTTGATCCAAGTGTTCGACCTTTCTTAATTATTGTAGTACCACAGTTTACTTGTTCTAAGATTTGTCCTCCCCGCCCCCATTTTAATATCTCTTAAGGTGGCACTCACCTTGCACTTGAGGACATATCCTAGTTTAACTGACAGCATTTCTCTTTCTTAGTCGAACATAAACTGTAGTGCACCTTACCCTTGATGAAAGCTAGGATGCAATTAAATACTCTATTATGGTTACGATTCTGATATGTGAAATCCTCCGGTAGCTCCCTGTGCCCCCACAGTGTAGTACCTCACCTCCTTGGCATAGTATACAAACCATCTCACCCCAGTGTTAACCCTGGGGCTCAGCCTCCATCCCCAGGTGATGCTGCCAGATCAGGTGTCGGTTATCATGAACTTGCTGTAGTTTCCTGAATGCACTGTGCTGCCTCCGGTCACTTTGAATCTTGACACACTCATCCTCATTCTTCGCTTTGCCCTTGTCTATCACCTCCCCTGAAAATCTGTTCCTAAGTGGCTTTTCCCAGCTCCAACCGACCCTTGGCAGTCTTTTCTCTCGTGTGGTAAAGCCTGTCACACTGCACCACGGACATGCCGGTTGTCCCCCTGAGAAGAGAAAAGGGACAGTGAGGGCCCCCCAGCATTTGCAGCTCTAGTGCAGAGCCCCATGCCTGGCTTGCAGGAAATGCCAGATCATGAAGACAAACGGAGATCATCCTCTGGCTAAAACCAGCTCTTCTTTGCCTACCGCAGGATCTGCATCATTAAAGAGCAGCCAGTTATTATGGCTGTTTTTCTAGGCATTTTTTCCCCATATATTTCCCAGGTCTTTACTCTTTTTATAGCACTTTAATTCAGGCTTCAACCACTTCCTAGTCAGATCAGGTGAAATCATTTTCCTTCCCATACCCTCGATGTAGTTCACACCTAGTAATTCTTTTGTTAAAGATCTTATTTACCCATTTGACAGACAGATCACAAGGAGGTAGAGAGGCAGGCAGAGAGAGAGGGGGAAGCAGGCTCCCCGCTGAGCAGAGAGCCTGATGTGGGGCTCCATCCCAGGACCCTGAAATCATGACCTGATCCGAAGGCACAGGCCTAAACCACTGAGCCACCCAGGAGCCCCATATCTGGTAATTTTTAATCAACGTGGATTTGCTGCATCAAATAGTTCCTTCTTCAATATTAAATATATAAATATATTGATTAAGCCACACGCAAGTCTTAGGAGAATGTCATACCTTTGGTAGCAAACTTGAAATCTTGGCCATTGGTTATGATTTTTGTTTTGGTTTAATTTGGTACAGTTTCTGTAATTTTAAAAATCCCTCCAGCCCTTGGCTCAGTCTGACCTGATTGCTGTCAGCTGTTTCTGCAACAAAGTTGTCCCAGCAGCGAAAACTCTCATTGTTTACAGTGGCGCCCCCTTCTGAACACTTTGTTAATAAAAAGCTTTTTTTTTTTTTTTTTTTTTTTTTTTTTTCTTTTGGTAAATGTGGAACAACAGTGAGGTATTTCAAAGAGGTGAACCACAGATAAATTTCTCTAAGGGTGCAGTTAGGGTTACTCAAAAAGGAACTTGACAAGACTTTTAAAGATATCGACAGTCATTATAACATAACGTGACTGATTGTTACCGTGCTCTTAACTGGGCAAACACTTGTTGGCTTCCAAGATAGACTAACATAGTTGAGAAGGTTCTAGCGGCCTGCTAGCACAGGGTCTCATGAGGCAGGGATTCTAGCCACTGGCTGTGCAAGGCATGAGGCCTGTTAGTGATTCTATTTTGTCCTCTACAGAATGGGTCTTTCTACATTCCAGGTCCTTTCTACCCCAATAAATAATGCGGCGATTCTCTCAGTGAGTTGTACATTTGGTTTAAACAGCCAACTGTCTCTTAAAAAGGACTTTTGTTTAAATTCCTTTAAAAAAAAGTCCTTTCAAAAAAATCTTTTATTTATTTTTAATTTTTTAATCCCATAGGTTTACTCTGATCCTGGAACTTTGTCATTTTGACCATGTCTGCTGATTAAAATATTCTTCATCATCAGCACCTACTGCTCTCCTCTCCTGGTGGTCTCTCAGGAAGGGGTCTTCTCTAGCTCTTCTAGCAGGAGATGGGCACTTCCCCTCTACCCCTGTTGCCAGACCAACCTTACCTCTCCTGCAGGGTCAGTTCAGCCTGGCCTTTTATCTCTTGTTCTCTTCTGAGTGGTTAGTTTTTCATAGATACCGTGCTTTGCTTTTGTCAGGATTTACCTTGGACTATCAAAACCCTTTTCTTGTGCCAGTGAAGCCAAAGAAACTGTCCTGATGAGAGAACCAGGAACTCGAACAGATCATATTTATCCTGAATGTTCTATCCAAAATGTAAAATACATTTCTGAGGAGCCTCAAGATCTCTGAGAAGGGAAGTTTCACCAACTCTGTCATGTAGGGGCATCAATTCCGATTCTGTGTCAATTTTCCTACGTTCCCAGCTAATAATTCTCTATCTCAGAAAGCCCACTCTCAACCGTTTCCTCTCTCAAAGGCAGTTGCTCTTAGAGTCTGCACATGGCACTTGGGGCCTGCTGGTCGTTGGCTACTGCCCTCTGTACCTTGGGTCTAACAGCTGCGGGGCATCAAGATGAGAATGTCTCTTGTTCTAAGACTTAATATAGTTGGGTGCACATGGTAAGCAATAATCACTTATTTTGTTGATCCAAGTGTTCGACCTTTCTTAATTATTGTAGTACCACAGTTTACTTGTTCTAAGATTTGTCCTCCCCGCCCCCATTTTAATATCTCTTAAGGTGGCACTCACCTTGCACTTGAGGACATATCCTAGTTTAACTGACAGCATTTCTCTTTCTTAGTCGAACATAAACTGTAGTGCACCTTACCCTTGATGAAAGCTAGGATGCAATTAAATACTCTATTATGGTTACGATTCTGATATGTGAAATCCTCCGGTAGCTCCCTGTGCCCCCACAGTGTAGTACCTCACCTCCTTGGCATAGTATACAAACCATCTCACCCCAGTGTTAACCCTGGGGCTCAGCCTCCATCCCCAGGTGATGCTGCCAGATCAGGTGTCGGTTATCATGAACTTGCTGTAGTTTCCTGAATGCACTGTGCTGCCTCCGGTCACTTTGAATCTTGACACACTCATCCTCATTCTTCGCTTTGCCCTTGTCTATCACCTCCCCTGAAAATCTGTTCCTAAGTGGCTTTTCCCAGCTCCAACCGACCCTTGGCAGTCTTTTCTCTCGTGTGGTAAAGCCTGTCACACTGCACCACCACGGACATGCCGGTTGTCCCCCTGAGAAGAGAAAAGGGACAGTGAGGGCCCCCCAGCATTTGCAGCTCTAGTGCAGAGCCCCATGCCTGGCTTGCAGGAAATGCCAGATCATGAAGACAAACGGAGATCATCCTCTGGCTAAAACCAGCTCTTCTTTGCCTACCGCAGGATCTGCATCATTAAAGAGCAGCCAGTTATTATGGCTGTTTTTCTAGGCATTTTTTCCCCATATATTTCCCAGGTCTTTACTCTTTTTATAGCACTTTAATTCAGGCTTCAACCACTTCCTAGTCAGATCAGGTGAAATCATTTTCCTTCCCATACCCTCGATGTAGTTCACACCTAGTAATTCTTTTGTTAAAGATCTTATTTACCCATTTGACAGACAGATCACAAGGAGGTAGAGAGAGGCAGGCAGAGAGAGAGGGGGAAGCAGGCTCCCCGCTGAGCAGAGAGCCTGATGTGGGGCTCCATCCCAGGACCCTGAAATCATGACCTGATCCGAAGGCACAGGCCTAAACCACTGAGCCACCCAGGAGCCCCATATCTGGTAATTTTTAATCAACGTGGATTTGCTGCATCAAATAGTTCCTTCTTCAATATAAATATATAAATATATTGATTAAGCCACACGCAAGTCTTAGGAGAATGTCATACCTTTGGTAGCAAACTTGAAATCTTGGCCATTGGTTATGATTTTTGTTTTGGTTTAATTTGGTACAGTTTCTGTAATTTTAAAAATCCCTCCAGCCCTTGGCTCAGTCTGACCTGATTGCTGTCAGCTGTTTCTGCAACAAAGTTGTCCCAGCAGCGAAAACTCTCATTGTTTACAGTGGCGCCCCCTTCTGAACACTTTGTTAATAAAAAGCTTTTTTTTTTTTTTTTTTTTTTTTTGGTCTATGGTAAATGTGGAACAACAGTGAGGTATTTCAAAGAGGTGAACCACAGATAAATTTCTCTAAGGGTGCAGTTAGGGTTACTCAAAAAGGAACTTGACAAGACTTTTAAAGATATCGACAGTCATTATAACATAACGTGACTGATTGTTACCGTGCTCTTAACTGGGCAAACACTTGTTGGCTTCCAAGATAGACTAACATAGTTGAGAAGGTTCTAGCGGCCTGCTAGCACAGGGTCTCATGAGGCAGGGATTCTAGCCACTGGCTGTGCAAGGCATGAGGCCTGTTAGTGATTCTATTTTGTCCTCTACAGAATGGGTCTTTCTACATTCCAGGTCCTTTCTACCCCAATAAATAATGCGGCGATTCTCTCAGTGAGTTGTACATTTGGTTTAAACAGCCAACTGTCTCTTAAAAAGGACTTTTGTTTAAATTCCTTTAAAAAAAAGTCCTTTCAAAAAAATCTTTTATTTAGTTTTAATTTTTTAATCCCATAGGTTTACTCTGATCCTGGAACTTTGTCATTTTGACCATGTCTGCTGATTAAAATATTCTTCATCATCAGCACCTACTGCTCTCCTCTCCTGGTGGTCTCTCAGGAAGGGGTCTTCTCTAGCTCTTCTAGCAGGAGATGGGCACTTCCCCTCTACCCCTGTTGCCAGACCAACCTTACCTCTCCTGCAGGGTCAGTTCAGCCTGGCCTTTTATCTCTTGTTCTCTTCTGAGTGGTTAGTTTTTCATAGATACCGTGCTTTGCTTTTGTCAGGATTTACCTTGGACTATCAAAACCCTTTTCTTGTGCCAGTGAAGCCAAAGAAACTGTCCTGATGAGAGAACCAGGAACTCGAACAGATCATATTTATCCTGAATGTTCCATCCAAAATGAAAAATACATTTCTGTGGAGCCTCAAGATCTCTGAGAAGGGAAGTTTCACCAAATTCTGTCATGTAGGGACATCAATTCCGATTCTGAGTCAATTTTCATACGTTCCCAGCTAATAATTCTCTACCTCAGAAAGCCCACTCTCAAACCGTTTCCTCTCTCAAAGGCAGTTGCTCTTAGAGTCTGCACATGGCACTTGGGGCCTGCTGGTCCTTGGCTACTGCCCTCTGTACCTTGGGTCTAACAGCTGCGGGGCATCAAGATGAGAATGTCTCTTGTTCTAAGACTTAATATAGTTGGGTGCACATGGTAAGCAATAATCACTTATTTTGTTGATCCAAGTGTTCGACCTTTCTTAATTATTGTAGTACCACAGTTTACTTGTTCTAAGATTTGTCCTCCCCGCCCCCATTTTAATATCTCTTAAGGTGGCACTCACCTTGCACTTGAGGACATATCCTAGTTTAACTGACAGCATTTCTCTTTCTTAGTCGAACATAAACTATAGTGCACCTTACCCTTGATGAAAGCTAGGATGCAATTAAATACTCTATTATGGTTACGATTCTGATATGTGAAATCCTCCGGTAGCTCCCTGTGCCCCCACAGTGTAGTACCTCACCTCCTTGGCATAGTATACAAACCATCTCACCCCAGTGTTAACCCTGGGGCTCAGCCTCCATCCCCAGGTGATGCTGCCAGATCAGGTGTCGGTTATCATGAACTTGCTGTAGTTTCCTGAATGCACTGTGCTGCCTCCGGTCACTTTGAATCTTGACACACTCATCCTCATTCTTCGCTTTGCCCTTGTCTATCACCTCCCCTGAAAATCTGTTCCTAAGTGGCTTTTCCCAGCTCCAACCGACCCTTGGCAGTCTTTTCTCTCGTGTGGTAAAGCCTGTCACACTGCACCACGGACATGCCGGTTGTCCCCCTGAGAAGAGAAAAGGGACAGTGAGGGCCCCCCAGCATTTGCAGCTCTAGTGCAGAGCCCCATGCCTGGCTTGCAGGAAATGCCAGATCATGAAGACAAACGGAGATCATCCTCTGGCTAAAACCAGCTCTTCTTTGCCTACCGCAGGATCTCGATCATTAAAGAGCAGCCAGTTATTATTGCTGTTTTTCTAGGCATTTTTTCCCCATATATTTCCCAGGTCTTTACTCTTTTTATAGCACTTTAATTCAGGCTTAAACCACTTCCTAGTCAGATCAGGTGAAATCATTTTCCTTCCCATACCCTCGATGTAGTTCACACCTAGTAATTCTTTTGTTAAAGATCTTATTTACCCATTTGACAGACAGATCACAAGGAGGTAGAGAGGCAGGCAGAGAGAGAGGGGGAAGCAGGCTCCCCGCTGAGCAGAGAGCCTGATGTGGGGCTCTATCACAGGACCCTAAATCATGACCTGAGCCGAAGGCAGAGGCCTAAATCACTGAGCCACCTAGGAGCCCCATATCTGCTAATTTTTAATCAACGTGGATTTGCTGCATCAAATAGTTCCTTCTTCTTCAAATATATATATATAAATATATTGATCAAGTCACACGCAGGTCATAGGAGAATGTCATACCTTTAGTAGCAAACTTGAAATCTTGGCCAGCAGGCCCAAAGTGCCATGTGCAGACTCTAAGAGCAACTGCCTTTGAGAGAGGAAACGGTTGAGAGTGGGCTTTCTGAAGTAGAGTATTATTAGCTGGGAACGCAGGAAAATTGACACAGAATCAGAATTGATGTCCCTACATGACAGAGTTGGTGAAACTTCCCTTCTCAGAGATCTTGAGGCTCCTCAGAAATGTATTTTTCATTTTGGATGGAACATTCAGGATAAATATGATCTGTTGGAGTTCCTGGTTCTCTCATCAGGACTGTTTCTTAGGCTTCACTGGCACAAGAAAAGGGTTTTGATAGTCCAGGGTAAATCCTGACAAAAGCAAAGCACGGTATCTATGAAAATCTATCCACTCAGAAGAGAACAAGAGATAAAAGGCCAGGCCGACCTGACCCTGCAGGTTAGGTAAGGTTGGTCCGGCAACAGGGGTAGAGGGGAAGTGCCCATCTCCTGCTAGAAGAGCTAGAGAAGACCCCTTCCCGAGATACCAACAGGAGAGGAGAGCAGTAGGTGCTGATGATGAAGAATATTTTAATCAGCATAGAAGGTCAAAATGACAAAGTTCCAGGATCAGAGTAAACCTATGGGATTAAAAAATTAAAAAAAAAAAGATTTTTTTGAAAGGACTTTTTTTAAAGGAATTTAAACAAAAGTCCTTTTTAAGAGACAGTTGGCTGTTTAAACCAAAATTACAACTCACGGAGAGAATCGCCGCATTATTTACTGGGGTAGAAAGGACGTGGAATGTAGATAGGCCCATTCTGTAGAGGACAAAATAGAATCACTAACAGGCCTCATGCCTTGCACAGCCAGTGGCTAGAATCCCTTCCCTTTGAGACCCTGTGCTAGAAGTCGCTAGACCCATCTCAACTATGTTAGTCTTTCTTGGAATCCAACAACTGTTTGCCCAGTTAAGAGCACAGTAACAATAAGTCACGTTATGTTATAATGAATATCGATATCTTTAAAGCCTTGTCAAGTTCCTTTTTGAGTACCCTCACCCCACTCTTAGAGAAATTTATCTGTGGTTCACCTCTTTGAAATACCTCATTGTTGTTCCACATTAACCATAGCCAAAAAAAAAAAAAAAAAAGCTTTTTATTAACAAAGTGTTCACTAGGGGGCGCCACTGAAAACAATGAGAGTTTTCGCTGCTGGGAAAACTTTGTTGCAGAAACAGGTGAAAGCAATCAGTTTAGACAGAGCCAAGGGCTGGAGGGATTTTTAAAATTACAATAACCGAACCAAATCAAACCAAAATAAAAATCATAACCAATGGCCAAGATTTCAAGTTTGCTACTAAAGGTATGACATTCTCCTAAGACATGCGTTTGACTTGATCAATATATTTATATATTTATATTTGAAGAAGAAGGAACTCTTTGATGCCGCAAATCCACGTTGATTAAAAATTAGCAGATATGCAGATGGCGGAGAAGTAGCAGGCTGAGACTACTTCAGCTAGCCAGAAATCAGCTAGATAGCTCATCTAAAGTTTGCAAACACCTGAAAATCCATCGGCAGATCGAAGAGAAGAAGAACAGCAATTCTGGAAACAGAAAAACAACCACTTTCTGAAAGGTAGGACCGGCGGAGACGTGAATCCAAAGCAATGGGAAGATAGACCCCGGGGAGAGGGGCCGGCTCCCGGCAAGCCGCGGAGCAACTGCGCACTAAATCAGGACTTTTAAAAGTCTGTTCCGCTGAGGGACATCGCTCCAGAGGCTACCTGGCGCAAAGCCCACACGAGGTCAGTGTGGCCTCAGGTTCCGCAGAGTCACAGTAGGATCGGGGGTGTCTGAGTGTCGCAGAGCTTGCGGGTATTGGAACAGGAAAGCCGGCTACAGAGACAGAGCCAACAGTAAGCTCGCAGCTCGGTGTTACCTTGAACCGGTCGCAGGCTCAGTGAGCTCAGAGCGCGGCCGGAGGTCAGGCAGACGGGAGTAACTGGGCACTGTTCTCTGAGGGCGCACAGAGGAGTGCGGCCCTGGGCTCTCGGCTCCTCCAGGCCGGAGACCAGGAGGCCGCCATTTGTATTCCCGTCCTCCGGAACTCTAGGGAAAGCGCTCAGGGAACAAAAGCTCCTGAAAGCAAACCCGAGCGGATTACTCACCCCGGCCCTGTGTAAGGGCAGTGTAATTCCGCTTGGGGCAGACACTTGAGAATCACTACAACAGGCCCCTCCCCCAGAAGATCAACAAGAAATCCAGGTGAGACCAAGTTCACCTACCAAGGAGTGCGGTTTCAATACCAAGGAGAGCAGCAGAATTCCAGAGGAGGAGAAAGCCAAGCACGGATCTCTGGCTTTTTCCCTGTGATTTTTTTTAGTCTTGCAGTTAATTTAATTTTTTTCTTTTTCATTTTTTGTTTTTTTTTTCTCGCCTTTGGGTAAAATTTTTTTTTTAAACTGTTACCTTTTTCTTTTTTAACGATTTTTTACTAGTTTATCTAATATATATATTTTTTCTTTATTATATTTTTCTTAGGTGTTTTCTTTTTTTAAATTTTTTTTCTTTTTTTTTTCTTTCTTTCTTCCATTTTGAACCTTTTTTTTATCCCCTTTCTCCCCCCTCACGATTTTGGATCTCTTCTAATTTGGTTAAAGCATATTTTCCTGGGGTTGTTGCCACCCTTTTAGTATTTTACTTGCCCCTTCATATACTCTTATCTGGACAAAATGACAAGACGGAAAAATTCAACACAAAAAAAAAGAACAAGAGGCAGTACCGAAGGCTAGGTACCTAATCAATATAGACATTGGTAATATGTCAGATCTAGGGTTCAGAATGACAATTCTCAAGGTTCTAGCCGGGCTCGAAAAAGGCATGGAAGATATGAGAGAAACCCTCTCGAGAGATATAAAAGCCCTTTCTGGAGAAATAAAAGAACTAAAATCTAACCAAGTTGAAGTCAAAAAAGCTATTAATGAGGTGCAATAAAAAATGGAGGCTCTCACTGCTAGGATAAATGAGGCAGAAGAAGGAATTAGTGATATAGAAGACCAAATGACAGAGAATAAAGAAGCTGAGCAAAAGAGGGACAAACAGCTACTGCACCACGAGGGGAGAATTCGAGAGATAAGTGACACCATAAGACGAAACAACATTAGAATAATTGGGATTCCAGAAGAAGAAGAAAGAGAGAGGGGAGCAGAAGGTATACTGGAGAGAATTATTGGGGAGAATTTCCCCAATATGGCAAAGGGAACGAGCATCAAAATTCAGGAGGTTCAGAGAATGCCCCTAAAAATCAATAAGAATAGGCCCACACCCCGACACCTAATAGTAAAATTTACAAGTCTCAGTGACAAACAGAAAATCCTGAAAGGAGCCCGGGAAAATAAGTCTGTAACATACAATGGTAAAAATATTAGATTGGCAGCTGACTTATCCACAGAGACCTGGCAGGCCAGAAAGAGCTGGCATGATATTTTCAGAGCATTAAACGAGAAAAACATGCAGCCTATAATACTATATCCAGCTAGGCTATCATTGAAAATAGAAGGAGAGATTAAAAGCTTCCAGGACAAACAAAAACTGAAAGAATTTGCAAACACCCAAACCAGCTCTACAGGAAATCTTGAAAGGGGTCCTCTAAGCAAAGAGAGAGCCTACAAGTGGAGGATCAGAAAGGAACAGAGACCATATACAGTAACAGTCACATTACAGGCAATACAATGGCCCTAAATTCATATCTCTCAATAGTTACCCTGAATGTTACTGGGCTAAATGCCCCTGTCAAAAGACACAGGCTATCAGAATGGATAAAAAAAACAAAACCCATCTATATGTTGCCTCCAAGAAACTCATTTTAAGCCCGAAGACACCTCCAGATTTAAAGTGAAGGGGTGGAAAAGAATTTACCATGCTAATGGACATCAGAAGAAAGCAGGAGTGGCAATCCTTATATCAAATCAATTAGATTTTAAGCCAAAAACTCTAATAAGAGATGAGGAAGGACACTATATCATACTCAAAGGGTCTGTCCAACAAGAAGATTTAACAATTTTAAATACCTATGCCCCTAACGTGGGAGCAGCCAACTATATAAACCAATTAATAACAAAATCAAAGAAACACATCAACAATAATACAATAATAGTAGGGGACTTTAACACTCCCCTCACTGAAATGGACAGATCATCCAAGCAAAAGATCAGCAAGGAAATAAAGGCATTAAACGACACACTGGACCAGATGGACATCACAGATATATTCAGAACATTTCATCCCAAAGCAACAGAATACACACTCTTCTCTAGTGCACATGGAACATTCTCCAGAATAGATCACATCCTCGGTCCTAAATCAGGACTCAACCGGTATCAAAAGATTGGGATCATTCCCTGCATATTTTCAGACCACAATGCTCAAAGCTAGAACTCAACCACAAAATGAAGTTTGAAAAGAACCCAAATACATGGAGACTAAACAGCATCCTTCTAAAGAATGAATGGGTCAACCGGGAAATTAAAGAAGAATTGAAAAAAATCATGGAAACAAATGATAATGAAAATACAACGGTTCAAAATCTGTGGGACACAACAAAGGCAGTCCTGAGAGGAAAATATATAGCGGTACAAGCCTTTCTCAAGAAACAAGAAAGGTCTCAGGTACAAAACCTAACCCTACACCTAAAGGATCTGGAGAAAGAACAAGAAAGAAACCCTAAGCCCAGCAGGAGAAGAGAAATCATAAAGATCAGAGCAGAAATCAATGAAATAGAAACCAAAAAAACAATAGAACAAATCAACGAAAGTAGGAGCTGGTTCTTTGAAAGAATTAATAAAATTGATAAACCCCTGGCCTGACTTATCAAAAAGAAAAGAGAAAGGACCCAAATAAATAAAATCATGAATGAAAGAGGAGAGATCACAACTAACACCAAAGAAATACAAACTATTATAAGAACATACTATGAGCAACTCTATGGCAATAAATTTGACAATCTGGAAGAAATGGATGCATTCCTAGAAACATATAAACTACCACAACTGAACCAGGAAGAAATAGAAAGCCTGAACAGACCCATAACCAGTAAGGAGATTGAGACAGTCATTAAAAATCTCCAAACAAACAAAAGCCCAGGGCCAGACGGCTTCCCGGGGGAATTCTACGAAACATTTAAAGAAGAACTAATTCCTATTCTCATGAAACTGTTCCAAAAAATATAAATGGAAGGAACACTTCCAAACTCATTTTATGAGGCCAGCATCACCTTGATCCCAAAACCAGACAAGGATCCCGCCAAAAAAGAGA
Source organism: Mustela putorius furo (assembly GCF_011764305.1). Lineage (NCBI taxonomy): Eukaryota > Metazoa > Chordata > Mammalia > Carnivora > Mustelidae > Mustela > Mustela putorius. Next base: position 289,697 of record NW_025422324.1, on the reverse strand, counting down.
GCTATAGACCAATATCCTTGATGAACACAGATGCGAAAATACTCAACAAAATACTAGCCAATAGGATTCAACAGCACATTAAAAAGAGTATTCACCATGACCAAGTGGGATTTAATCCAGGGCTGCAAGGTTGGTTCAACATCCGCAAATCAGTCAATGTGATACAACACATCAATTAAAGAAAGAACATGAACCATATGATACTCTCATAGATGCTGAAAAAGCATTTGACAAAGTACAGCATCCCTTCCTGATCAAAACTCTTCAAAGTGTAGGGATAGAGGGCACAAACCTCAATATCATCAAAGCCATCTGTGAAAAACCCACCGCAAATACCATTCTCAATGGAGAAAAACTGAAAGCTTTTCCGCTAAGGTCAGGAACACGGCAGGGATGTCCATTTTCACCACTGCTATTCAACATAGTACTAGAGGTCCTAGCCTCAGCAATCAGACAACAAAAGGAAATTAAAGGCATGCAAATCGGCAAAGAAGAAGTCAAATTATCACTCTTCGCAGATGATATGATACTATATGTGGAAAACGCAAAAGACTCCACTCCAAAACTGCTAGAACTTATACAGGAATTCAGTAAAGTGTCAGGATATAAAATCAATGCACAGAAATCAGTGGCATTTCTCTACACCAACAGCAAGACAGAAGAAAGAGAAATTAAGGAGTAAATCCCATTTACAATTGCACCGAAAACCATAAGATACCTAGGAATAAACCTAACCAAAGAGACACAGAATCTATACTCAGAAAACTATAAAGTACTCATGAAAGAAATTGAGGAAGACACAAAGAAATGGAAAAATGTTCCATGCTCCTGGATTGGAAGAATAAATATTGTGAAAAATGTCTATGCTACCTAAAGCAATCTACACATTTCATGCAATTCCTATCAAAGTACCATCCATCTTTTTCAAAGAAATGGAACAAATAATTCTAAAATTTATATGGAACCAGAAAAGACCTCGAATAGCCAAAGGGATATTGAAAAAGAAAGCCAACGTTGGTGGCATCACAATTCCGGACTTCAAGCTCTATTACAAAGCTGTCATCATCAAGACAGCATGGTACTGGCACAAAAACAGACACATAGATCAATGGAACAGAATAGAGAGCCCAGAAATAGACCCTCAACTCTATGGTCAACTAATCTTCGACAAAGCAGGAAAGAATGTCCAATGGAAAAAAGACAGCCTCTTCAATAAATGGTGCTGGGAAAATTGGACAGCCACATGCAGAAAAATGAAATTGGACCATTTCCTTACAACACACACAAAAATAGACTCAAAATGGATGAAGGACCTCAATGTATGAAAGGAATCCATCAAAATCCTTGAGGAGAACACAGGCAGCAATCTCTTCGACCTCAGCCACAGCAACATATTCCTAGGAACAACACCAAAGGCAAGGGAAGCAAGGGCAAAAATGAACTATTGGGATTTGATCAAGATCAAAATCTTTTGCACAGCAAAGGAAACAGTTAACAAAATCAAAAGACAACCGACAGAATGGGAGAAGATATTTGCAAACGACATATCAGATAAAGGACTAGTGTCCAGAATCTATAACGAACTTAGCAAACTCAACACCCAAAGAACAAATAATCCAATCAAGAAATGGGCAGAGGACATGAAGAGACATTTCTGCAAAGAAGACATCCAGATGGCCAACAGACACATGAAAAAGTGCTCCATATCACTCGGCATCAGGGAAATACAAATCAAAACCACAATGCGATATCACCTCACACCAGTCAGAATGGCTAAAATCAACAAGTCAGGAAATGACAGATGCTGGCGAGGATGCGGAGAAAGGGGAACCCTCCTACACTGTTGGTGGGAATGCAAGCTGGTGCAGCCACTCTGGAAAACAGCATGGAGGTTCCTCAAAATGTTGAAAATAGAACTGCCCTATGACCCAGCAATTGCACTATTGGGTATTAACCCTAAAGATACAAACGTAGTGATCTAAAGGGGCACGTGCACCCGAATGTTTATAGCAGCAATGTCCACAATAGCCAAACTATGGAAAGAACCTAGATGTCCATCAACAGATGAATGGATCAAGAAGATGTGGTATATATACACAATGGAACACTATGCAGCCATCAGAAGAAATGAAATCTTGACATTTGCGACAACATGGATGGAACTAGAGCGTATCATGCTTAGCAAAATAAGTCAAGCAGAGAAAGACAACTATCATATGATCTCCCTGATATGAGGAAGTGGTGATGCAATGGGGGCTTAAGTGGGTACGATAAGAATCAATGAAACAAGATGGGATTGGGAGGGAGACAAACCATAAGTGACTCTTAATCTCACAAAACAAACTGAGGGTTGCTGGGGGGAGGGGGTTTGGGAGAAGGGGGTGGGATTATGGACATTGGGGAGGGTATTTGCTATGGTGAGTGCTGTGAAGTGTGTAAACATGGTGATTCACAGACCTGTACCCCTGAGGATATAAATATATGTATATAAAAAATTAAAAATTAAAACTTTAAAAAAAATTACCAGATATGGGGGCTCCTGCGTGGCTCAGTGGTTTAGGCCTCTGCCTTCATCTCAGATCATGATTTAGGTCCGGGGATGGAGCCCCACATCAGGCTCTCTGCTCAGCGGGGAGCCTGCTTCCCCCTCTCTCTCTGCCTGCCTCTCTACCTACTTGTGATCTGTCTGTCAAATGGGTAAATAAGATCTTTAAAAAAAGAATTACTAGGTGTGAACTACATCGAGGGTATGGGAAGGAAAATGATTTCACCTGATCTGACTAGGAAGTGGTTGAAGCCTGAATTAAAGTGCTATAAAAAGAGTAAAGACCTGGGAAATATATGGGGAAAAAATGCCTAGAAAAACAACCATAATAACTGGCTGCTCTTTAATGATGCAGATCCTGCAGTAGGCAAAGAAGAGCTGGTTTTAGCCAGAGGATGATCTCCGTTTGTCTTCATGATCTGGCATTTCCTGCAAGCCAGGCATGGGGCTCTGCACTAGAGCTGCAAATGCTGGGGGGCCCTCACTGTCCCTTTTCTCTTCTCAGGGGGACAACCGGCATGTCCGTGGTGCAGTGTGACAGGCTTTACCACACGAGAGAAAAGACTGCCAAGGGTCGGTTGGAGCTGGGAAAAGCCACTTAGGAACAGATTTTCAGGGGAGGTGATAGACAAGGGCAAAGCGAAGAATGAGGATGAGTGTGTCAAGATTCAAAGTGACCGGAGGCAGCACAGTGCATTCAGGAAACTACAGCAAGTTCATGATAACCGACAGCTGATCTGGCAGCATCACCTGGGGATGGAGGCTGAGCCCGGAGGTTAACACTGGGATGAGATGGTTTGTATACTATGCCGAGGAGGTGAGGGACTACACTGTGGGGGCACAGGGAGCTACCGGAGGATTTCACATATCAGAATTGTAACCATAATAGAGTATTTAATTGCATCCTAGCTTTCATCAAGGGTAAGGTGCACTATAGTTTATGTTCGACTAAGAAAGAGAAATGCTGTCAGTTAAACTAGGATATGTCCTCAAGTGCAAGGTGAGTGCCACCTTAAGAGATATTAAAATGGGGGCGGGGAGGACAAATCTTAGAACAAGTAAACTGTGGTACTAGAATAATTAAGAAAGGTCGAACACTTGGATCAACAAAATAAGTGATTATTGCTTACCATGTGCACCCAACTATATTAAGTCTTAGAACAAGAGACATTCTCATCTTGATGCCCCGCAGCGGGTAGACCCAAGGTACAGAGGGCAGTAGCCAAGGACCAGCAGGCCCCAAGTGCCATGTGCAGACTCTAAGAGCAACTGCCTTTGAGAGAGGAAACGGTTGAGAGTGGGCTTTCTGAGGTAGAGAATTATTAACTGGGAACATAGGAAAATTGACACAGAATCGGAATTGATGCCCCTACATGACAGAGTTGGTGAAACTTCCCTTCTCAGAGATCTTGAGGCTCCTCAGAAATGTATTTTTCATTTTGGATGGAACATTCAGGATAAATATGATCTGTTCGAGTTCCTGGTTCTCTCATCAGGACAGTTTCTTTGGCTTCACTGGCACAAGAAAAGGGTTTTGATAGTCCAGGGTAAATCCTGACAAAAGCAAAGCACGGTATCTATGAAAAACTAACCACTCAGAAGAGAACAAGAGATAAAAGGCCAGGCCGACATGACCCTGCAGGATAGGTAAGGTTGGTCCGGCAAAAGGGGTAGAGGGGAAGTGCCCATCTCCTGCTAGAATAGCTAGAGAAGACCCCTTCGCGAGAGAACACCAGGAGAGGAGAGCAGTGGGTGCTGATGATGAAGAATATTTTAATCAGCAGAGAAGGTCAAAATGACAAAGTTCCAGGATCAGAGTAAACCTATGGGATTAAAAAAAAATAATAAAAAAAAGATTTTTTTGAAAGGACTTTGTTTTTAAAGATATTTAAACAAAAGTCCTTTTTAAGAGACAGTTGGCTGTTTAAACCAAAATTACAACTCACGGAGAGAATTGCCGCATTATTTATTTTGGTAGAAAGGACCTGGAATATAGAAAGACCCATTCTGTAGAGGAAAAAATAGAATCACTAACAGGCCTCATGCCTTGCACAGCCAATGTCTAGAATCCCTGCCTCATGAGACCATTTTAAAAGCTGTACTCATAATGGAACGGAAGGCGTCATTTCTCTATAATTTTATATATGTCATTAATTTGCTTCAAAGCCCAGTAGCAGGGAGCAGAAACTGGGACCAAAAAGTGAGCACCCTGTTTGACAAGCGGGACCAGCCTCCTCTTCTTCAGATGCAGGGGGAGCCCTGGCGTGCTGCCCCTCCCTTCTTCCTTTCCCCTTTCCTCCCTCCCTCCCTCTTCCATTCCCCTCTCTCCTTCCCTGGTGGTGCCCTTTCCCGATGCCCACTTCATCCCTTTTCTTTTCTTACATGCCTGTCATCTAGAGTTTCTTCTCTCCTCCCAATTACTTTCCTTCATCTTAATCTCCTCTTTGGTCCCTTTCTCCCTGCTCTCTGCTCCTCTCCCCTTTCCTGGCCCCTGTTCAGCTCCATCCAGACTGCAGGCAGAGCTGGACTAACACGCTCACTTGCTAGCTCAGCCACCCTCCAGAGAAGTCACTCTTTGGTGGCCACCTTCCTGATCCCCTGGTCCTTTCTCCACTTATTCAGCTATTGCTCTGAAGTCTGAGGAGGACAGAGCGGAGCTGCCGCAGAATCAGGCCAGAGGAGAAACCAAACCATGTGTCCACACTGTCCCCCAGTACTGCTGCTCTGAGAGCTTTCGGAGTCCTCAACAGGGTTAGGATTTAGGGGCTTCTTCAGAACCGGGAGTGAAAACAGCCATAGGTCAAAAGAAAAGCTATGGCCCCCACACAAAAATAATAATCACAAATGAAAACTAAGTTAACTCTGAAGTCCCAATGTCAAAGAATTGTCTTGAATCTGTCACTAGAAAGCACCCAAGGCCTCACTCTCTGGGTTCTGGGTGCCCTGGGAATGGCAGGAGTCTCTGACCCCCTTCCCTCTTCATTCACTCCCAAAGAACGTCCTCTGAGGTGGTCTTCAAACTTCCTCTGAGAAACTGTCTCTGGGAACTGTAGGCCCTTGGCTGCTGGGACGAATGAGGATGATGTCAGGACCTGATGGGCAGCTTTACCAGGAGACTGTGGCTTCTGGATGCAGTCCTCAGGTCCCATGGTCTGGGTGAGATCTAGGTCTTTGAGTGGAGGAGGACAGATGAGATTTCAGATTTTGAGTTGATTCTGGGATGATTAGTGCTTTGGAGGGCATTGGGTGAAGGTATTTTGCACACGGGAAGGACACGAATTTGGGGAGCCAGAGAGTGGACTGTTAAGAGCTGACCTGCATTACCCCCAGAAACCTTGCTGCTGTCCTCATCTCTGGTACCACAGAACGTGACCTTATTTGGAACTAGAGTCCTTACAAATGCAATCACATTACAGCGAGGTCATTAGAGTGGGCCCTAATCTCCTGTAACTGACCTCCTTATGTAAAGGGAAAATCTGGACAGAGAGATGTCCCTACTGTCAGTGGTGGGCAGTGCATGAACTTCTAGAACCCTGACAGTAGTGGAAAACAGACTCAGGCTGGGCACTAGGTAAATGGGAGCTCTAGTGGAATTTCAGATGAAGATGCTGTGGACCTCGGCTTCCCAGGTCATAGTGACGTTAGGATTTCAAATTCAACTCAGAGATGAAAGAAACATCTCGACTCGGTCCTCAGGTACACGCAGTATTCTGAACTGAGGCTAGAACCAGAGACCATTCTAATGAAAGGCCTCCACAGGTGGGCTCTCACAGGTGGGCTCTGACTCAGTTTCCTGTATATTCATTCATGAATCCTCTCTGCCGGTCAACATGCAGAACAAAACCATCACCTGGGGACGGAGGCTGAGCCGCGGGGTTAAACTGGGGTGAGATGATTTGTATACTATGCCGAGGAGGTGAGGTACTACACTGTGGGGGCACAGGGAGCTACCGGAGGATTTCAAATATCAGAATCGTAACCATAATAGAGTATTTAATTGCATCCTAGCTTTCATCAAGGGTAAGGTGCACGATAGTTTATGTTCGACTAAGAAAGAGAAATGCTGTCAGTTAAACTAGGATATGTCATCAAGTGCAAGGTGAATGCCACCTTAAGAGATATTAAAATGGGGCGGGAGAGGACAAATCTTAGAACAAGCAAATTGTGGTACTAGAATAATTAAGAAAGGTCGAACACTTGGATCAACTAAAAAACTGATTATTGCTTACCATGTGCCCCATACTATATTAAGTCTCCAAAAATTTTATATCATTTGATAGGTCAGATATATATAAAATTACATTTAAAGTTTTAAAAATATCAGCAAATATTTTCATTTAAATGCAAATTTCAAAGAAAATCTACTTTTCCTAACACAACTTTTTATACTAATTTTTTTAATTTTGTCGACAACTGATAAAATGTTTAGCGAGAATATAAATGTTTGATCGAAAAAAAATGATTAATAGATGTAGGTTCAAATTATTATGTTCCATTAAAAATGAGTTAGTCTTTGATGAACATCTGTTTGGTAATATGTTGTATGCAGATATAGTAAATTAATGACATATATAAAATTATAGGGAAATGACACCTTCTGTTCCATTATGAGTAGAGCTTTTAAAATGCTATTTTTCACAACCTGTCATCTTGTCATTATGTAGCATTATGTAACATTTAGAAAATGTATACTCTTCACTTTGTAGTCTTTTAGAAATCTAAAATATGACTTTCCATGGTTTGTGTTTCCATATTCCTTTATTGCCAGTTTGAACAAACCCACATGCTTTGATTCAAAGGTAATAAATTCCTCTTATTTGGAAAAATGATGTTTATTTTTGTTCTCTCACCCTTAGCAGGTGGTTTCATTTTAGCATACTTCAGAGTTATAATTTCATGCTTATTAAAAACATTTTTATGGTCTACATAGATGAATGAAACTTTTCTTTTATTAAATTATTTGGCAAAAAATCTGTTATTTTTAAAAATGTATTTCCTTTGAAGGGTTATTTCAGAGCATTCATAGAGGATCTAAGAGTGTGGTATTATGCAATTTTTAAGTAGGTATGAAATGGTTATTTATATGATATTTTCTTTAAGTCTTATGTATATTGTCCATTTTATGCTATAAAATATTTTGAAAGTAAATTTAAGGTATGTTTACATAGTTTATTTTTTGGAAAAAAATATTGAAATGACTTATGAAATTCAGTATACTCTCAACATTAATTTTTTCTGAAATTTACCAATTGTCTATTGAACCTATTATATGGCAGATATTACTTCAGACTACACTGGTAAATGAAATACTTGGCTTTGTAGAGCTTTTATTTTAATGAGTGAGACAATTAAGAGCTATAAACCTTAATAAAAATTGCATAGGTCATTCAAAAATGATGAGTACAATGGGGAAAAAGAAAAATTAGATCAGGGTGAGAAAAATCAAGGTTGTTAGGCAGGGGATGGGTAGTTAAAATTTTTAATAGGAACATCAGGATCGTTACAATGAAGCTGACAATGGAACAAAGGTATGGAAAGGTGATGAATTTGCCCAGAACTATCAGCAATAAGGTCACTCCAGACAAAGCAATTGGCTGTCTTGAAGGCCATAAGGTTGGATCGTGCCTGGCATATCTGAGGAATAGCAAGGAGGCCACTGTGAGGGACTGAAGAGTAGCAGGGAAAGAGGTCACAGAGGTTAAATGAGTGGCTAGATCATGTAAAAGCTTAGAAGTCATTGTAAAACTCTGGCTTTTATATTTGGAAACTTACTGTGTGATCGAATTTCTGCTAATAACTGAGAGTTCAAATGTCCATAAAATTTCAAGGATTCTTATTCTAGTAAGACAGAATAAAGAAAAAGAGTTCATATTGTCACATGGTGTAACAAATGCTCGGAGATCCAAGTGTAGGAAGCTATGGGAGCACAGAAGAAGGCACTAAAATCTCACCAATATATTTGATGACTGTGACTATATATAAATTTGTATTTTCTAGATTTTTTATAGTCATGGAATCACACAGTATATACTATTCATTGCCTGGCTTTTCTTTTCTCAGCACCATTACTTTGAGAATCTCCAATTGTAAATAGTTCATTTTGATGTTGAATAGTAATCTCTTTAATGAATAGATCATCATTTGTCTTTGCTCTATTGATGGACATTGATGAACATTTCCACTGTTTTCAATTCTTAAAAATAAAGCTGCTATGAAATTCATATACAAGTCCTTGTACGAACATAGGGTTTGTTTCTCTTGGTTAAATGCCTAGAAGTAAAATGGCTATTCGTGTAACTGCAACATATTTTGCATTTAAACAAAATTTCAAACTATTTTCCAAAGTGGTGGTATCATGATATATGCCAACAACAGTTTAGATTTTTTGTTGCTTCTCAATCTAGCTCAGACGAATTACAATTAGCCTTTATAATTTTAGCCATTCTAATAGATATGTAAGCATGTCTCATTATGATTTTAATTTGTATTTCTTTAATGTCTAAATGTTGAGAAATTTGTCATGTGCTTATAAGCCATCCATATCCTTTTGGTGACATGTCTCTTCAATAATTTTCTTCACATGTAAAATTGGATACTCTGTTTGGTTATTAGTATGGTTTTTTATTTTTATTCATTTTTTAATAATCAGAGTAGATGTCCATTATCAGATATATAAGTTGCAAATCCCTTCTCCATCTTTACGTTTTCTCAATGGAGCTTTGATAGCTGTGTCTTTCAAGAAATATGCTACTTCTTTCTTGGTACACGGAGGTATGACTAGAACATTATCAATGTTGACCTTTGCAAAGAAAATCATGGCTTAAGATATATGTAGTCTGCGGTTGTTGGGAGTTTTCTGTAATATCAAGCATATCTAGTTAGTTGATAATTTTGTTCAAGTCTTACATATCTTACCAATTTGATGACCATTTATCTATATAATCTTAAAATAAAAGTGTTGAAATGCTTTTCCTTTTCTCTTCTAAGGTAGAAGTTATGATTTTTGTTCTTAGTTTTTCCCTATATATCCCCAAAAGTCAAGAATTATTATACTCCCTGAGGAATTCATCCTTTTACTCTTCAGTAATTTTGACTTGATCTTTACGTCTGATAATGAAATTTGCTTTAAAATCACTTTTCATTATCTTGATATAACCAACAAAGTTATAGTGTGATTAGTGTTAATATAGCATATTTTTTCTTTTACTTTTTAAAGCACTTCTATATTTAATCCTGACCAAAAACAAAACAAAACAAACAACAAAAAAAAAAAAAAAAAAAAAAAAAACAGCCGTTTAGCTCTGGAATCATCTTTCTAAATTATCTTTTTTTTTTTTTTTTTTTTAATGAAGCAGTAGCAATTTTTGTTAAGGGACCTAAACTGAAAGTAGGTTTAGAAATTTATTTATTTATTTAGTAAAAGATTTTATTTTGTTTATTGACAGCAAGAGAGAGAAAAAGAGAGATAGAGAGGAAAAGCGCACAAGCGGGGGGAATCACGTGCAAAGGGAGAGGAAGAAGCAACTTTCTTGGTGTGCAAGTAGTCCCATGCAGGGCTGGATCCTTGTACACTGGAATCATGACCCCAGCCAAAGGCATACATATGCTTAAACAACTGAGTCATCCAGACACCCCTAGAAAATTAAAAAAAAAAGAACTTTTAAAAACATTTTGTTTCTTTCTTTTTTTTTAATATTTTATTTATTTGACAGACAGAGAGACAGGAAGAGGAAGTATAAGCAGGGCATAGGGAAAAGGAGAAGCAGGTTTCCCACTGAGCAGAAAGCCTGATGTGGGGCTCCATCCCAGGAACCTGGGATCATGACCTGAAAAGAAAGGACACTTATGGAGGAAGCCACCCAGACACCTCTTTTCTTTGTTTTTAATATATGGCAACTGATGCTTCCCAGCCACGAGGAGCATATTACCCATTGATTAAATCTTTGATAACAACCTATTTAAAAAGGTGTGTAAATATATACTTACTCAGATTTATACACTTTGTGTTTTCTTCATAGTTTGGGGCTGGACCCCATGGTCACAACACTGCTTTCAGCCTTTGCCTTCCCATCTTTTGATACCAGGTATTTGGTTAGCAAAGCAAATTAGTATCAAAATTAATAAGCCCTTTGCACGATATCTCTGGAGCAGGGGTTGCTCTTAGCCAAGCCCCAGAGCAGTTGACCTACCCTTGCTAGTGCTATAGCCCCAAGGACTAGGTCCCTGCCACCAGAACTCAGTCTTACATGTTATGCTAAGCAGACAAAACCAAAACAGGAAAGCTCTGATAGCTTTCACTGGCATGCCTCATTTCCCACTCCCTCGACATTCAGGCAGTACCAGATGCCAGGGAGGGGTCTTGGTCCAACATATGGGAGGGAAGGAAGTAGCCAGGAGCAAGTCCCTGCCTCTCTGTGCCTTTCTTTCATGAGCAGATTGTAAGGAGGAGGAAGAGGAAGGGGAAGAGAGGTGAACTTCAAGGGGTGAAGGCCTCAGGTAGGCAGCTGGCTCCTGCCAGTAGGAAAGGGACAAAGGAGAAGGAAGTGAGTCTTGCCGGGAGGGTGGGGAATAAGGGTTACAGCTTATGACGGAATATGGACAGGAGTAATAGGGATACTAGTCATTTGAGTCCACCATTGGCAAACTGGGCTGGGTGTCAGGGCAGATAGGCCTCCCTGGGCAACGGCACATGAGAGAAGGTGGAATTCTTCTCTGAGGAGCAGGTGGAGCTTTGGGTGTTGGGAAAGCATAGACAGTATTGTTCTAGGGCCAAGGACAGGTCCGGGTACTCCTGGTTGGAGGTCAAGGCCACAGTATGATCCCGGTCTTCTACCAGCAGCTTGAAGGAACCAAATGCCAGCCACCCCTCATTATTGTGTATAACTCTCTGGTGCACTTATTGGCTTATCCATCAAATGACTCCTTCAGCAGCTTGAAAACCACCTCCACAGGCACTCCAGGATATGGGAGGCTTCCAGAGTGAAGATTTTGCACAGGATCACCCCAAAAGACCAGAAGTCACTCTGGTCGATGTAGATCTGGTCAAACATGGCCTTAGGGACCATCCACTTCACAGGCAGTCCACTGTTGGTTGTCTTTTTATAGCAACTGATGTGGTGATATCTCTGGCAAGGCTGAAGTCTGAGATCTTCATCATGTTGTCCTTTGTCACCAGCACTTCCCTGGTGGCCAGGTCTTGGTGTATGCACTTCTTGGAGGCAAGGTACTCCATGCCTCAGGCTACCTGATAGGCACAGGATACCAGGTCCTTGGAGGAGAGTTGCTCTGCTGCATTGTGGCTGATATTGTAACAGTATTCCAGGTCAGGCGGCCTCTGGGCCTGCAGGTGCTCCTGTATGTTGTCTTTGGAGGCATATTCCATGAGAGTGTACAAAGGACCGTCCTGTGTGCAGGACCCAGCAGGTTGATGGTGTCCTTGTGCTGTCCAATCATCTTCATCATCTCCATTTCTGAGATTAGGTTTGACAGGTCTTTCTCTGTTGCATCTGACTTCAACATCTTCACAGACACTTTAGTCAAATGGTTGGATTTGTCTTTGTCCAGTCCAATGGCCTCCTCCAACACCACCTGCCCAAAGTAGGCCTGTCTTAGTGGTCTGCCTAAACTACCTACAACCAGCCTGTCTCAAGGCATTTATGAACTCTAGATTATCCTCAAAAACATTAAACCACAAGCTAAAAATTCTCTTCACTAGGTCTCTGTCGCAGGTCTAATTTTCTTATCTTGCATCATTTATCTTTTTCTTAATTCTTATTTTCTGTATAGTTTATTTTGCTTCCAGGTGTTTCCCCTGGTATCTGTATGCTGTTTCATAGGGAAGAATTATGCTGTCATAAAATTATGTCTTGAGCATTCATTACATCTCTCAGTTAAAATGGGTTCTTTTATGGTATTGATTCATTTGGGTTCTCTCAAAATGGGAAGAATTTTCAAAATGGTGTTTTCCTCAAGGTTCAGAGTATGTCTTAGCCTCATCTTTACTCTTTTTGAAATTCACTTTTCAAATTCTTGTCCCTCTTTTTATCTTTTTAAATTAAAATGTTTTATTTTTACTATTTTTTTATTTGAGTATAGTTGATATTCAGTGTTACATTGGTTTCAGGTTTTCAATATCTCCATACATTATTCTATGATCACTACAAATATAGCCACCATCTGTCACCATATAACACTATTATAATATCATTGACTATATTCTCTACACTCTCCCATATCTCTTTCTACAATCTCTGATTTATGTTTTCTGTTATTCCAATTTTCGACCATCATTTTACTTGGTTACTTTAATAAACTATGCCTGATTACACACTCTTTGCTGAAAACCATAGCATTTGATTTATAGTAGTCTTCTTCTTCCTCTTTTTTTTTAAATTAACATATAATGTATTATTAGCCCCAGGGGTACAGGTCTGTGAATCACCAGATTTACACACTTCACAGCACAAACCACAGCACATACCCTCCCCAATGTTCATAATCCCACCACCCTCTCCATAACCTCCCCACCCCCCCGGCAACTCTCAATTTGTTTTGTGAGATTAAGAGTCCGTTATGGTTTGTCTGCCTCCCGATCCCATCTTGTTTCATTTACTATTTCCTGTCCCCCAAAACCCTCACATTGCACCTCCATTTCCTCATATCAGGGAGATCATATTATAGTGTCTTTCTCTGGTTGACTTATTTTGCTAAGCATAATACTCTCTGGTTCCATCCATGTCATCGCAAATGGCAAGATTTCATTTCTTTTGATGGCTGCATAGTACTCCATCATATATATATATATATATATATATATATATATATATATATATATATAATTCATTTGTTGATGGACATCTAGGTTCTTTCCATAGTTTGGCTATTGTGGATATTGCTGCTATAAACATTTGGTGCACGTGCCCCTTTGAATCATATAGTAGTCTTTACCTCTATCAGAACCCCAGGAAGCTTTATTTATTTATTTACTAACATAAACAGATGATCCAACACAACGTTTTTTGATGTTCAAATGTATTATAATGTCTTACCGCTTAACACTATGCTTACTGTTCTCTTTCACTGTCTGACTAAATACTGTTCATGACTATGCCATTTAATCAGAAAGAACATTTGAACTCAGAGTTCTCTCCATATCAGGGAATGAAGACTCCACCCTTCTGTTTGTGCAGGTAAAATAAATGTTGATATTGTCTGTCCTGCACATACTCCATCCTGTTCACCAGAATATTCACCATCAAAATATATACAAAATAAAAACCATACCTCACCACTTTTATTACTACCCAGCATGCTAAAAACACCATCATATGTTCCTGAATTATTGACTTGATTGATAACCCCACTTCCACACATACTGCACTCCTTTCTCCCTGCAAATTTATTTTGGTACAGCAACTTAACCTAAAAATCAAGTCAGATGATTTTATTCTGCTGTTGAAAGTCTTTTGGTATCTTCCCCTTTCATATTGAATAAAAACTGAAGGCGTTTCAATGTACTAGAAGGTCACGCATCAATACTTTCTTCCTCTCTCCACCACTATGAACTCCTCATTGGCCTCCATGCTTTTCCCCAAAAGTAAGAGACCAGCTGTTCACACAAAGTCTATATACTTACTTGCTCTTCCTAGAGCAATCTTTTCCTTTAATATTTGTATAACACCCTCCTTCACTTTCTGGGTCTTTGTGCAAATAACATCTGAGTTAATTTTTGTGAAGTGTGTATGATATCTGCCGGGATTTATTTTATTTTATTATTTTATTTTATTTTTATTTTATATTTTTACATTTAGCTTCACCATTACTCCAGAACCATTTGTTTAAAAGATTGTATTTTGCTCTCTTGTATTGCTTTTGCTTTTATATTAAATATAAATTATAATTGATAATATATATTCTGTACCTTTAATCTAGTCTTTCTGTGGTATTACAATATCTTGTTTCCAGTTATCAGTATGGTATACTTTTTTTAAGATTTTATTTATTTATTTGACAGAGAGAGAGTTCACAAATAGGCAGAGAGATAGGCAGAGAGAGAGAGAGATGAGGAGAAGCAGGCTCCCTGCTGAGCAGGGAGCCCAATTCGGGACTCAATCCCAGGCCCCTGGGATCATGACCTGAGCTGAAGGTAGAGGCTTAACCCACTGAGCCACCCAGGCGCCCCATAGTTATGGTAAACTTTGAAGTCAGTCCTCAGTCTTTGTTCTCCTTCAACACTATGTTGACTATTGTGACTCTTTGCCTCTCCATATAAACTTAAAATAAGTTTGTTAATATTTAAAAAAAAAGAACTTGCTGGAATGTATTAATTGTATAGATAAACTTGGAAACCAGTGACCTCTTGAACTTAGCAGGAGATAGACCATGGACATCAGTTGTCACAGTGGTGCCTCTGGCAGAACCTATTGCAAATCCCTAGGCAAAATGAGACCTCAAGGATCTGAGAGATGTCTAAGAAGTACTTGATATATCCCTTGGGTATGGTTTATTGAAGTGTCCACCTATCTGAGAGCTGGGGAATCTAGATAAGGGAGGGAAATTAGTTATGATAAAACATATCAACAAACATCAATAAATTTTGTAAAACTAATTGTCATGGCTCATATACATTATGACCAACAGAGGGACAATCAAAAGGAAAGCATCAGTTATGTTTATTGTGAAATATTTTTATTCAAAATAAAGCAATGTGAGGGGAACGCACTATGAGAAAATTGCCATTTTTTAAACGGTAAACTTCTTACCAACAGGAATAGGTTATATATTCTAAGTAGTATATTGAAGAGTAAAACATTGGGGCGCCTGGGTGGCTCAGTGGTTTGGGCTGCTGCCTTCGGCTCGCGTCATGATCTCAGGGTCCTGGGATCAAGCCCCGCATCGGGCTCCCTGCTCCGCAGGAAGCCTGCTTCCCTCTCTCTCTCTCTCTCTGCCTGCCTCTCTGCCTACTTGTGATCTCTGTCCTTCAAATAAATAAAATCTTTTAAAAAAAGAAAAGAAAAGTAAAACATTAAAAAATATAATTTTAATTTCAAAAAATTATGTAATTTTAAAAAAAGGTTAAAAATAGCAGAACCATTTTTCTTAAACTGGAAAATACATTTTATATATATATCAATCAAAAATAACTTGTCATGGGGGCGCCTGGGTGGCTCAGTGGGTTAAAGCCTCTGCCTTCAGCTCAGGTCATGATCCCAGGATTCTTGGATCGAGTCCCACATTGGGCTCTCAGCTCAGCAGGGAGCCAGCTTCCTCCTCTCTCTCTGCCTGACTCTGCCTACTTGTGATTTCTTTCATATAAATAAATAAAATCTTTTATAAAAAAATTTAAAAAAATAACTTGCCATGTCCAAAATCAGGAGCATATGGAAAAAAATAATAACTGAGGACAATACTTCTGCCATGTTTTGTGCCTTGTTAATATTTTTAAACAGTCAGGCAACTTTTAACTTTATTGAAATACCTGCTAAGATACCAGCAGTGCCTTTTGGAGCACTATGACTATAAAAATTAATTGCAAATATTCAAAATGTTTAGTATGGTGTCACTATTTAGGGCCACCACCAAGCATGATTCAGAAGTAAGCATAACTGTTACTCTTCTGTAAGGCAAAAGGGCATATTTTCAGGAGTTCCATCTGCTGTACCAGGAGGTGAATCAAGTAATGATTTTTGTCTATAAAATAATTCACTTTTCAATCTAACATTCCTCATTCCACATTATAATAATAAAAACTAGGAGGAGACTAAAACAAACAACTACAACTACAACAACCAGCTTTTCCTTCAGTGGAAAAGTAAATAGAACCTTATGAGTAGCCTGAAATTTATTTGTAAATATTTTTAAGATAAACGTTTTTGTTAGAAAACCATATATTTTATATTACTAACAAATAACAGGCAAAGTTTTATTAACTTCTAAAAAGTCTAGTTACTTTTATTTATCTATTAACTCATCTCTTTATGAAGTAGAACATGATCACACCTATTGTATCTACCCAAGGTTGTATGCTTTGGTTATTATATGTTTGCTATTTCCTTTCTTAATTGTTACAATATTTGATACATAATAGTATCTTTAAGTCCATCTATGGTTTCACAGAATTTGTTTGAACTTCATAAAAATGTACCATACTTTCGCACTGTCCTTGTTTTACTTCTCTATTAACTTTCCAAGATTTATTCACTTTAGAGTGTGTAGCTATCATTTATTTTTATTCCTCCATAATGCTATGTTTACAAATTTGTATTTATCAGGACCTTTAAAAATATCTTAATTATATACCATTTCTCATCTCACGTAACACTCATGTTACTTCTACACTTATCAGATATTATGTAACTGAAAACCACAACTCAGCAACAATATAGCACCATCTTTCAAAATTAAATGGCTTACCAGAATTCTTTAATTCTATCCTTTATTTGTATTAGATGACCCTTTATTCTGGTATTTGGCATTGTTCATATGGAGGAAAGCTTATAAGTTGATATTCCATAAATAGAAGGATTTATTATGATTGATTAATTATTTTCATTTAGAATGCATAGAATATGGTTGATTTAATATTTCTTTCTTACTCTCTGCCTGGAACATAGTGCTATCTATGTAATAGCCACTAAAATATTAAGTTAATCGCCTAGACTTTAAACTGCATATTAATAGGAATAACATACAGAACTCTTCTCAGATTGGGACACCTGGGTGGCTCAGTCAGTTAAACGCCTGAGCCTTTAGCTCAGGTCGTGATCTTAGGGTCCTGGGACTCAGTTCTGCAACAGATTCCCTGCTTAGCCGGGAGTTTGCATCTCCCTCCCTCTGCTGCTCCCCCTGCTTGTGCTCTCTCTCACTCTCTCTCTTACAAATAAATAAAATTTAAAAAATGAATTCTTCTCAGATAGCTAATATAGAATATCGTCTTTGTATTCATCAAAGGGAAAGTGCCATATAATAATGAAATTCAGACTACTTCAAATTCATTTTTTAACCAGTAAGAAAGTACTGGAAACAAGCCAAAAATGTCTTAAATGAATCAAAGAAATAGATTGATTTTCAATATCTTAATGTTTCTAAAATAAATTGCAAGATTTTTATACTAGATATCAGTGTAAATATTCATTATACAAGGATATTCTAAAAATAAACCTGAGAAAACTACTTGTCATATATGATGACAAAAATGAGTTTGACAAAAGTCAGTTTGGGTAAAACTTACAACACCTACCACCTGAAACTCTTGTTCTATAATTTAATTATTTTAATTTACAAAAATACAAAAATAATATATCAGAGTAAGTATATTGATAGCTTTGAAGGTATGCTCTGGTTGTGCACTGTTTACTATTGAAAGGGGAATCAAATATGTGATGCTTATGGTGTGACTATATTAAAATTCAACAAGTTCAGAAGCATACGAGGAATAGAATAAAGACAAAAGATGACCCTTACTTATCCTAAAGATAGACAATGGTATATATGTGCTAGTTGGGAAGAGAATCCAGTCAGTAGATGGAGGATGTGGTAGTGGGAAAAAAAAGACACAACGTTTTGGTTGAACGTTTAGCACTATATTTAACAAAGTGAAATTGTGTGTTAATAGCCTTGAGTAAAATCCAAAAAATATTTTCAATTCATTGAAGATTATTTAGGAAAAACTTGAAAAATACAACTTGATAAGGATTCCAATACAAGTTTCAAAATTTTTAGTATATTTTCCCTAAAAAGCCATTTGATTTAAATTAAAAAGAATTCTATTTACCTGCCACTTAAATAAGAGGAAATTATTTGGTTTTGTAATAAGTCAATGAAATAAATTAACATATCTTTAGAAAACAGACATGCACACTAAGTTAAAAATAATAGTGCTTAAGCTGTTCAGCAAACATTTGTAAAATTCCTTGCCATCAGCTAGCTCTGGAGTTCTGCTAGGTGAGTAAGGCCATGTATGTTACTGCTCAGAGTACTGACGCAAAGCAATTGTCCCCTTCCCATCCATTTTTGCTGTTGATATGTCATGCTATGTTGTTTAGAGATACATAGATGGCCCTACATGAAGGCCTTTTTTGTGTGTGTATATGGGTGACTGTGATTTAACTTTCAAATCAGATGGCTCCTGATTTACAATGATTCAACTTATGATATATTTGGCAATGATGTGAAAGTGAAAGTGATTCAGTAGAAACTGTACTTTGAATTTTGAATTTGGGTCTTTATAAAAAGGGCCAGTGACATGTGGTATGGTGACGTCTTGTGATGCTGGGCAGGGGCAGTGAGCCACAGCTCCCAGTCAGCTAGAAGATTACAGGGGTGAACACCTGATATTCTTACAACCATTCTATATATAACCATTCTTCTTTTTTTTAGTGTAATATTTAATAAATTGCATGTGATATTTGATACTTTGTTATAAAATAGGCTTTGCTTAAGATGATTTTGCCCAAATGCAGGCAAATGTAAGTGTTCTGAGTATGTTTAAATAAGCTTAAGGTAAGCTATGATATTTGATAGTTTAGGGGTATTAATGCATTTTCAATTTTTTATGTGTTTCTCTGTACATAGCCCCCTTGTAAGCTGAGGAACATCTCTATATGTTTATGTAGTCTTGGTATGGCTTACATATTATTGGCATGAAACATCTAGAACAGTACGTGTGCCATATAATTGTCTACAACATCAAACAAGTTTCTTGAAAACTTGTGCCAAAGGGGTTATGTCTTTAAGGATTCTTATTTCAGAAGGGTTCTCTCAAACGTAAGATTTTTCAGAAGTTACGTGAAAATCTGACCAAACTAAACATTTTTCCATTTTCCCTAGTGAGCAACGATAGCTAAAATCTATCTGCCATTTTCAACACTGTACTCAACGATTGTAATTCTAATTTAAGAACAGATTATTTATATCAAAACCACATGTTGGCCTAATCTTACACAATATTCATAACTCTCACTCAGAGGCTTGGACACTTTTATTTGTTGAGTCTATATGGTACTATGGACATTCATCTCTTTTGACCTCATAGCTTCATGTATGTCTATACTTTTGAAAATACATGCATCATAGTTCCATTGTAAAATGTCTGGGTTATAAAATGTGCTATGCTATCAAAATGGTAATAAGAACATACAAATGACCTGATGTAATGAACTGGACCAGATTGCCAGATATCACATTTCATACCAGAAAGATTCAGTGCTAAGTTTTAAAATGGCCAGCTATACTTCGACTGAATTATAACTCATTTAACTTCTTTCTTTGTGTACAGTATTATACATTAGTCAGTATTAGAGTAAATAAGTACTTTGGACACATGTAAATAGGATGTAATAAAAAATGTTTTTCTTCTTTCTTTTAGTCCTTTTTACTTGTAAGACTAGCCACAAATACCATGCCTCCCCCAAAATAATTTGCAATCCAAATTTATCTCTAAATGAATTTATTGCACAGAAAAAATATATATATATACACTTACAGTAGACATGTTCAAAAATAGTTACACAACAGCAGGGCCCTAAATGTAAGCAGTATAGTTGTTTTGTTTTGTTTTGTTTTTTTTTCTTTAAAAAATAAGAGGTTATGTGAAATATTGGAATTTTTATTTCGAGGCCTAGTATTTCAAGACAGTTAACTACACTTACGGTGTCAACAGCCTCTTGTTGGCAGTATGATTTTATTGGCTCCATGGAATAACAGCAAGAATTTACTATTGCTTCTTTCTTTTATGACACACACAGAAAAAAAAAATTGACACATTTGCTCAAGACCAACCAGAATCATTTTAACCTATCAAAATTGATCGGAGGCCTTCACTGCGAAAGTCACTGCTGGGTTTTCACAATTCATTGCAGACAATCTGCTACTCCCATTATGATAAAGGAGAGAAGAGTCATAATCAGGGAAGAAAGCTAGATTAATTCTTGTAATTATCATTGAATTATTTAGCCTGCTATAGGATTATTATTAGTAGTGTCATTTGATGATTTTCTCTCATTTTATTAAACACAACTGTGAGTAATTACCCTACCTAATATTTCTCTGTATTGGCTGACTAGCTAGCAAACATTCATGAAAATATCCATTAGCCTCACATATAAAATGCTGCATTATGATGCTGTTGAATCAGAACATACCACTATCTGATCCTGTAGCTCTTTGAGGATTTGCAAATCAATTAATTCTATGTTTATTGGATTCTTCCCATACGATTAGAAAATTTATAATAGACTCCATGAACATTATTAGTTTTACCATTTTAAACCAGCAATCCCACTTTGATTTTTACAACAAAAGCAGAAATATAAACACACACATTTGGGTCAGTTTTCTCTTTGTCTGGACTTCAAAATCCTATTCCTCAAGATAATGCACACCAAAGTTCTGGATTAAACAAGAAATTAGATGGCACCTGAACACTTGGTTTAATATTCTCCAAAGGACTATGCATCTTATTTCTTACATTATGACATTGTTTTACAAAGATCCACACTTTTATAATGTTAGTATTTTTAATAATCAATAAAGTCAATTAATCATGATTAAAAATCAAACATAAAAATTTCTACTTTTTGCTTTTGCCCCCTCCATTTAGAACTTATTTATAGCCTGATAATTCAAAGGTCCCTATGTTTATGAAAATCTGGACAGAAATAGCTCTAAGATCCCATTCAGAACTTGATATTAATCTAAGTCTTTTGGCTCCATTTATCCTGAGAGCAAAGAGTAGGACAAAGAATTTGAGTACTGTTAGTTTATTTGGGAGATTATCCAAGGTAGAAAAGAATGGGAAAGTGATACAGTGAAGAAGCAACTTTGTCAAAGAGGTACATTGTTGATATAATTGTTGTTCAAAGAAAATGAAGGCTTGCTTTTACTGAAAGGTCCTGAGAAACTTCTTTAAGTTGTCCTCATGAAGACCTGAAAACTGACAATTTTATCTATGGTTCTTATTTCCACTTCACTGAGAGCTGTCCTCAGAGGACATTAACTCTCCTCCTACACTTTTGGGTTGTGTTGGAGACATTCTAAAATGAGAGAGAGAACATGAGATGCTATCAGTGTTAAGTAACTGCAATTTCCCATGGAACTATCCACCACAGGTTTGGCTATAATCAGGTGTTGGGCCTTGATATCAGAGGGATTTGAGGCAGTATCATTTTAGGTTAATCATTATATCTGAAATTTCCAAAAACTTCAACTGATGAAACTTTGATTATAAATCTATAAATATATCAATAAATCTACAGTATTCCAATTATTTTCATAGAAATACACAGACAAAGCATCAATTAATATTTAAATGTTACCAAATACTGGACTGAAAGAATTTGGTCATATAACAACGTGTAAGAAGTAGAACTTAGGTTTAGGTTAGAACTCAGGATGCATTTGAGACTCAGTTAAGAAATTGAATGGAGGGACGCCTGGGTGGCTCAGTGGCTCAGGTCATGATCCCAGGGTCCTGGGATCGAGTCTCACATCGGGCTCTCTGCTCAGCAGGGAGCCTGCTTCCTCCTCTCTCTCTCTGCCTGCCTCTCTGCCTACTTGTAACCTCTCTCTGTCAAATAAATAAATGAAAATCTTAAAAAAAAATAAAAATAAAAATAAAAAAAAGAAAGTCAAGTGAACTATCTTAGAGGTTTTCATGGCTTTTTATTTACAGTTGCAAAAATTGCTGTTGGAGTTCTCACTATTAAGCACACATTTCTGGCAGAATGATAGAGGTAAAAGAGAATGATAGCTTGTACGACTGATACTTTGTCATATGGTTACAATGTAACTAGAAAAGAGACAATAAAATATTTGATGTTGTTTTAAGTTTCCTTGTTGTCAATCCCTCAGTGCTTTCTGATATTAAAGGAAAAAGTAAATGGATATTGACCTGGCAACTATCAACACCTGTCAGTCTCTCTTGGATAACCAATATCTCAATAATCTCTTCTTCCCAGTAAAAAAAAAAAATAAAATATATTCATCACCCACACTGTGCCATCTCAAGTTACTGCACCAAGATAAAATTACAATCATTTTCAGTTGTCCAAATGGACAGAATACCCTCCTTATGATATCATGTCTTATAAGATAGATAATTGGCTTGCTACCAATATACCCAGATGTGACTGTGGAAGAGACAGGAAAAAAATAATAATATTTATTTATTCCTTGGGTTGACCCTGTTTACACAGATGCATTACTATTAGAAAAGGTTGGTTTGGGACATTGGAATGAATTTACTTAATGGGTCTGTATATAATTGTGTTGGAGGAAATTTTTAATTTCTACAAAAATTAGAATTCTATCTTATTCTCTAGTTAATTTTCACGTTAACAAAGCCAACGTTTTTGTCTAGCAGACAAGATCTTAAATCCTAACAAAACTCAATTTTTTCCTTTTTTTTTAAGTTTGAGAGCATCATGTTCGCTCATGCTGCTTTAAATACAACTCAAAGAAAAAGGAGCTAAATGGGGCAGTATGAGCAGACTTTTTATTTTATTTTATTTATCTTATTTTTAATTAAAAAATTAAAGATTGTATTTATTTATTTGAGAGAGAGAGCATGAGTGAGGCAGGGGGAGGTAGCTGCAGAGAGAGACTGAGAAGTATACTCCCTAATGAGCAGGAAGCCCGATATGGAGCTCGATCCCAGGATCCTGACTGAGATCATGACCAGAGACAAAGGCAGATACATGTGCAAAATCCCTTTCTTTCTGGGAAACAATACGTTACAAGAGATGTTTGAAAAAGTACTGGGGAATCAACTTTAAAAGGAGACACAAAAATTTAATTGACTTTTGTAAAGCTACAGCGACCCAAATGATGGGAATCCCAGCCCGTTTAGGTTGTGGACAACAGAGTATTCTTCTCTGTAATATTTTATTTTCTTCCATGTCTACTAACTCCAGTCGAAGTTCACTGATCTCTTTTTAGATAGTGCACCCGTTTCTCCATGGGGTTGTTTCTGCGAGTTCCGGGAATGGCACCTGGTGGCAAGCCCAAGACTGCCCTTGGGACAGGTGGCCAAGGAGATGCTGTCCCCTTGGGACCAGAGGAAAAGGACAGGCCTGCCTTCTGCCCAAACTCCTTCATCAGAGTGGAGCATGCGACCCTGCCCTAGTCGTCCCCTCATGTCTCTTTAGCAACCAGGCTTCCATCTCTCCACACAGGGAGCGGGTGACACTTGTCTTGCCACCGGCCTGCTGTTTGTGCCACGGCAGGCTATCCTGCTTCCCGTGCGTTTCCCAACCCCAAGGCCAACAGCTCCTTCTCTTCTCCGTGGGCGGCGTGCTGTGCCTTCCCCACACTTGGCTTCTCTCTCAGGCAGAGGGGATGCTAGGGCAAAGGGTATTTAGCTCCATGCGGGTATCTTCCACCGAGATGTGGAGACTAGCTCAGGAAAGCAGCAGCAGCATCCCCAATCCCAATTCTGATTTCCCAAGGAACGCTGTGCTTTCCGAGGGAAGATGCCCAGGCAAAAAGGCTTTCGCTGTATGCGGGTTTCTCCAACCGCGAGACTGGGCTCAGGCAAACAGCAGCAGCCAGCAGACATTTCTCATCGAATGCTGTGCTTTCGCAGAGGCTTTGGCTTGAAGCGAACAGCACTTCGCTGCTGCTTCCTCAGCAAGGCTTCAGTCGCGTCACGGAAGAAGAGCTGCAGGAGAGCTGGTGCCTCTAGGGCCTTGCTTTCCTGGGCTCCATGTTCGTGTCCTGGGTTCATCCTGCTACAACTTTCCAGTAGCATGCGTAGCCTAGGATGGCACTCTATGCACACTACCATCTCCCAGTGTAGGCATCGCTTGGCCTTTTACTCTGGCGCCAGGCGCACTCGCCGACTAGGCCAGTGCTTTCACCACGGGAAAGGAGGGGTGACAGGATCCCTGCACACCGCCCGTACACTGAATAGGGAGCTTTGGGGGACTGTCCCCACTCCTTCCCCTTAAACCCCGTGCCTCCTCCAAGCTTCCACATCCTGGAGGAAGAAGGCATCTGACTCCCCGTTATTTCAGGAGCTGTTTCTGCGAGTTCAGGGTAGGCGCCTGGTGGATAGAGCATGTCTGCCCCAGGGACAGGAGGCCAAGGAGCTGCTATCTCTTTGGGCCCTGAGGCTCAGGACAGGCATGCTTTCTGCCCAGAATCCTTCCTAAGACAGAGCACTCGCCCTGCCCCACTCATCCCCTCCTGTCTCCTTAGCAGCCAGGCTTCTGTCTTACTGCACAGGGAGCTGGAGGCACTTGTATTGCCACCGGCCGCTGTGCCGGTCAGGGCCGGCTCTCCTGCTTCGCAACTGTTTCCAGACAAGAAGGCCAACGGCTCCTGCTCTTCTCCCTGGGCAGCGTGCTGCACCTTCCACAGATGCTCATGGGGAGCACAGTGAAAGACCCGTCCCTTTCCTTAACGCTCTTTCCACAGGCGCAAGCACGCTACTCTCTCAGGCAGAGGGGATGCCCAGGCAAAGAGGATTTCACTCCATGCGGGTTTGTTACACCGTGCTGTGGAGCCCAGCTCAGGCAAACAGGAGCATCCCACAGACCCGAGTCTGATTTCCCAAAAAATGCTGTGCTTTCCCAGAGGGGATGCCAGGGCAAAGAGGCTTTCGCTGTATGCGGGATTCCCCATAGTGCTGCGAATACTAGGCTAAGGCAAGCAACAAAAGCAGCCCACAGAACCGACTCTGATTTCCCAGGGACTGCTATGCTTTCGCAGAGGTTTTCAGCTTGGCACGAACAACACTTTGCCGCTGCTTCCTCAGAAAGGCTTTGGGTGTTCACTGTGTCGCAGCAGGGAAGAAGAGCCGCGGGAGAGCTGGTGCCTCTTGGGCCTTGCTTTCCCGGGCTCCATGTTAGGGGACTCGGTTCACCCTGCCAGGCCTAACTATGCAGACACAGCCACAATTCTGCAGTAGCGTGCGTAGCCTAGGATGACACTCTATGCACACTACCATCTCCCAGTTTAGGCATCGCTTGGCCTTTTACTCTGGCGCTCAGGCGGACTCGCGGACTAAGCCAGTGCTTTCCTCACAGGAAAGTAGAGGTGACAGGATCCCTGCACACCGCCTGTCCACTGAAAAGGGAGCTTTGGGGGACTGTCCCCACTCCTTCCCCTTAAAACCCGTGCCAACTCCAAACTTCCACATCGTGGAGGAAGTCAGCATCTGCCTCCCTGTTATTTCAGGGAGCTGTTGCTGCGAGTTCAGCGTAGGCACCTGGTGGCTAGAGCATGTATGCCCCAGGGACAGGTGGCCAAGGAGCTGCTGTCTCCTTGGGCCCAGAGACTCAGGACAGGCATGCTTTCTACCCAGACTCCTTCCTAAGAGTGGAGCACACGCCCTGCCATACTCATCCCCTCCTGTATCCTTAGCAGCCAGGCTTCCATCTCTCCGCACAGGGAGCCGTTGACACTTGTCTTGCCCCCGGCCTGCTGTTCGTGCCACTGCAGGCTATCCTGCTTCCCGTGCGTTTCCGGACCCCAAGGCCAAGGGCTCCTTCTCTTCTCCGGGGGCGGCGTCCTACGCCTTCCCCACATTTGGCTTCTCACTCAGGCAGAGGGGATGCTAGGGCAAAGGGCATTTCGCTCCATGCGGGTATCTTCCACCGAGCTGCGGAGACTAGCTCAGGCAATAGCAGCAGCATTCCCAAACCCAACTCTGATGTCCCAAGGAACGCTGTGCTTTCCCAGGGGAGATGCCCAGGCAAAGAGGCTTTCTCTGTAGTGGGTTTCTCACCCCGAGACTTGACTCAATCAAGCAGCAGCAGCCCGCAGAACATTTCTCATCGAATGCTGTGCTTTCACAGAGGCTTTGGCTTGGAGCGCACCGCACTTCGCTGCTGCTTCCTCAGCAAGGCTTCAGTCGTGTCAAGGAAGAAGAGTTGCGGGAGAGCTGGTACCTCTTGGGCTTTGCTTTCCCGGGCTCCATATTCACGTCCTGGGTTCACCATGCCATGCCGAATTAAGTAGACACAACCACAACGCTGCAGTAGCGTGCGTAGACTAGGATGGCACTCTATGCACACTACCATCTCCCGGTGTAGGCATCGCTTGGCCTTTTACTCTGGCGCTCTGGCGGACTCGTGGACTAGGCCAGTGCTTTCTCCACAGGAAAGGAGAGGTGATAGGATCCCTGCACAACGCTTGTCCACTGAATAGGGAGCTTTGGGGGAGTGTCCCCACTCCTTCCCCATAAACCCCGTGCCAACTCCAAGCTACCACATCGTGGAGGAAGTCAGCATCTGACTCCCTGTTATTTCAGGGAGCTGTTGCTGCGAGTCCAGCATAGGCGCCTGGTGGCTAGAGCATGTATGCCCCTGGGACAGGTGGCCAAGGAGCTTCTGTCTCCTTGGGCCCAGAGGCTCAGGACAGGCATGCTTTCTACCCAGACTCCTTCCTAAGAGTGGAGCACGCGCCCTGCCATACTCATCCCCTCCTGTCTACTTAACAGCCAGGCTTCCGTGTCTCTGTACTGGAAGCCGGTGACACTTGTATTACCACCAGCCGCTGTGCCTGTCAGGGCCGGCTCTCCTGCTTCGTAACCGTTTCCAGACCAGAAGGCCAACGGCTCCTGCTCTTCTCCATGGGCAGCGTGCTGTATCTTCCACAGATATGCTCCTGGGGAGCGCAGGGCAACACGTGTCCCTTTCCTTAAGGCTCTTTCCACAGGCGCAAGCGCGCTTTTCTCTCTCGCAGAGGTGATGCCGAGGCATAGAGGATTTCGCTCCATGCAGGTTTATTACACAGGGCTGAGAAGACCAGCTCAGGCAACAGGAGAATCCCTCAGACCTGACTCGGATTTCCCAAAGAATGCTGTGCTTTCCCAGAGCGGATGCCTGGGCAAAGAGGCTTTCGCTCTATGCGGGAATCTCCCATAGTGCTGCGAATACTAGGCTAAGGCAAGCAACAAAAGCAGCCCACAGAACCCTCTCTGATTTAACAGAGACTGCTATGCTTTTTACAGAGGTTTTCAGCTTGGCACGAACGGCATTTCGCGGCTGCTTCCTCAGAAAGGCGTTGGGTGTTCACTGTCGCGGCAGGGAAGAAGATCCGCGGGAGAGCTGGTGATTCTTGCGACTTGCTTTCCCGGGCTCCAAGTTCACGCCCGGGGTTCACCGTGCAATGCCGAACTCAGCTGACACAGTCACAACCCTGCAGCAGGGTGTGTGTCTTAGCATGGCACTCTATGCCTATTACCATCTCCTGGAGTAGATAAGGCTTTGCCTTTTGCACTGGCACTCAGGCAGACTCGGGGTCTAGGCCAGTCCCTTCACCTCTGCCCTAGTCGTCCCCTCATGTCTCCTTAGCAGCCAGGCTTCCATTTCTCCGCACAGGGAGCCGGTGACACTTGTCTTGCCCCCGGCCTGCGGTTCGTGCCACTGCAGGCTATCCTGCTTCCCGTGCGTTTCTGGACCCCAAGGCCAAGGGCTCCTTCTCATCTCCGGGGGCGGCGTCCTACGCCTTCCCCACACTTGGCATCTCTCTCAGGCAGAGGGGATGCTAGCGCAAAGGGCATTTCGCTCCATGCGGGTGTCTTCCACCGAGCTGCGGAGACTAGCTCAGGCAATAGCAGCAGCATCCCCAAACCCTACTCTGATGTCCCAAGGAACGCTGTGCTTTCCCAGGGGAGATGCCCAAAGAGGCTTTCTCTGTAGTGGATTTCTCCCACCGCGAGACTGGACTCAAGCAAGCAGCAGCAGCCCGCAGATCATTTCTCATCGAATGCTGTGCTTTCACAGAGGCTTTGGCTTGGAGCGAACCGCACTTCGCTGCTGCTTCCTCAGCAAGGCTTCAGTCGCGTCAAGGAAGAAGAGTTGCGGGAGAGCTGGTACCTCTTGGGCTTTGCTTTCCCGGGCTCCATATTCACGTCCTGGGTTCACAATGCCAAGCCGAATTAAGTAGACACAGCCACAACACTGCAGTAGCGTGCGTAGACTAGGATGGCACTCTATGCACACTACCATCTCCCAGTGAAGGCATCGCTTGGCCTTCTACTCTGGCGCTCAGGCGGACTCGGGGACTAGGCCAGTGCTTTCCCCACAGGAAAGGAGAGGTGATAGGATCCCTGCACACCGCCTGTCCACTGAATAGGGAGCTTTTGGGGACTGTCCCCACTCCTTCCCCTTAAACCCCGTGCCAACTCCAAGCTTCCACATCGTGGAGGAATTCAGCAACTGACTCCCTGTTATTTCAGGGAGCTGTTGCTGCGAGTTCAGCATAGGCGCCTGGTGGCTAGAGCGTGTATGCCCCAGGGACAGGTGAGCAAGGAGCTGCTGTCTCCTTGGGCCCAGAGGCTCAGTACAGGCATACTTTCTACCCAGACTCCTTCCTAAGAGTGGAGCACGCGCCCTGCCATACTCATCCCCTCCTGTCTACTTAACAGCTAGGCTTCCGTGTCTCTGCACTGGGAGTCGGTGACATTTGTATTACCACCAGCCGCTGTGCCTGTCAGGGCCGGCTCTCCTGCTTCGTAACCGTTTCCAGAACAGAAGGCCAACGGCTCCTGCTCTTCTCCTCCGGCAGCGTGCTGCATCTTCCACAGATATGCTCCTGGGGAGCGCAGTGCAAAACGTGTCCCTTTCCTTAAGGCTCTTTCCACAGGCGCAAGCGCGCTTCTCTCTCAGGCAGAGGGGATGCCGAGGCATAGAGGATTTCGCTCCATGCAGGTTTATTACACAGGGCTGAGAAGACCAGCTCAGGCAACAGGAGAATCCCTCAGACCCGACTCTGATTTCCCAAAGAATGCTGTGCTTTCCCAGAGGGGATGCCTGGGCAAAGAGGCTTTCGCTCTATGCGGGATTCTCCCATAGTGCTGCGAATACTAGTCTAAGGCAAGCAACAAAAGCAGCCCACAGAACCCTCTCTGATTTCCCAGCGACTGCTATGCTTTCCCAGAGGTTTTCAGCTTGGCACGAACGGCACTTCGCCGCTGCTTCCTCAGAAAGGCTTTGGGTGTTCACTCTGTCGCAGCAGGGAAGAAGAGCCGCAGGAGAGCTGGTGTCTCTTGGGACTTGCTTTCCCGGGTTCCAAGTTCACGCCCGGGGTTCACCGTGCAATGCCGAACTCAGCTGACACAGTCACAACCCTGCAGCATGGCACTCTATACCAATTACCATCTCCTGGGGTAGGTAAGGCTCTGCCTTTTGCTCTGGTGCTCAGGCAGACTCGGGGTCTAGGCCAGTCCCTTCACCTCTGCCCTAGTCGTCCCCTCATGTCTCCTTAGCAGCCAGGCTTCCATCTCTCCGCACAGGGAGCCGGTGACACTTGTCTTGCCCCCGGCCTGCGGTTCGTGCCACTGCAGGCTATCCTGCTTCCCGTGCGTTTCCGGACCCCAAGGCCAAGGGCTCCTTCTCTTCTCCGGGCGCGGCGTCCTACGCCTTCCCCACATTTGGCTTCTCTCTCAGGCAGAGGGGATGCTAGGGCAAAGGGCATTTCGCTCCATGCGGGTATCTTCCACCGAGCTGCGGAGACTAGCTCAGGCAATAGCAGCAGCATCCCCAAACCCTACTCTGATGTCCCAAGGAACGCTGTGCTTTCCCAGGGGAGATGCCCAGGCAAAGAGGCTTTCTCTGTAGTGGGTTTCTCACCCCGAGACTTGACTCAATCAAGCAGCAGCAGCCCGCAGAACATTTCTCATCGAATGCTGTGCTTTCACAGAGGCTTTGGCTTGGAGCGCACCGCACTTCGCTGCTGCTTCCTCAGCAAGGCTTCAGTCGTGTCAAGGAAGAAGAGTTGCGGGAGAGCTGGTACCTCTTGGGCTTTGCTTTCCCGGGCTCCATATTCACGTCCTGGGTTCACCATGCCATGCCGAATTAAGTAGACACAACCACAACGCTGCAGTAGCGTGCGTAGACTAGGATGGCACTCTATGCACACTACCATCTCCCGGTGTAGGCATCGCTTGGCCTTTTACTCTGGCGCTCTGGCGGACTCGTGGACTAGGCCAGTGCTTTCTCCACAGGAAAGGAGAGGTGATAGGATCCCTGCACAACGCTTGTCCACTGAATAGGGAGCTTTGGGGGAGTGTCCCCACTCCTTCCCCATAAACCCCGTGCCAACTCCAAGCTACCACATCGTGGAGGAAGTCAGCATCTGACTCCCTGTTATTTCAGGGAGCTGTTGCTGCGAGTCCAGCATAGGCGCCTGGTGGCTAGAGCATGTATGTCCCTGGGACAGGTGGCCAAGGAGCTGCTGTCTCCTTGGGCCCACAGGCTCAGGACAGGCATGCTTTCTACCCAGAGTCCTTCCTAAGAGTGGAGCACGCGCCCTGCCATACTCATCCCCTCCTGTCTACTTAACAGCCAGGCTTCCGTGTCTCTGTACTGGGAGCCGGTGACACTTGTATTACCACCAGCCGCTGTGCCTGTCAGGGCCGGCTCTCCTGCTTCGTAACCGTTTCCAGAACAGAAGGCCAACGGCTCCTGCTCTTCTCTCCGGGCAGCGTGCTGCACCTTCCACAGATATGCTCCTGGGGAGCGCAGTGCAACACGTGTCCCTTTCCTTAAGGCTCTTTCCACAGGCGCAAGCGCGCTTTTCTCTCTCGCAGAGGTGATGCCGAGGCATAGAGGATTTCGCTCCATGCGGGTTTATTACACAGGGCTGAGAAGACCAGCTCAGGCAACAGGAGAATCCCTCAGACCCGACTCGGATTTCCCAAAGAATGCTGTTCTTAACCAGAGCGGATGCCTGGGCAAAGAGGCTTTCGCTCTATGCGGGATTCTCCCATAGTGCTGCGAATACTAGGCTAAGGCAAGCAACAAAAGCAGCCCACAGAACCCTCTCTGATTTAACAGCGACTGCTATGCTTTCTCAGATGTTTTCAGCTTGGCACGAACGGCACTTCGCCGCTGCTTCCTCAGAAAGGCTTTGGGTGTTCACTCTGTCGCGGCAGGGAAGAAGATCCACGGGAGAGCTGGTGTTTCTTGGGACTTGCTATCCCGGGCTCCAAGTTCACGCCCGGGGTTCACCGTGCAATGCCGAACTCAGCTGACACAGTCACAACCCTGCAGCAGGGTGTGTGTCTTAGCATGGCACTCTATGCCTATTACCATCTCTTGGGGTAGGAAAGGCTTTGGTTTTGCTCTGGCGCTCAGGGAGACTCGGGGTCTAGGCCAGTCCCTTCACCTCTGCCCTTGTTGTCCCCTCATGTCTCCTTAGCAGCCAGGCTTCCATCTCTCCGCAAAGGGAGCCGGTGACACTTGTCTTGCCCCAGGCCTGCGGTTAGTGCCACTGCAGGCTATCCTGCTTCCCGTGCGTTTCCGGACCCCAAGGCCAAGGGCTCCTTCTCTTCTCCGGGGGCGGCGTCCTGCGCCTTCCCCACACTTGGCTTCTCTCTCAGGCAGAGGGGATGCTAGGGCAAAGGGCATTTCGCTCCATGCGGGTATCTTCCACCGAGCTGCGGAGACTAGCTCAGGCAATAGCAGCAGCATCCCCAAACTCAACTCTGATGTGCCAAGGAACGCTGTGCTTTCTCAGGGGAGATGCCCAGGCAAAGAGGCTTTCTCTGTAGTGGAATTCTCCCACCGCAAGACTGGACTCAAGCAAGCAGCAGCAGCCCGCAGAACATTTCTCATCGAATGCTGTGCTTTCACAGAGGCTTTGGCTTGGAGCGAACCGCACTTCGCTGCTGCTTCCTCAGCAAGGATTCCGTCGTGTCAAGGAAGAAGAGGTGCGGGAGAGCTGGTGCCTCTTGGGCTTTGCTTTCCCGGGCTCCATATTCACGTCCTGGGTTCACCATGCCAGGCCGAATTAGGTAGACACAGCCACAACGCTGCAGTAGCGTGCGTAGACTAGGATGGCACTCTATGCACACTACCATCTCCCAGTGTAGGCATCGCTTGGCCTTTTACTCTGGCGCTCAGGAGGACTCGTGGACTAGGCCAGAGCTTTCTCCACAGGAAAGGAGAGGTGATAGGATCCCTACACATCGCCTGTCCACTGAATAGGGAGCTTTGGGGGACAGTCCCCACTCCTTCCCCTTAAACCCCGTGCCAACTCCAAGCTTTCACATCGTGGAGGAAGTCAGCATCTGACTCCCTGTTATTTCAGGGAGCTGTTGCTTCGAGTTCAGCAGAGGCGCCTGGTGGCTAGAGCATGTATGCCCCTGGGACAGGTGGCCAAGGAGCTGCTGTCTCCTTGGGCCCAGAGGCTCAAGACAGGCATGCTTTCTCCCCAGACTCCTTCTTAAGAGTGGAGCACGCTCCTGCCATACTCATCCCCTCCTGTCTACTTAACAGCCAGGCTTCCGTGTCTCTGCACCTGGAGCCGGTGACACTTGTATTACCACCAGCCGCTGTGCCTGTCAGGGCCGGCTCTCCTGCTTTGTAACCGTTTCCAGACCAGAAGGCCAAAGGCTCCTGCTCTTCTCCCCGGGCAGCGTGCTGCACCTTCCACAGATATGCTCCTGGGGAGCGCAGTGCAACACGTGTCCCTTTCCTTAAGGCTCTTTCCACAGGCGCAAGCGCGCTTTTCTCTCAGGCAGAGGGGATGCCGAGGCATAGAGGATTTCACTCCATGCAGGTTTATTACACAGGGCTGAGAAGACCAGCTCAGGCAACAGGAGAATCCCTCAGACCCGACTCTGATTTTCCAAAGAATGCTGTGCTTTCCCAGAGGGGATGCCTGGGCAAAGAGGCTTTCGCTCTATGCGGGATTCTCCCATAGTGCTGCGAATACTAGGCTAAGGCAAGCAACAAAAGCATCCCAATACAGAGAAAACCCCCCTGCCCAGCTCATTTCTAGGCACATCCTAAAGGAAGCAACATGTTCTTCTGCTGTACTGAAACCAAGAGGAAACAGGGGGAAGAGTGCTGGCCCGTCAGACACGTCCCCTCCCTAGCAGGTCATATCAGGATTCCACAACGCCTCAGGCCCTTTGGCTAATAAAATCAAAAGGTCACACCAGGGGGCTCAGAGTCAGAGAGGCCCAAACCTTATGAAATACCAGTGTAGCCATAGGTCTCCTCCCCATATCTCTTTGTGTGTGTGTGTGTGTGTGTGTGTGTGTGCCTCTGGGTGTGTGTGTGCCTCTGGGTGTCTGTGTGTCTGTGTGTAAAGAGTACCTGGCCATTCCATCATGGGTGGAGATGCCCCAAGCAGGATCAGGCTGATGAGGGGTTTGATGTCTAGTGGGCATGTCATGTTCACACCCCCAGTTTAAGGCTGGTTAAATGGGATCAGGTGTAGGGTCTACACCCTTCTGCCCAGGGTTTATCCTGAGACCATGAAGGGATGGGTCCATGACCCAGAAGAGGGGCTAACCCTAACAATAACCACTAACCCTGATCCTGAAGCTGACTGTGAGCCTGCCCCAAACCCAAACCCAGCCCTGACCCTAACCCTGACCCTGGCTGTGATGCTGACCTGAACCCTAAACCTAAACCTAAGGCTGACACTGACCCTGATGTGCTCCCTGAACCTAAACCTAACACTGACATTACCGTAACCATGACTCAAACCTAAACAGGACCCTGACCCTGACCCTAATCCTAAACCTGATGCTGACCTAAACCGGACACTAACCCTACCCCTGACCGTGACAGTGTGCTTGACCCTAACCCTAAACCTAATGGTAACTCTAACCATGACCCTAATAAGGACCCTGAACCTACACATCATGCTGACCCTGCACTTAACACTAACCCCTAACTTAAACCAAACCCTAACCCAGACCTCCTCTGTGTATCCCTAACGTAACCATAACCCTACTTCTAACTCTAACCCTAACCCCAATCCCAAACCCTACCGCCAAAACCTAACTGTGACACTGATCCGAACATTGACCCTATACCAAATCCTGACCCTCAACCTGACCCTGGCCCTGACCTTTACCTGACCCTGACTCTGACCCTAATCCTAACCTTGACACTAACCCTGACCACTACATAACCCTGTCCCTGACCCGAATGTGGACTTTAAAACAATACCTGAACCTGACCCTAAACCGGACACTGGCGCTAAACTTCACCCTGACCCTGACCCAGACCATGACGATACCCTAACCCTGACCCTTACAGTGACCCCGACAATCAATTGAACACTAAACCTGACCCTGACTGTGAGACTGAACCCTACTCAAAACCTAAATGTAACCCTGACCCGAACACTAACATTGGCCCACCCCCGAATCCTATCTCTGAACCTAACCCTAACACTAACCCCTAGCCCTACCATGGACCCTGACCCTTACAAGTTCTAACCCTAACCGTCAACCTAACGCTAAACGTAAAACTAACCCTAAACTTTAACAATAACCCTGACCCTATACCTGACTAAGATCATAACCCTAACCCTGATCTTTGCCTATACCAGACGCTGATCCTAATCCGGGCCCTGAGCTTTGCCTATACCAGACCGAGACCCTAAACCTGACCCTGGCCCTGACCCTAAACCTAAAAATGACCCTAACAATGACCACTATAAAAGCCTGTCCCTTACCCGAATCTGGACTTTAAACCAATACCTGATATTGACCGTAAACCTGACACTGGCCCTAGAATTCACCCTGATCCTGACCCAGATAAAGTCCATAAACCTAACCATGACCCTAACAGTGACCCGGACCCTGACCTTAACACTAATCCTGACACTGAATGGGAGCCTGACCCTAACTCTAAACCTAAACGTAACCCTGACCCTGACACTAACACGGGCCCTGACCCGAACTTAACGCTGAACCTAACCCTAAATCTAACCCCTAACGTTATCCCTGACACTGACCCTAACCCGGTCTAACCCTCACCTTCAACCTACCTCTAACCCTAAGCCTAACCCCACGTAACAATAATATGACCCTCTCCCTGACCCAAATCATAACCCGAACTCTGAACATTGCCTATATCAGACCCAAACTTAAACCTGACCCTGGCCTTGACCTTAACACTGACCCTAACCCTGACTGTAAACCTAAATCTGACCCAATCCGTGAGCCTGAACAGAATCGTAATCCTAAAGCTAACCCTGATCCTGAACCTACTCATAAAACAGAACCTACAAAAGCTGACCTTACCATAATCATGAACGTGAGCCGAACCATGACACTAAACCTGTCACAAACCTAAGTCTGACCCTGACATGAAACTTGCCCCCAAACCAAAACTTGAACCTGACCCTAAATCTGACCATGACCCTGAACCTGACCCTAAACCTAACCGTCAACCTAACACTGACCCTGTAACTGACTGTGACCGTAACGCTAACCCTGACCCTACTGGAAGCCTGACCCTCAACCTAACCATGAAACTAATCCTAACACTGACCCCTACCCTAAGCCATCCGCTAACCCTGATGCCAACGACGTCTAACCCTAGCCCTGACCCTAAGTATTTCTTAACCCTAACCTAACCCTACCCCTAACCCTAACCCTGACCCTAAGTATTTCTTAACCCTAACCCTAACACTAACGTAGTCTAATCCCAGCTCTATTCTCTCCAGCGAGGATAACAGCTGCATCCAGGCCTCCAAGGGGCAGGAGGGAGGCTGAATGGGTGTCATTGGAGGGGCACAGCATTGAGTGGATTGTGAGCCCTGCGCAGCTTGGGGACTGGTGGCTCAGGGAGCTCTGGTGCAGCAGGAAGTTTGGTAAGGAGACCCCAGGCAATGGTGACCTCACTTCCCAGGAGACAGAGCCCAACGGAATTGGAACACACGTATCCAGGCACCCCAATACAGAGAAAACCCCCCTGCCCAGCTCATTTCTAGGTACATCCTAAAGGAAGCAACATGTTCTTCTGCTGTACTGAAGCCAAGAGGAAGCAGGGAGAAGAGAGTTGGCCTGTCAGACACGTCCCCTCCCTGGCAGGTCATATCAGAATTCCCCAACACCTCAGGCCCTTTGGCTAATAAAATCAAAAGGTCACACCAGGGGGCTCAGAGTCAGAGAGGCCCACACCTTATGAACTACCAGTGTAGGCCTAGGTCTCCTCCGCATATCTCTTTGTGTGTGTGTGTGTGTGTGTGCCTCTGGGTGTCTGTGTGTCTGTGTGTAAAGAGGACCTGGCCATGCTATCATGGGTGGATATGCCCCAAGCAGGATCAGGCTGATGAGGGGTTAGATGTCTGCTCGGCAAGTCATGTTCACACCCCCAGTTTAAGGCTGGTTAAATGGGATCAGGTGTAGAGTCTACACCCTTCTGCCCAGGGTTTATCCTGAGACGCTGAAGGGATGGGTCCATGACCCAGAAGAGTGGCTAACCCTAACAGTAACCACTAACCCTGATCCTGACACTGTCTGTGAGCCTGCCCCAAAACCAAACCCAGCCCTGACCCTGACCCTGACACTGGCTGTGATGCTGACCTGAACCCTAAACCTAAACCTAAGCCTGAAACTGACCGTGATGTGGACCCTGAACCTAAACCAAACTCTGACATTACCGTAACCATGACTCAAACCTAACCAGGACCCTGACCCTGACCCTAATCCTAACCATGAAGCTGA
The DNA here is from genome assembly GCF_011764305.1 of Mustela putorius furo. Taxonomy (NCBI): domain Eukaryota; kingdom Metazoa; phylum Chordata; class Mammalia; order Carnivora; family Mustelidae; genus Mustela; species Mustela putorius. The sequence goes on along the minus strand of NW_025422324.1, from coordinate 252,729 downwards.
ACTAACTCTCACCCTAACCCTAAGCCTGACCGTGATTGTGATACTGACCCTAACCCTAAACCTAATGGTAACTCTAACCATGACCCTAAAAAAGAACGTGAACCGAAACCTAACGCTGACCCTGACCCTAACAATAACCCCTACCCTAAACCAAACCCTAACCCTGACCTTACGCTGTCAATCCTAAACCTAACCATAACCCTATTTCTAACTCTAACCCTGCCCCAATCCCAAACCCTACCGCCAAAACCTAATGGGACACTGAACCGAACATTGGCCCTAAACCTACCACGGACCCTGACCCTAACAGGTCTAACCCTAACAGTCAACGTAACGCTAACCCTAACACTAACTCTAAACTTTAACAATAGCCCTGACCCTATACCTGACTATGATCATAACCCTACCCCTGAACGTTGCTATACCAGACCGTGACCCTAAACCTGACCCGGGCCCTGACCCTAAACCTAACCATGACCCTAACAATGACCAATATATAAGCCTGTCCCTTACCCGAATCTGGACTTTAAACCAATACCTGATATTGACTGTAAACCTGACACTGGCCCTAGACTTCACCCTGAACCTGACCCAGATAAAGTCAATACACCTAACCCTGACCCTAACAGAGACCCGGACCCTGACCCTAACACTAACCCTTACACTGAATGGGAACCTGACCCTAACTCTAAACCTAAACGTAACCCTGACCCTGACACTAACACGGGCCCTGACCCGAAACCTAATGCTGAACCTAACCCTAAAACTAACCCCTAACATTATCCCTGACACTGACCCTAACCCGGTCTAACCCTCACCTTCAACCTACCTCTAACCCAAACCCTACCCCACTTAACAAAAATCCTGACCCTCTCCCTGACCCAAATCATAAACCAAACTCTGAACTTTGCCTATATCAGACCCTAAACTTAAACCTGACCCTGGCCTTGACCTTAACACTGACCCTATCCCTGACTGTAAACTTAAATTTGACCCAATCCGTGAGCCTGAACAGAATCGGAATCCTAAAGCTAACCCTGATCCTGAACTTACTCATAAAACAGAACCTACAAAAGCTGAACTTACCATAATTATGAGCCTGACCCTAACCCTGACACTAAACCTATCCCAAACCTAACGCTGACCCTGACATGAACCTTGCCCCCAAACCAAAGCTTGAACCTGACCCTAAATCTGACCATGACCCTGAACCTGACCCTAAACCTAACCGTCACCCTAACACTGACCCTGTCCCTGACTCTGACCGTAACGCTAACCCTGACCCTACTGTGAGCCTGACCCTCAACCGAACCATGAAACTAACCCTAACCCTGACACCTACACTAAGCCATCCGTTAACCCTGACGCCAACGACGTCTAACCCTAACCCTGACCCTAAGTATTTCTTAACCCTAACCTAACCCTAACCCTAACCCGGACCCTAAGTATTTCTTAACCCTAACCCTAACACTAACGTAGTCTAATCCCAGCTCTGTTCCCTCCAGCGGGGATAACAGGTGCTCCCAGGCCTCCTAGGGGCAGGTGGGAGGCTGTATGGGTGTCATTGGAGGGCACTGCATTGAGTGGATTGTGAGCCGTGAGCAGCTTGGGGACCGGCGTCTCAGGGAGCTCTGCTGCAGCAGGAAGTTTGGTAAGGAGCCCCCAGGCAGTGGTGACCTCACTTCCCAGATGACAGAGCCCAACGGAATTGGAACCCACGTATCCAGGCACCATAATACAGAGAAAATCGCCCTGCCCAGCTCATTTCTAGGCACAACCTAAAGGAACCGACATGTTCTTCTGCTGTACTAAAGCCAAGAGGAAGCAGGGAGAAGAGAGCTGGCCCGTCAGACACATCCCCTCCCTGGCAGGTCATATCAGGATTCCCCAACGCCTCAGGCCCTTTGGCTAATAAAATCAAAAGGTCACACCAGCGGGCTCAGAGTCAGAGTGGACCACACCTTATGAACTACCAGTGTAGCCCTAGGTCTCCTCCGCATATCTCTTTGTGTGTGTGCGTGTGTGTGTGTGTGTGTGTGTGTGTGCCTCTGGGTGTCTGTGTGTCTGTGTATAAAGAGGACCTGGCCATGCCATCATGGGTAGAGATGCCCCAAGCAGGATCAGGCTGATGAGGGGTTAGATGTCTGGTGGGCAAGTCATGTTCACACCCCAATTTAAGGCTGGTTAAGTGGGATCAGGTTTAGGGTCTTCACCGTCTGCCCAGGGTTTATCCTGAGACCCTGAGGGATGGGTCCATGACCCAGAAGAGGGGCTAACCCTAACAGTAACCACTAACCCTGATCCTGACACTGACTGTGAGCCTGCCCCAAACCCAAACCCAGCCCTGACCCTGACCCTGACCCTGTCTGTGATGCTGACCTGAACCCTAAACTTAAACCTTAGCCTGACACTGACCCTGATGTGGACCCTGAACCTAAACCTAACTCTGACATTACCATAACCATACTCATACCTAACCGTGACACTGACCCTGACCCTAATCCTGACCCTAATGCTGATCTAAACCTGACCCTAATCCTACCCCTGACCGTGACTGTGAGCCTGACGCTAACCCTTAACCTAAAGGTAACTCTAACCATGACCCTCTACGGACCCTGAACCTAAACCTAACGCTGACCCTGACCCTAACACTAACCCCTACCCTAAACAAAACCCTAAGCCTGACCTTACGCTGTCTATCCCTAACCCTAACCATAACCCTACTTGTAACTCTAATCCTAACCCCTATCCCAAACCCTACCACAAATACTTAACTGTGACACTGAAACGAACATTGACCTAAACCAATGCCTGACCCTAAACCTGACCCTGGTCCTGACCTTCACTGACCCTGACTCTGATCCTACCCTAATCCTAACCATGACACTAACACTGACCACTACCTAACCCTGTTCCTGACCTGAATGTGGACTTTCAACCACTACCTGAACCTGCCCCTAAACCTGACACTGTTGCTAAATTCACCCTGACCCTGACCCAGACCATGACCATAAACCTAACCCTGACCCTAACAGTGACCCCGACACTGACTTGAAAACTAATCCTGACCCTGACTGTGAGCCTGACCCTAACTCTAACCCTATATGTAACCTGACCCTGACACTAACATGGGCCCTGACCCGAAACCTATCGCTGAACCTAACCCTAAAACTAACCCCTAACATTATCCCTGACACTGACCCTAACCCATTCTAACCCTAACCCTCAACCTACCTCTAACCCTAACCCTAACCCCACTTTAACAATTAACCTGACCCTCTCCCTGACCGTGATCATAACTCTAACTCTGAACTTTGCCTATGTCAGAACTTACCCTTAAACCTCACCCTGGCCTTGACCTTAAGACTGACCCTAACATTGTCTGTAAACCCAACTCTGACCCAATCAGTGATTCTGAACAGAATCATAACCCTAAATCTAACCCTGATCCTCAACCTACTCACAAAACAGAACCTAAACATAAAGCTGACCGAACCCTAACCCTGACACTAAACCTGTCCCAAACCTAACCCTGACCCTGACATGAACCTTGTCCCCAATCCAAATCTTGAACCTGACCTTAAATCTGACCATGACCCTGAACCTGACCCTAAACCTAACCGTCACCCTAACACTGACCCTGACCCTGACTCTGAGCGTAATGCTAACCCTGACCCTACTGTGAGCCTGACCCTAAACCTAACCATGAACCTAACCCTAACCCTGACACCTACCCTAAGCCTTACACTAACCCTGGCCCCAACGACGTCAAACCCTAACTCTCTGCCTGTCCTCCGTCCACTTGTGATCTCTCTCTGTCAAATAAATAATAAATAAAATCTTAAAAAAAAAGAATGACTCTACTTTTAAATAATAGCTTAAAAGGGGCACCTGGGTGGCTCAGTGGGTTAAGAAGACATGTAGACCAGTGGATTAGAGTAGAGTGCCCAGACATGGACCATCAACTCTATGTGCAAAAAATCTTTGACAAAGCAGAACAAATTACACAGTGGAAAAAGACAGCCTCTTCCATCACTGGTGCTGGAAAAATTGGACAGCTATGTATGGAAGAATGACACTCAACCATTCTCTTATACCATACATAAAGATAAATTCGAAATGGACAAACGTCCTCAACGTGAGGCAGGAATCTATCAAAATCCTAGAGGAGAACATAGGCAGTAACCTCTTGGACACTGGCCACAGCAAATTCTTTCAAGACATGTCCCCAAAGACAAAGGAAACAAAAGCAAAAATGAACTTTTGGGACTTCATCAAGATCAAAAGTTTCTGCACAGCAAAGGAAACCGTCAACAAAATGAAGAGACAACCCACGGAATGGGAGAAGATTTTTTTCACAAATGACATTACAGATAAAGGGCTGATATCCAAGATCTATAAAGAACTCCTCAAACTCAACACACACAAAACAGATAATCATGTCAAAAAATGGGCAGAAGACATGAACAGACACTTCTCCAAAGAAGACATACAAATGGCAAACAGATGCATGAGAAAATGTTCATCATCATTAGCCACCAGGGAGATTCAAATCAAAAGCACTTTGGGATACCACTTTACACAGTTAGAAGGGCCAAAATTAACAAGGCAATAAACAACAAGTGTTGGAGAGCATGTGGAGAATGGGGAACCCTCTTACTCTATTGGTGAGAATGCCAGTTGGTGCAGCTACTTTGGGATACAGTGTGGAGACTCCTTAAGAAATTAAAATTAGAGCTACCCTATGGCCCTGCAATTGCACTACTGAGTATTTACCCTAAGATACAGATGCAGTGAAAAGAAGGGACATCTGTACCCTAATGTTTATAGCAGCAATGGCCACAGTCATTAAACTTTGGAAAGAACCAAGATGACCTTCAATGGATGAACGGATAAAGAAGATATGATCCATTTTTACAATGGAGTATTATGCTTCCTTCTGAAAGGAAGGATACCCAACTTTTGTATCAACATGGACGGGACTGGAGGAGATAATCCTGAGTGGAATAATTCAAGCAGAGATTGTCAATTTTCATATGGTTTCACTTAATTGTGGAGCATAAAGAATAACACAGAAGACACTGGGTGATCAAGAGGAGAAGTGAGTGGGGGGAAATTGGAGCGGGGGACAAACCATGAGAGCCTCTGAGAAACAAACTGAGAGTTTTGAGGGGAGGGGGCAGAGGGTTGGGTAAGCCTGTTAATGGGAGTTATGGAGGGCACATATTGCATAGAGCACTGGGTGTGGTGCATAAACAGTGGAATTTGGAACCCTGAAAAAAATAAAATAAAAAGGACAACAAGTCCTTTTCCCAACATGTGGTAGGAGTCCCCCAAATGATTGGAAGCAGCCTCCATTAGAGATTAATCCACTGCATGTTGAAGGTCCTCCCACTTCAAAAAGACCAAGAAATATCCAATCCCAAAACAAAGTAAGGGCCAGCTCCAACTCATGGAATACCACCTGCTCTCCCGTAGATAGTGTGCTGTTGCTTTAATAAACCTGCCTTCTGTAGGAAGCTATGGGAGCACAGAAGAAGGCACTAAAATCACACCAATATATTTGATGACTGTGACTATATATAAATTTGTATTTTCTAGATTTTGTATAGTTGGAATCACACAGTATATACTATTCATTGCCTGGCTTTTCTTTTCTCAGCACCATTACTTTGAGAATCTCCAATTGTAAATAGTTCATTTTGATGTTGAATAGTAATCTCTTTAATGAATAGATCATCATTTGTCTTTGCTCTATTGATGGACATTGATGAACATTTCCACTGTTTTCAATTCTTAAAAATAAAGCTGCTATGAAATTTATATACAAGTCCTTGTACCAACATAGGGTTTGTTTCTCTTGGTTAAATGCTAGAAGTAAAATGGCTATTCGTGGAACTGCAACATATTTTGCATTTAAAAAAATTTCCAAACTATTTTCCAAAGTGGTGGTATCATGATATATGCCAACAACAGTTTAGATTTTTTGTTGCTTCTCAATCTAGCTCAGACGAAGTACAATTAGCCTTTATAATTTTAGCCATTCTAATAGATATGTAAGCATGTCTCATTATGATTTTAATTTGTATTTCTTTAATGTCTAAATGTTGAGAAATTTGTCATGTGCTTATAAGCCATCCATATCCTTTTGGTGACATGTCTCTTCAATAATTTTCTTCACATGTAAAATTGGATACTCTGTTTGGTTATTAGTATGGTTTTTTATTTTTATTCATTTTTTAATAATCAGAGTAGATGTCCATTATCAGATATATAAGTTGCAAATCCCTTCTCCATCTTTACGTTTTCTCAATGGAGCTTTGATAGCTGTGTCTTTCAAGAAATATGCTACTTCTTTCTTGGTACACGGAGGTATGACTAGAACATTATCAATGTTGACCTTTGCAAAGAAAATCATGGCTTAAGATATATGTACTCTGATAATTTTGTTCAAGTCTTACATATCTTACCAATTTGATGACCATTTGTCTATATAATCTTAAAATAAAGGTGTTGAAATTTTTTTTCCATTTCTCCTCTAAGGTAGAAGTTATGATTTTAGTTCTTAGTTTTTCCCTATATATCCCCAAGTCTGTTATTAAGTATTAAAAGTCAAGATTTATTATACTCCCTGATGAATTCATCCTTTTACTCTTCTGTAATTTTGACTTGATCTTTATGTCTGATAATGAAATTTTCTTTAAAATCACTTTTCATTATCTTGATATAACCACCAAAGTTATAGTGTGATTAGTGTTAATATAGCATATTTATTCTTTTACTTTATAAAGCACTTCTATATTTAATCCTGAAAAAAAAAACAGCGTTTTAGCTCTGGAAGCATCTTTCTAAATAATCTTTTCTCTTTTTTTTAATGAATCAGTAGCAATTTTTGTTAAGGAACCTAAACTGAAAGTAGGTCTAGAAATTTATTTATTTATTTATTTATTTAGTAAAAGATTTTATTTTGTTTATTGACAGCGAGAGAGAGAGAGAGAGAGAGAGAGAGAGAGAGAGAGGAAGCCCACAAGTGGTGGTAATCACGTGCAAAGGGAGAGGAAGAAGCAAGTTTCTTGGTGTGCAAGTAGTCCCATGCAGGGATGGATCCCTGTACACTGGAATCATGACCTCAGCCAAATGCAAACATCTGCCTAAACAACTGAGTCATCCAGGCACCCCTAGAAAATTAAAAAAAAAAAAAGACCTTTTAAAAACATTTTGTTTGTTTCTTTTTTTTTTAATATTTTTTTATTTGACAGACAGAGAGACAGGAAGAGGAACTATAAGCAGGGCAGAGGGAAAAGGAGAAGCAGGTTTCCCACTGAGCAGAAAGCCTGATGTGGGGCTCCATCCCAGGACCCTGGGATCAAGTCCTGAAAGGAAGGGACACTTATGGAGGAAGCCACCCAGACACCTCTTTTCTTTGTTTTTAATATATGGCAGCTGATGCTTCCCAGCCACGAGGAGCATATTACCCATTGATTAAATCTTTGATAACAACCTATTTAAAGAGGTGTGTAAATATATACTTACTCAGATTTATACACTTTGTGTTTTCTTCATAGTTTGGGGCTGGACCCCATGGTCACAACACTGCTTCCAGTCTTTGCCTTCCCATATTTTGATACCAGGTATTTGGTTAGCAAAGCAAATTAATATCAAAATTAATAAGCCCTTGGCACCATATCTCTGGAGCATCGGTTGCTCTTAGCCAATGCCCAGAGCAGTTGACCTCCCCTCGCTAGTGCTATAGCCCCAAGGACTAGGTCCCTGCCACCAGAACTCAGTCTTACATGTGATGCTAAGCAGACAAAACCAAAACAGGAAAGCTCCCACACCTTTCACTGGCATGCCTCATCTCCCACTCCCTCGACGTCCAGGCAGTACCAGATGCCAGGGAGGGGTCTTGGTCCAACATATGGGAGGGAAGGAAGGAGCCACGAGCAACTACCTGCCTCTCTGTGCCTTTCTTTAATGAGCAGGTTGTAAGGAAGAGGAAGGGGAAGAGAGGTGAACTTCAAGGGGTGAAGGCCTCAGGTAGGCAGCTGGCTCCTGCCAGTAGGAAAGGGACAAAGGAGAAGGCAGTGAGACTTGCAGGGAGGGTGGGGGGTAAGGGTTACAGCTTATGACGGACTCTAGACAGGTGTAATAGGGATACTAGTCATTTGAGTCCACCATTGGCAAACTGGGCTGGGTGTCAGGGCAGATAGTCCTCCCTGGGCAACGGCACATGAGAGAAGGTGGAATTCTTCTCTGAGGAGCAGGTGGAGCTTTGGGTGTTGGGAAAGCATAGACAGTATTGTTCCAGGGCCAAGGACAGGTCCGGGTACTCCTAGTTGTAGGTCAAGGCCACAGTATGATCCAGGTCTTCTACCAGCAGCTTGAAGGTACCACATGCCAGCCACCCCTCATTATTGTGTATAACTCTCTGGTGCACTTATTGGCTTATCCATCAAATGACTCCTTCAGCAGCTTGAAAACCACCTCCACAGGCACTCCGGGATATGCGAGGCTTCCAGAATGAAGATTTTGCCTAGGATCACCCCAAAAGACCAGAAGTAACTCTGGTGGATGTAGATCTGGTCAAACATGGCCTTAGGGACCATCCACTTCACAGGCAGTCCACTGTTGGTTGTCTTTTTATAGTAACTGATGTGGTGATATCTCTGGCAAGGCTGAAGTCTGAGATCTTCATCATGTTGTCCTTTGTCACCAGCACTTCCCTGGTGGCCAGGTCTTGGTTTATGTACTTCTTGGAGGCAAGGTACCCCATGCCTCAGGCTACCTGATAGGCACAGGATACCAGGTCCTTGGAGGAGAGTTTCTCTGCTGTATTGTGGCAGATATTGTAACAGTACTCTAGGTCAGGAGGCCTCTGGGCCTGCAGGTACTCCTGTATGTTGTCTTTGGAGGCATATTCCGTGAGAGTGTACAAAGGACCATCCTGTGTGCAGGACCCAGCAGGTTGATGGTGTCCTTGTGCTGTCCAATCATCTTCATCATCTCCATTTCTGAGATTAGGTTTGACAGGTCTTTCTCTGTTGCATCTGACTTCAACATCTTCACAGACACTTTAGTCAAATGGTTGGATTTGTCTTTGTCCAGCCCAATGGCCTCCTCCAACACCACCTGCCCAAAGTAGGCCTGTCTTAGGGGTCTGCCTAAACTGCCTACAACCAGCCTGTCTCAAGGCAGTTATGAACTCTAGATTATCCTCAAAAACATTAAACCACAAGCTAAAAGTTCTCTTCACTAGGTCTCTGTTGCAGGTCTAATTTTCTTATCTTTCATCATTTATCTTTTTCCTAATTCTTATTTTCTGTATAGTTTATTTTGCTTCCAGGTGTTTCCCCTGGTTTCTGTATGCTGTTTCATAGGGAAGAATTATCCTGTCATAAAATTATTTCTTGAGCATTCATTACATCTCTCAGTTAAAATGGGTTCTTTTATGGTATTGATTCATTTGGGTTCTCTCAAAATGGGAAGAATTTTCAAAATGGTGTTTTCCTCAAGGTTCAGAGTATGTCTTAGCCTCATCTTTACTCTTTTTGAAATTCTCTTTTCAAATTCTTGTCCCTCTTTTTATCTTTTTAAATTAAAATGTTTTTATTTTTACTATTCTTTTATTTGAGTATAGTTGATATTCAGTGTTACATTGGTTTCAGGTTTTCAATATCTCCATACATTATTCTATGATCACTACAAATATAGCCACCATCAGTCACCATATAACACCATTATAATATCATTGACTATATTGTCTACACTGTCCCATATCTCTTTTTAAAATCTCTGATTTTTATGTTTTCTGTTTTTTTCCAATTTTTTGACCATCATTTTACTTGGTTACTTTAATAAAATATGCCTGATTAGACACTCTTTGCTGAAAACCATAGCATTTGATTTATAGTAGTCTTCTTCTTCTTCTTCTTTTTTTTAATTAACATATAATGTATTATGAGCCCCAGGGGTACAGGTCTGTGAATCGCCAGGTTTACACACTTCACAGCACTCACCACAGCACATACCCTCCCCAATGTTCATAACCCCTCCACCCTCTCCCTACCCTCCCCACCCCCCCACCCCCTGGCAAATCTCAGTTTGTTTTGTGAGATTAACAGTCTCTTATGGTTTGTCTCCCTCCCGATCCCATCTTGTTTCATTTACTCGTTTCCTGTCCCCCATATTGCACCTCCATTTCCTCATATCAGGGAGATCATATGATAGTGTCTTTCTCTGGTTGACTTATTTTGCTAAGCATAATACCCTCTAGTTCCATCCATGTCATCGCAAATGGCAAGATTTCATTTCTTTTGATGGCTGCATAGTATTCCATATATATATATATATATATATATATATATATATATATATATATATTTCATTTGTTGATGGACATCTAGGTTCTTTCCATAGTTTGGCTATTGTGGATATTGCTGCTATAAACATTTGGTGCACGTGCCCCTTTGAATCATATAGTAGTCTTCTTTACCTCTATCAGAACCCCAGGAAGCTTTATTTATTGATTTACTCACTTAAACAGATGATCCAACACAACATTTTTTGATGTTCAAATGTATTGTAATGTCTTACCGCTTAACACTATGCTTACTGCTCTCTTCACTGTCTGACTAAATCCTCATCATCACTATGCCATTTAATCAGAAAGAACTTTTGACTCAGAGTTCTCTCCATATCAGGGAATGAAGACTCCAGCCTTCTGTTTGTGCAGGTAAAATAAATGTTGATATTGTCTGTCCTGCACATACTCCATCCTGTTCACCAGAATATTCCCCATCCAAATATATACAAAATAAAAACCATACCTCACCACTTCTATTACCACCCAGCATGCTAAAAACACCATCATATGTTCCTGAATTAGTGACTTGATTGATAACCCCACTTCCACACATACTGCACTCTTTTCTCCCTGCAAATTTATTTTGGTACAGCAACTTAACCTAAAAATCAAGTCAGATGATTTTATTCTGCTGTTGAAAGTCTTTTGGTATCTTCCCCTTTCATATTAAATAAAAACTGAAGGCGTTTCAATGTACTAAAAGGTCATGCATCAGTACGTCTTCCTCTCTCTACCAGTATGAACTCCTCATTGGCCTCCTTGTTTTTCCTCAAAAGTAACAGACCAGCTGTTCACACAAAGTCTATATACTTACTTGCTCTGCCTAGAGCAATCTTTTCCTTTAATATGTGTATAACACCCTCCTTCACTTCCTGCGTCTTTGTGCAAATAACATCTCATAAATGAGATATAACCACCCAACACAAAATAAAATTAACTTTCCTCCCAGCATTCTCCAATGGCTTTTACCTTTCTTGTATTGCTTTGTAACACTTATCACCATCAACCATCAATCATTATTCTATTACTGGTTTATTTTCTTATTGGAGACAGAGAGAGAGAGAATTGGGAGGGGGTGCAGAGGAAGAAGAAAACACCCCACTGCCTAGAAAGGCTGCTGGGGAGTTACACCTCAGGACCCTGAGAACATGACCCAAGCCAAAGGCAGTCACTCAATGGACTGAGCCACCGAGGTGCCCCTCTATTATTGGTTTATTTAACTATTATATTTTAAAGAATGTAAGCTCTTTGTGGTCAGGTATTTTATATGTTTTATTAATTGAAGTATTGTCAGAAAGGTAGCTGGCAGATTGTAAGGGCTCACTAAACTGTATTTTGTTGTTATTATTGGGCTCCTTTATGGGCTTTACCTCTTACGCTAGAAGTCTATCCTTCAGATGTAAGCAATAAGAATAGAGCTGTGCTGCCTGTTAAACTGAGTAAAAAGCCTGTATTAAGTGGATATATTAAAAGCTAAATGAATGGCTTAATAGTTGTATATAGGGGGAAAGGGAACATATTTTCCACGGTTTAGAAGTGGAGTTCTTTCATAGAGTTCTTGTACAAGCTGACACTATGAACGATAATGGGCAGTTGTACATTCCAATTATACAAACACTTTGGTAATTTATATCCTTTTTTTGTAATTCATGACTGGATAATTTAATTCCTTAGGAGCATTAGAGCATTTCAACTTTTCCTGTTCAATAAACTTATTGGGGTTGCTACCTTTTTTATTCAAATGGAGAAATAGTCATGATTTAATCTAAATAAAGTGTTATTGATTGTGTTGTTTTCTAGGAATGAGTCGCACATGCAGTTTAAAAGTTTTGTTAAATTCCCAAGTCTGTCACCGATAAAAGCCTTTTGTAGATTAGTCACTTGATCAAAACAGAAAAGTTATGTAACACTCAATTGTTATACTATCTTTGTTTCCATCTTGCATTGTAATAAAACCCATCTTAACTCTATTTAAGACAAGTCATCGCCAGATGGCTATCTGGCATTGATTGCATGATATGAAATCTAGTATAACTAAAAGTTTTTGGTTTTAGTAGCATATAAATCAATTTAGAAAAATATATGTATTTGAATATAAGGTAAAGTTTTAAATTATTTGGCAATAGTAAACTAAACTTTTTTTTTTGTAAATTTTTATTTTCTAAAATTTCATTGAGCTCTTTTGCAATAAGAAACAAGTTACAAAAAATTAAGGTTTATTTACCCCAATTCAAAATTATTAGGAATATAATCATAGATGTTGAAGTATTTAAAATATTGAACTCAAAACATTTTATTAGGTAAATTTGTGAATGCTGAGCATTCACTGTTAAAATATACTAATACTATTGATAGACTGGTAGAAGCCAAAAATCAAATAATTATTAAATATGTATATGCATATCTTTTCATGGCGTGGTAATTCATTTCTCTAGCATTAAATAATATTCCATTGTTTGCATGTACTACACTTTATTTGACCTTTCACCTATGGGAGGATATCTTGGTTGCTTCCAAGCTTTTGTCAGTAATGAATAAAACTACTATAGACATCTTTGTGGGTATAGATTTCATCTTCTTTGGATAAATACCAAGAACTGCTACTGCTGAATCATCTGGCAAGAATATGTATAGTTTTGTAAGAAACTGCCAAGTAGTTTTTTTCCGTTCTTTATTCTCAATAGACTTAGAAGAACATTCCTGTTGCTCCACATCCTCACCAACATTTCATGTCCTGTTGTCAGTGTTCTGGATTCTGGGTATGTACTGGTGTCTCTTTTCTGTTTTAATTTGCATTTTCCTGATGACATATGATGTGAAGCATCTTTTTATATGCTTATTTGCCATCTGTAATATTTTCTTTGTGAGGTATCTGCTAAGGTCTTTGGCTCATTTTTAATCAGGTTTTTCCCCCATTGTTGAGATTTAAGGGGTCTTTGTGTATTTTTGATTAACAGTCCTTTGCCAGATGTGTATTTTGCAAATTTTTTCTCATAGTCTGTGCTTTGCCTTTTCATTCTCTTGGCATTGTGTTTCACAGAGTAGACATTTTTAAATTCAGTGCTTGTGCTTTTGTAGCTAAAGTAATTTCCAAAACCAAGGTCATTTAAATTTTCTTCTATATTACCTTCTACATGTTTCATGTTTAGGTTTATAATCCAATCTGAGTTAATTTTTGTGAAGTGTATATGATATCTTCCTGGATTTATTTTATTTTATTATTTTATTTTTATTTTATATTTTTACAATTAGCTTCACCATTACTCCAGAACCATATGTTTAAAAGATTGTATTTTGCTCTCTTGTATTGCTTTTGCTTTTATATTAAATATAAAATATAATTGATAATATATATTCTGTTCCTTTAATCTAGTCTTTCTGTGGTATTATAATATCTTTCTTACAATTATCGTTATGGTAAACGTTTTTTAAAAGATTTTATTTATTTATTTGACAGAGAGAGAGATCACAAATAGGCAGAGAGACAGACAGAGAGAGAGATGAGGAGAAGCAGGCTCCCTGCTGAGCAGAGAGCCCTATGCGGGACACGATCCCAGGACACTGGGATCATGACCTGAGCTGAAGGTAGAGGCTTAACCCACTGAGCAACCCAGGCGCCCCATTGTTATGGTAAACTTTGAAGGCAGTCCTCAGTCTTTGTTCTCCTTCAACACTATGTTGACTATTGTGAGTCTTTGCCTCTCCATATAAACTTTAAAATAAGTTTGTTAATATTAAAAAAAAGAACTTGCTGGAATGCATACATGGCAATTCACATTGTTTTTATTAAATGGATTATAAATTTCTTTTTGGAAAAAAAGTATCTAGCTATAATCCCAAACACTCAAAATCGAGTTGCTGTACTGCCCCAAATCATACAGGTATGTCATTCCTCTTTTTCTTATATTTTACATAGGTAAAAATACACTAACACATACCAAAGTAATTGACTCATAGGGGTTTTGGTTCCTAAAGGATGCTGGTTCTAGGGATTATATTTATGGGTGGGCTCTCTCTCTGTTGCTGAGGTGTCAGAGGGACTTCTGAGGTAGCACTTGCCATGCTATGCTGGCATTGCCATGACAAGGTGATCTTGGGGGCCAGGGAGATGTTCTGAGAACATGGTGTTGTGTGCAGTCTCCTGGACCCTCTCATTTTCCTTCCTTTGCTCAAGAGCCAGTGACATCAGAGCACAAGACCAGGGGCCTGTGTTGCCTTCACCCATCCCCAGCACCAGGCAGGCCCTCAAGAATCATGTAGGTGGGCAGTGGGAATGACCTATTCGACTGCCAAGTGCGTTTTGGCATCTCAGGGGGAGCAGTGGAAGAGCATCTCAGGATTTTGAGGTGCCATGATGGAATGCCTGGAAGAAAAGGCAGACTCTCTTTTGAAGGCTTTCAGTGAAGACCTCTTTCTGTGTGGGGTCCATGGTATAACTTCCCTCTCTTGTGGTCCTTGGTCAAAGAGAAATGGGCTTTCCCAGCAGGTTGAGTTGCTTAGAGACTTTGTGCTGTGTAGGGAAGGACAACTTGGGGAGGTTTGAGAGGGGCTGCTTCATGACAGGGGCCTGCTTTTATGCACAAAGCATGGTCCCCTTAGAGCAGGTTCGCTGATGCCCCAGAGTTCCCCAAAGTGTGACTAGGCCTGAGCTGCAAGAGTTCACACACCTGAGTGGCAGGTAGCATCTTGCTGGAGGAGCACCAAACTGAGGTCCAGAGCATGTGTCCTCATTGATTAAGAACTGACTACAGAGCTAGAGAAACTTACTGTCAAGAAGTCTGAGGGGGATACAGTTACAGTAAAGAGCAGCAAAATACTTACTGAAGATTTTGAAAGGGAGCTTTGGGGTGCGTGGATGGCTCAGTTGGTTAAATGTCTGCCAGAGATCAAACCCTGTGGTGGGGGGTGGGGAGTCCCTGCTAAGTGGGGAGTCTGCTTCTCCCTCTCCTTTTCCCTCTGCCACTCTTCCTGTCTGTGCTCACTTTCTCTCTGTCTCTCTGTGTCAAATAAATTTTATAAATCTTTTAAAACAAAAAATACAAGAAAGATTTGAAACTTAAATTCACTAGTTGTAACATGTAATAGGAACCCTGTAAACAGTAATAATCACTGCTGAGAACAAAATTGATTTTTTTTTTTAAGATTTTATTTATTTGGCAGAGAGAGATCCCAAGTAGGCAGAAAGGCAAGCAGAGAGAGAGGAGGAAGCAGGCTCCCCACCGAGCAGTGAGCCCAATGCAGGACTCGATCCCAGGACCCTGAGATCATGACCTGAGCTGAAGGCAGTGGCTTAACCCACTGAGCCACCCAGGTGCCCCACAAAATGATTTTCCAAAGGAATATCCCAGAACACTGAGCAAAATTTCAAAGAGATGGAAATGAGAAATGAAAAAGTAAGATCTGAGGTCAGGTCCAAATCTACCTTGCAAGTACCCTGAGGACAAAAGGAGAATATAACAGAAGTTATAACTGAACTAATGCAGCATTTACTTGAGCTGAAAAACAGTCATGCCTTCAGTTCATAAAGCCTTCAAGTCCCAGGGAGAATTAGCTGAACAGACTCAAACCAAAACAGACATAAACCTATTTGACTTTCAGGGACTAAGAAAAAATTGTCAGGGTTCCAAACAGAAACCACCAGTTCCTTCTAGAAAACGAGACAGAGTATCATTGAATATTGACTTTAAGCTCTATCCCTCAGAGCTGAAAGAACTCTCTTTCTTAGAACTCTTGCTTCCTATCACATATGTAAGCAGATGTCAGATTGATTAACCTTGTGAATTGGTTTAAGTTCTAACTCTACAAGCAAAATTATAAAGAATTTGGAGACAATCTAGGGGCATGTAAAAATTTGGGAAGTGGTAGACTACCTTAGGTAGAAATAAGACCCACAGACCATAGAAGAAATGAAATGCCACTTTATTTTAAAAATTTGAAAAAGATTTGTATATCAAAAAAGAGTAAAGCTGCATGTGGGCAACAGGCTGTGAAAAGCATCTGTAACATCAGCTGTTCAAGGAGTTCATGTCTCTGACGTGCCTACAAATTGAGAAGAAGACAAACAGTCCGATTGAAAAACAGACCAAATGAGAGGAAGGAGAAGTTCATGGAAAAGGAAACAGAAATGACCCTGGATTTCCTAGTGAGCCAGGGAACACCATTAGTTCTGGACCATGTTGAGACACCTTTATTCACTCACCCTGTAGACAAAAACTAAAAATCATCAGGTAGACAAAAATTTGCATGAAATCATATATAAGAAACTCAGCCCCACTCCTTGTAAATTTTACAGTCTATCTTGTGTGATTGTTAAGTCAATTCAAAACAATCTGTTTAGAGACTCTGTTCCCTACTTGGTTACAAATTTTCAGGGAACCATCACTGTATTCATTGAGAATAAGTTCCTCATTCTTGAAAAATACATTTGAGTGCTGAAAAATAGCAAGAATAGCGGAATAACCACAAACTCAAGGTTCTAGTTTTCCCCCCGCCCTTAGTTGGAAAGGAAACTTATCACACATGTGAGTCATCTACTTTTATTATCTGGCTTTCTTAGTTTCCGTAAAGTCTGACGTCCTGAATCAGTTTGGATGGTTGTCTCATCCTAACTCAAACTGCATTAAAGATTAAAAAAAATAAAAACAAAAACAAAACAACAACAACAAAAAAAACCCTTCAATCTCATGAAGAAGCAGCTCATGGCAGGGCTTGCAGAGAATGTGTTTTATTCACACTGTCTCCATGATTTTCTCCCTTTTTCCCTACTCTGCCCTTTCCCTCTGGCCAGTTTGTCTTCCACCCCCTGCTGACTGTGTGATGGCTGCCCGCAGTGGGGGCACTGCTTTCCTTGTTCACATTCAGAGACAACCCAGATATTTCTGTAAAGCCCTTCCCGTTTGTGTGTGGGGGACATCCTAGGTTACTGTCTCTCGTAGAACAGTAACAAGGCACTGACTGTCGTGCAGCTGGTTGTGTGAATGGCCCAGGAGGAACATGACTGGCTTCCATGACAGAACCCTTCCCTGTAGTGTGGATGGGGCCAGCTTCCTGTGAGTCACCTGGGCTGCAGTGGAGGAGGCACACAGTGCACTGGGGTTCAGGAAGGGGGAGGGAGGAAGGATGCTGGCAGTCAACTCTCCAGACCCAGTACTACCACACCCTGAAGATAGTCCTACCCTGAAATGGTCCCTGCCATTGTACAGACTCAATATGTCTCAGTGAGTTCTAGTAGTTTTTTAGTGCCACTGTAGCAAAGGACAAATTCTCAGTGGCTTGAAACAACACAAATTGATTATCTTGCAGTTCTGGAGGTCAGAAGTTCAAAAATCAGTCTCAGTGTGGTAAAATCAGGGTGTTAACAGCCTGTGTTCCTTCTGTAGGCTCTAGAGGAGAATCCACTTTCTTGCCTTGTCCTGCTTCTAAAGCTACCTGCATTCCCTGACTTGTGGCCCTTCATTGCACCACCTTTTATCCCTCTGTTTCCAACTTCACATTGCCTTCTGATTCTGATCCTCCTGTCTCCTTATGGATTCTCATGATTACATTGGGACCACCGAGGTAATCCAGGATAAACTCTCCCCCCTCACACCTTAATTTAATCATGCTTGCTAAATCCCATTTGCCAGGTAAGGTGAAGTACTCAGAGCTTCTTGGGCTCAGGATATGGTCATCTTTGGGGCAGTCGCTATTCAGCTGATCAGTTGCCTCCTGTACTCCCTTTTATGCCTCACACCTCATCTCACCTGTGTCTGCATTGCAAATGAGAAATGCAGCAATTTAAACCATTGAATATTAGATTTTGGAGATAGTTGCGGGAATAAAAGCACATATAATTTTATTTGTGTCCTAAAAGTTTTTGTTTGGAATTTTAAATTTTATCTAATTGTCCCTAGGTAAATTAAATATGATTCAATCAGTTGATCTGAAAAATCTTTTCAAAGAGTATACCGCTGTTGTAAAGGCCCTTCAAAACAGTATTTTGAGTGCTGTTTCCAAATGAAGTTTACACTTTCACCCTTATCACTGTATTAAAGGTCATGTTGGACGGTTTTGTGTGTGTGTGTGCTTTTTTCCAAAGTGAACTTGCTTCTCTGTCTAAAACTAATACCTCTAACAGTATTTTTCACCAGGGAGGAGAGGAATTAGTGTACCTTCTAGACTAAGTTTTCTTTCCACGTGAAGAGTCTGTTAGGACTAATATTCATGGGAGTAGGAAAAGACAGTAGCTCTTACACCCCATATACTATGTTGGCAACAGCAGTATAAGCCTGACCAAAGCTGTACATCTTGGTGCATCATTTCAGCTGAAACGTGTTCAGTGAAGTATGATTTATTCCTTAGTAATTCATTTTTCTGTGAGATAAAAGTACATCAACAGGAATTAGGGAAAGCAGAGTGGTAATTTTAAAATTTCATCAGTGACTGTTTTTTTTACCAGTTCTATAAGCACATGAATTGATATTAAAACCCATAAAAGTTCATTTGGGAATAAAAAAGAACGTTTGAGCTGGTATTGATTTTTTTAATGATATTTGTATTTATGTGTATGATTACGCTTTGTTAACTTTGATTGAGTCCGAACCTCTCCCTGACCGAAATCATATCCCGAACTCTGAACATTGCCTATATCAGACCCAAACTTAAACCTGACCCTGGCCTTGACCTTAACACTGACCCTAACCCTGACTGTAAACCTAAATCTGACCCAATCCGTGAGCCTGAACAGAATCGTAATCCCAAAGCTAACCCTGATCCTGAACCTACTCATAAAACAGAACCTACAAAAGCTGACCTTACCATAATCATGAACCTGACCCGAACCCTGACACTAAACTTGTCCCAAACCTAACCCTGACACTGACATGAACCTTGCCCCCAAACCAAAACTTGAACCTGACCCTAAATCTGACCATGACCCTGAACCTGACCCTAAACCTAACCGTCACCCTAACACTGACCCTATCCCTGACTCTGACCGTAACGCTAACGCTGACCCTACTGTGAGCCTGACCCTCAACCTAACCATGAAACTAACCCTAACCCTGACCCCTACCCAAAGCCATCCGCTAACCCTGACGCCAACGACGTCTAACCCTAGCCCTGACCCTAAGTATTTCTTAACCCTAACCTAACCCTACCCCTAACCCTAACCCTGACCCTAAGTATTTCTTAACACTAACCCTAACACTAACGTAGTCTAATCCCAGCTCTGTTCCCTCCATCGGGGATAACAGCTGCCTCCAGGCCTCCAAGGGGCAGGTGGGAGGCTGTATGGGTGTCATTGGAGGGGCACTGCATTGAGCGGATTGTGAGTCCTGAGCAGCTTGGGGACCGGCGGCTCAGGGAGCTCTGCTGCAGCAGGAAGTTTGGTAAGGAGCCCCCAGGCAATGGTGACGTCACTTCCCAGGAGACAGAGCCCAACGGTATTGGAACCCACGTATCCAGGCACCCCAATACAGAGAAAACCGCATTGCCCAGCTCATTTCTAGGCACATCCTAAAGGAAGCAACATGTTCTTCTGCTGTACTGAAGCCAAGAGGAAGCAGGGAGAAGAGTGCTGGCCCGTCAGACACGTCCCCTCCCTGGCAGGTCATATCAGGATTCCCCAAAGCCTCAGGCCCTTTGGCTAATAAAATCAAAAGGTCACACCAGGGGGCTCAGAGTCAGAGAGGCCCACACCTTATGAACTATCAGTGTAGCCCTAGGTCTCAACCGCATATCTCTTTGTGTGTGTGTGTGTGTGTGTGTGTGTGTGCCTCTGGGTGTCTGTGTGTCTGTGTGTAAAGAGGACCTGGCCATGCCATCATGGGTGGAGATGCCCCAAGCAGGATCAGGCTGATGAGGGGTTAGATGTCTGGTCGGCAAGTCATGTTCATACCCCAGTTTAAGGCTGGTTAAGTGGGATCAGGTGTAGGGTCTACACCCTTCTGCCCAGGGTTTATCCTGAGACCCTGAAGGGATGGGTCCATGACCCAGAAGAGGGGCTAACCCTAACAGTAACCTCTAACCCTGATCCTGACACTGACTGTGAGCCTGCCCCAAACCCAAACCCAGCCCTGACCCTGACCCTGACAGTGGCTGTGATGATGACCTGAACCCTAATCCTAAACCTAAGGCTGACACTGACCCTGATGTGCTCCCTGAACCTAAACCTAACTCTGAGATTACCGTAACCATGACTCAACCTAACCATGACACTGACCCTGACCCTAATCCTAACCCTGATGCTGACCTAACGCTCAGCCTAACCCTAACCCTGACCGTGATTGTGATTCTGACCCTAACCCTAAACCTAATGGTAACTCTAACCATGACCCTAAAAGGAACCTGAACCTAAACCTAACGCTGACCCTGACCCTAACAATAACCCCTACCCTAAACCAAACCTTAACCCTGACCTTACGCTGTCAATCCTAAACCTAACCATAACCCTATTTCTAACTCTAACCCTAACCCCAATCCCAAACCCTACCGCCAAAACCTAACTGTGACACTGAACCGAACATTGAACCCTATGACAAAGCCTGACCCTCAACCTGAACCTGGCCCTGACCTTCAGCTGACCCTGACCCTGACCCTAATCCTAACCATGAAACTAACACTGACAACTACCTAACCCTGTCCCTGATCCAAATGTGGACTTTAAACCAATACCTGAACCTGACCCTAAACCTGACCCTGGCGCTAACTTCACCCTGACCCTGACCCAGACCATGACCATAAACATAACCCTGACCCTAACAGTGACCCCGACCCTGACCTGAACACTAAACCTGACCCTGACTGTGAGCCTGACCCTAACTCTAACCCTAAATGTTACCCAGACCCTGACACTAACACGGGCCGTACCCCGAAACCTATCACTGAACCTAACCCTAACACTAACCCCTAACCCTACCACGGACCCTGACCCTAACAGGTCAAACCCTAACAGTCAACGTAACGCTAACCCTAACACTAACTCTAAACTTTAACTTTAACAATAACCCTGACCCTATACCTGATTATGATCATAACCCTACCCCTGAACGTTGCCTATACCAGACCGTGACCCTAAACCTGACCCTGGCCCTTACCGTAAACCTAACCATGACCTTAACAATGACCACTACATAACCCTGTCCCTGACCCGAATGTGGACTTTAAACCAATACCTGATCTTGACCATAAACCTGACACTGGCCCTAGACTTCACCCTGACCCTGACCCAGATAAAGTCCATAAACCTAACCCGGACCCTAACAGTGACCCGGATCCAGACCCTAACATTAACCCTGACACTGAATGGGAGCCGGACCATAACTCTAACCCTAAATGTAACCCTGACCCTGACACTAACACGGGCCGTGACATGAAACCTAACGCTGAACCTTACCCTAAAACTAACCCCTAACATTATCCCTGACACTGACCCTAACCCGGTCTAACCCTAACCCTGAACCTACGTCTAACCCTAACCCTAACCCTACTTTAACAATAAACCTGACCCTCTCCCTGGCCCTGATCATAACCCTAACTCTGAACATTGCCTATGTCAGAACTTAACCTTAAACCTGACCCTGGCCTTGACCTTAACACTGACCCTAACCCTGACTCTGAACCTAAATCAGACCCAATCCATGAGCCTGAAAAGAATCGGAACCCTAAAGCTAACCCTGATCCTGAACCTACTCATAAAACAAAACCTACAAAAGCTGAACTTACCATAATCATGAACCGAACCCTGACCCTGACCCTAACCCTGACACTAAACCTGTCCCAAACCTAACCCTGACCCTGACATGAAGCTTGCCCACAAACCAAAACTTGAACCTGACCCTAAATCGGACCATGACCCTGAACCTGACCCTAAACCTAACCGTCACCCTAACACTGACCCTACCCTGACTCTGACCGTAACGCTAACCTAACCCTAACCCTAACCCTAACCCTGACCCTAAGTATTTCTTAACCCTAACCTTAACATTAACGAAGTCTAATCCCAGCTCTGTTCCCTCCAGCGTGGATAACAGCTGCACCCAGGCCTCCTAGGGGCAGGTGGGAGGCTGTATGTGTGTCATTGGAGTGGCACTGCATTGAATGGATTGTGAGCCCTGAGCAGCTTGGGGACCGGCGGCTCAGGGAGCTCTGGTGCAGCAGGAAGTTCGGTAAGGAGCCCCCAGGCCGTGGTGACCTCACTTCCCACATGACAGATCCCAACGGAATTGGAACCCACGTATCCAGGCAACCGAATACAGAGAAAAACGTGTTGCCCAGCTCATTTCTAGGCACATCCTAAAGGAAGCAACATGTTCTTCTGCTGTACTGAAGCGAAGAGGAAGCAGGGAGAAGAGAGCTGGCCCATCAGACACGTCCCCCCCCCCCCCCCGGCAGGTCATATCAGGATTCCCCAACGCCTCAGGCCCTTTGGCTAATAAAATCAAAAGGTCACACCAGGGGGCTCAGAGTCAGAGAGGCCCACACCTTATGACCTACCAGTGTAGCCCTAGGTCTCCTCCGCATATCTCTATGTAAGTGTGTGTGTGTGTGTGTGTGTGTGTGTGTGTGTATGCCTCTGGGTGTCTGTGTGTCTGTGTGTAAAGAGGACCTGGCCATTCCATCATGGGTGGAGATGCCCCAAGCAGGATCAGGCTGATGAGGGGTTTGATGTCTAGTGGGCATGTCATGTTCACACCCCCAGTTTAAGGCTGGTTAAATGGGATCAGGTGTAGGGTCTACACCCTTCTGCCCAGGGTTTATCCTGAGACCCTGAAGTGATGGATCCATGACCCAGAAGAGGGGCTAACACTAACAGTAACCACTAACCCTGATCCTGACACTGACTGTGAGCCTGCCCCAAACCCAAACCCAGCCCTGACCCTGACCCTGACCCTGGCTGTGATGCTGACCTGAACCCTAAACCTAAACCTAAGCCTGACACTGACCCTGATGTGGACCCTGAACCTAAACCAAACTCTGACATTACCGTAACCATTACTCAAACCTAACCAGGACCCTGACCCTGACCCTAATCCTAAACCTGATGCTGACCTAAACCGGACACTAACCCTACCCCTGACCGTGACAGTGTGCTTGACGCTAACCCTAAACCTAATGGTAACTCTAACCATGACCCTAATAAGGACCCTGAACCTACACATCATGCTGACCCTGAACTTAACACAAACCCCTAACCTAAACCAAACCCTAACCCTGACCTCCTCTGTCTATCCCTAACGTAACCATAACCCTACTTCTAACTCTAACCCTAACCCCAATCCCAATCCCTACCACCAAAACCTAACTGGGACACTGAACCGAACATTGAACCCTATGACAAAGCCTGACCCTAAACCTGACCCTGGCCCTGAACTTCACCTGAACCTAACCCTGACCCTAATCCTAACCATGACACTAACACTGACAACTAACTAACCCTGTCCCTGACCCGAATGTGGACTTTAAACCAGTACCTGAACCTGACCCTAAACATGACCATGGCGCTAACTTCACCCTGACCCTGACCCAGACCATGACCATAAACATAACCCTGACTCTACCAGTGACCCCGACCCTGAACTGAACACTAACTCTGACCCTGACTGTGTGCCTCACCCTAATTCTAACCCTAAATGTAACCCAGACCCTGACACTAACACGGGCCATACCCCGAATCCTATCGCTGAAACTAACCCTAACACTAACCCCTAACCCTACCACGGACCCTGACCCTAACAGGTCTAACCCTAACAGTCAACGTAACGCTAACCCTAACACTAACTCTAAACTTTAACAATAACCCTGACCCTATACCTGACTATGATCATAACCCTACCCCTGAACGTTGCCTATACAAGACCGTGACCCTAAACCTGACCCTGGCCCTGACCCTAAACCTAACCATGACCCTAACAATGACCACTATTTAAGCCTGTCCCTTACCCGAATCTGGACTTTAAACCAATACCTGATATTGACCGTAAACCTGAGACTGGCCCTAGACTTCACCCTGAACCTGACCCAGATTAAGTCCATACACCTATCCCTGACCCTAACAGTGACACGGACCCTGACCCTAACACTAATCCTTACACTGAATGGGAACCTGACCCTAACTCTAAACCTAAATGTAACCCTGACCTGACACTAACACGGGCCCTGACCCGAAACCTAATGCTGAACCTAACCCTAAAACTAACCCCTAACATTATCCCTGACCCTGACCCTAACCCGTTCTAACCCTCACCTTCAACCTACCTCTAACCCTAAGCCTAACCCCACTTAACAAAAATCCTGACCCTCTCCCTGACCCAATCATAACCCGAACTCTGAACTTTGCCTATATCAGACCCTAAACTTAAACCTGACCCTGGCCTTGACCTTAACACTGACCCTATCCCTGACTGTAAACTTAAATCTGACCCAATCCGTGAGCCTGAACAGAATCGGAATCCTAAAGCTAACCCTGATCCTGAACCTACTCATAAAATAGAACCTACAAAAGCTGAACTTACCATAATCATGAGCCTGACCCTAACCCTGACACTAAACCTATCCCAAACCTAACCCTGACCCTGACATGAACCTTGCCCCCAAACCAAAACTTGAACCGGACCCTAAATCTGACCATGACCCTCAACCTGACCCTAAACCTAACTGTCACCCGAACACTGACCCTGTCCCTGATTCTGACTGTAACGCTAACCCTGACCCTACTGTGAGCCTGACCCTAAACCTAACCATGAAACTAACCCTAAGCCTGACACCAACCGTAAGCCATCCGTTAACCCTGACGCCAACGACGTCTAACCCTTACCCTGACCCTAAGTATTTCTTAACCCTAACCTAACCCTAACCCTAACCCTAACCCGGACCCTAAGTATTTCTTAACCCTAACCCTAACACTAACATAGTCTAATCCCAGCTCTGTTCCCTCCAGCGGGGATAACAGGTGCTCCCAGGCCTCCTAGGGGCAGGTGGGAGGCTGTATGGGTGTCATTGGAGGGGCACTGCATTGAGTGGATGGTGAGCCCTGAGCAGCTTGGGGACCGGCGTCTCAGGGAGCTCTGCTGCAGCAGGAAGTTTGGTAAGGAGCCCCCAGGCAGTGGTGACCTCACTTCCCAGATGACAGAGCCCAACGGAATTGGAACCCACGTATCCAGGCACCATAATTCAGAGAAAATCGCCCTGCCCAGCTCATTTCTAGGCACAACCTAAAGGAACCGACATGTTCTTCTGCTGTACTGAAGCCAAGAGGAAGCAGGGAGAAGAGAGCTGGCCCGTCAGACACATCCCCTCCCTGGCAGGTCATATCAGGATTCCCCAACGCCTCAGGCCCTTTGGCTAATAAAATCAAAAGGTCACACCAGCGGGCTCAGAGTCAGAGAGGACCACACCTTATGAACTACCAGTGTAGCCCTAGGTCTCCTCCGCATATCTCTTTGTGCGTGTGTGTGTGTGTGTGAGTGTGCCTGCCTCTGGGTGTCTGTGTGTCTGTGTGTAAAGAGGACCTGGCCATGCCATCATGGGTGGAGATGCCCCAAGCAGGATCAGGCTGATGAGGGGTTAGATGTCTGGTCGGCAAGTCATGTTCAAACCCCAATTTAAGGCTGGTTAAGTGGGATCAGTTGTAGGGTCTTCACCGTCTGCCCAGGGTTTATCCTGAGACCCTGAAGGGATGGGTCCATGACCCAGAAGAGGGGCTAACCCTAACAGTAACCACTAGCCCTGATCCTGACACTGACTGTGAGCCTGCCCCAAACCCAAACCCAGCCCTGACCCTGACCCTGACCTATCTGTGATGCTGACCTGAACCCTAAACCTAAACCTAAGCCTGACCCTGACCCTGATGTGGACCCTGAACCTAAACCTAACTCTGACATTACCGTAACCATACTCATACCTAACCGTGACACTGACCCTGACCCTAATCCTAACCCTGATGCTGATCAACCCTGACCCTAATCCTACCCCTGACCGTGACTGTGAGCCTGACGCTAACCCTTAACCTAAAGGTAACTCTAACCATGACCCTCTACAGACCCTGAACCTAAACCTAACGCTGACCCTGACCCTAACACTAACCCCTACCCTAAACAAAACCCTAAGCCTGACCTTACGCTGTCTATCCCTAACCCTAACCATAACCCTACTTGTAACTCTAATCCTAACCTCTATCCCAAACCCTACCACAAATACTTAACTGTGACACTGAAACGAACATTGACCTAAACCAATGCCTGACCCTAAACCTGACCCTGGTCCTGAACTTCACTGACCCTGACCCTGATCCTACCCTAATCCTAACCATGACACTAACACTGACCACTACCTAACCCTGTTCCTGACCTGAATGTGGACTTTCAACCACTACCTGAACCTGACCCTAAACCTGACACTGTTGCTAAATTCACCCTGACCCTGACCCAGACCATGACCATAAACCTAACCCTGACCCTAACAGTGACCCCGACACTGACTTGAACACTAATCCTGACCCTGACTGTGAGCCTGACCCTAACTCTAACCCTATATGTAACCCTGACCCTGACACTAACATGGGCCCTGACCCGAAACCTATCGCTGAACCTAACCCTAAAACTAACCCCTAACATTATCCCTGACACTGACCCTAACCCATTCTAACCCTAACCCTCAACCTACCTCTAACCCTAACCCTAACCCCACTTTAACAATTAACCTGACCCTCTCCCTGACCGTGATCATAACTCTAACTCTGAACTTTGCCTATGTCAGAACTTACCCTTAAACCTCACCCTGGCCTTGACCTTAAGACTGACCCGAACATTGTCTGTAAACCCAACTCTGACCCAATCCGTGATTCTGAACAGAATCGTAACCCTAAATCTAACCCTGATCATCAACCTACTCACAAAACAGAACCTAAACATAAAGCTGACCTAACCCTAACCCTGACACTAAACCTGTCCCAAACCTAACCCTGATCCTGACATGAACCTTGCCCCCAATCCAAATCTTGAACCTGACCTTAAATCTGACCATGACCCTGAACCTGACCCTAAACCTAACCGTCACCCTAACACTGACCCTGACCCTGACTCTGAGCGTAATGCTAACCCTGACCCTACTGTGAGCCTGACCCTAAACCTAACCATGAACCTAACCCTAACCCTGACACCTACCCTAAGCCTTACGCTAACCCTGGCCCCAACGACGTCTAACCCTAACCCTCTGCCTGTCCTCCGTCCACTTGTGATCTCTCTCTGTCAAATAAATAATAAATAAAATCTTAAAAAAAAAGAATGACTCTACTTTTAAATAATAGCTTAAAAGGGGCACCTGGGTGGCTCAGTGGGTTAAGAAGACATGTAGACCAGTGGATTAGAGTAGAGTGCCCAGACATGGACCATCAACTCTATGTGCAAAAAATCTTTGACAAAGCAGAACAAATTACACAGTGGAAAAAGACAGCCTCTTCAATCACTGGTGCTGGAAAAATTTGGACAGCTATGTATGGAAGAATGACACTCAACCATTCTCTTATACCATACATAAAGATAAATTCGAAATGGACAAACGTCCTCAACGTGAGGCAGGAATCTATCAAAATCCTAGAGGAGAACATAGGCAGTAACCTCTTGGACACTGGCCACAGCAAATTCTTTCAAGACATGTCCCCAAAGACAAAGGAAACAAAAGCAAAAATGAACTTTTGGGACTTCATTCATCAAGATCAAAAGTTTCTGCACAGCAAAGGAAACCGTCAACAAAATGAAGAGACAACCCACGGAATGGGAGAAGATTTTCACAAATGACATTACAGATAAAGGGCTGATATCCAAGATCTATAAAGAACTCCTCAAACTCAACACACAAAAAAAAACAGATAATCATGTCAAAAAATGGGCAGAAGACATGAACAGACACTTCTCCAAAGAAGACATACAAATGGCAAACAGATGCATGAGAAAATGTTCATCATCATTAGCCACCAGGGAGATTCAAATCAAAAGCACTTTGGGATACCACCTTACACAGTTAGAAGGGCCAAAATTAACAAGGCAATAAACAACAAGTGTTGGAGAGCATGTGGAGAATGGGGAACCCTCTTACTCTATTGGTGAGAATGCCAGTTGGTGCAGCTACTTTGGGATACAGTGTGGAGACTCCTTAAGAAATTAAAATTAGAGCTACCCTATGACCCTGCAATTGCACTACTGAGTATTTACCCCTAAGATACAGATGCAGTGAAAAGAAGGGACATCTGTACCCTAATGTTTATAGCAGCAATGGCCACAGTCATTAAACTTTGGAAAGAACCAAGATGACCTTCAATGGATGAACAGATAAAGAAGATATGATCCATTTTTACAATGGAGTATTATGCTTCCTTCTGAAAGGAAGGATACCCAACTTTTGTATCAACATGGACGGGACTGGAGGAGATAATCCTGAGTGGAATAATTCAAGCAGAGATTGTCAATTTTCATATGGTTTCACTTAATTGTGGAGCATAAAGAATAACACAGAAGACACTGGGTGATCAAGAGGAGAAGTGAGTGGGGGGAAATTGGAGTGGGGGACAAACCATGAGAGACTCTGAGAAACAAACTGAGAGTTTTGAGGGGAGGGGGCAGAGGGTTGGGTTAATGGCAGTTATGGAGGGCACATATTGCATAGAGCACTGGGTGTGGTGCATAAACAGTGAAATTTGGAACCCTGAAAAAAATAAAATAAAAATGACAACAAGTCCTTTTCCCAACATGTGGTAGGAGTCCCCCAAATGATTGGAAGCAGCCTCCATTAGAGATCAATCCACTGCATGTTGAAGGTCCTCCCACTTCAAAAAGACCAAGAAATATCCAATCCCAAAACAAAGTAAGGGCCAGCTCCAACTCATGGAATACCACCTGCTCTCCCTTAGATAGTGTGCTGTTGCTTTAATAAACCTGCCTTCTGCTTTCACTTGGGCATTGATCTCTAATTCTCACGGGCCAACAATAAAAATAATGATGGTTTACCGTTACAATTCATAGAAAAGGAGGTACAGGGAAATTGAATGAAAGGGAATAACAAAGTAGGTTCATAAGTAAATCTTCCTTGTAAAAAAATTAACTTGAAATTGCGTTTCTGCCACCTCTCTCCTGTTTGATATGATAAAGAATGACCACGATACATGAATTATAGTTCGGGATTTTGAAAAGCATAATAGCTTTATACCAACACTTGAGCATTTATTTATTTATTTATTTATTTATTTATTTATTGCTAGCAAGATAGCTCGATTTGATATGCGGTTCCTGACAACCAACCTCAGAAGTAATTCCATCTTCATGAGAAGTCAGAAAGAACCACAAACCAAACCTCAAAATAGATTCAAGGAAATACTCTTAAAAAAATTTCCCTTCCTGGGGCACCCGAGTGGCTCAGTGCCTTTGGCTCACTGAGCCTTTGCGTTCGGCTCAGGTCATGATCCTAGGGTCCTGGGATTGAGCCCCATGTCTGGCTCTCTGCTCAGCAGGGAGCCTGCTTCCACTTCTCTCTCTGCCTGCTCTCTGCCTACTTGTGATCTCTGTCTGTCAAATAAATAAATAAAATCTTTAAAAAAATATTTCCCTTGGGCACCTGGGTGGCAGAGTGAGTTAAACCCTCTGCCTTCGGCTCAGGTCATGATTCCAGGGTCCTGGGATCGAACCCCACATCAGGCTCACTCCTCAGCAGGGAGCCTGTTTCTTCCTCTCTCTCTGCCTGCCTCTCTTCCTACTTGTGATCTCTATCAAATAAATAAATAAAATCTTTAAAAAGAAAATTTCCCTTCCTATCAGAAGCAGACCAAACCACTAACAAATTCCCCAGAAAGCTTCATCTAAAAGGTTGTACTTTCTTCAGACACCCAGCAGGACCTTCTTCTCTGGGCCTGGTATTTCTTCAATGGCCTATTGCAGAGAATAAGACACTAAACTACTGAGCGCCAAGGGCCTCAGAACCACGAAAGACATGATGAGGGGCACAAAGCACGCCTCTGGTCACCAAGAGGGTGTGTAAACGTTTGCTGCTTTTCTGCATTTTTCAAAGCTGAGTTTTTAGCTGGTGGTCGCTCCTTTAGGATAAATTGCTGATACCGTATAGTAAAAGGTATTATATGATCTTTTACAAACCATTTCCTATCTTTGCAATCTCATGTGCCAAGACAGACACGGATTATTTAAAACCCTGAGGACAGTGCTATTGCATTTAAATTGCCTGTAACCTTCGTGTAATAGATTTATGATTGATGATAGATTTAGTTAAAATATAACTCTTTTAAATATTTATTCTTCATAAACGATTTCAAACTATGCTCATTTAAGTAAGTTGGTGCATAATCCCATTTCTATTAAAACATTGTGCAAGGACCAATGCCGCGCTTCCGAGAGAACCCCAAGCTCTTTTTCTAGAATGGCCATATGCGTATGTATCAGGCGTCCTCTTTTCACTCCCTTTGTGGAGCACCTACCATGGAGGTCATGTAATAACCAATAACCAAAAAACAAAAAAAAAAAAAACAAACATCCAGGTCGAAGTGATTTGCGCGTGCCATCATGCAATGGCGGACCCTGCCTGAGACTAGGAGACTGCTCAAAGAGATCGCGGGCAGGCATCTCAGCCCAGGCCTGTGCTGGGGAAGCTGGTTCCCGGCTTTGGGCACAATCAGGAAGCCAGCGAAGTGACCCGAGAGTGCAGCCGGGTTTAGGGCTGATGATGTTTTCACAGCCAGGCAGCACTCGGACACCCGCTTGGGGAGCTAGGCTAGGAGGCCGCTGAGCGCTGGCGCTGGCCATGCTGGCAGTCCCCTGGGGCTCCGCTGGCGCCCGTGCCCCGGGCCGTGCCTCAGGACGGAGGGGGAGGGGGCGGGGGCGGCCCGGAGAAGGGGCTTTGCTAATTGCAGAAGTGGGAAGTGAGCTCGCGGAGGTCGCTGCGGAGAGTCTGAGAGGAGGTGGAGGGGCTGGCGGAGGAGGGGCACGCAGGGCCAGGTGCTGTGCTGAGGCCCTGTCGGGACTCAGGAACCCCTGCCTCGCCGCCCCTGCACTCCCGCGCTCCAGCCCAGCCCCTGAGGCCGCGCTGTCCCGCCCCGCCCCATGGCTTCTCCGGAGGACCCTCTGGGAGCAGGTAAAGTGACACCGTGCCGTGCCGTCATCTGGAGCAGAAAGCGCGGGGCCACGAGCTCGCGGGGGTGTCGGGACCCAGCCTCCTGCGACCCCCGGGGAAGCGGGACCACCCTGGACGACACGCCGCACCCGGGACCCCACGGGTCGGGCCCCGGACGGAGCCATGCGAGGTGCCCCCCGCCAGCGAGCTCAATAGCCCCCATCATTTGGCACCCCCACGCGTGGGTGCCGAGGACCCCCATCCCTCATCCCGTGACGTGGCCCCGCCACTTTTGTTCTGGACTTGGGATCCCAGGTGGAAACTAGTCCCTCAGACCTCCCTGGCAGCAAGGAGCACAGGGAGGGATTCTCGGTTTTTCTGCCCAGCCCTGGCTCTTCCTCTCTCCACATTCACATGCCTTCTGGCCTCCCTTTCTTCTCCTCACTGTCACCTTTATTAAATGGTTTTGTTCTGCATGTTGACCCGCAGAGCGATTTCATGAATGAATATACAGGAAACTGAGTCGGAGCCCACCTGTGAGAGCCCACCTGTGGGGGCCTTTCATTAGAATGGTCTCTGGTTCTAGCCTCAGTTCAGAATACTGCGTGTACCTGAGGACCGAGTCCAGATGTTTCTTTCATCTCTGACTTGAATTTGAAATCCTAACGTCACTATGACCTGGGAAGCCGAGGTCCACAGCATCTTCATCTGAAATTCCACTAGAGCTCCCATTTACCTAGTGCCCAGCCTGAGTCTGTTTTCCACTACTGTCAGGGTTCTAGAAGTTCATGCACTGCCCACCACTGACAGTAGGGGCATCTCTCTGTCCAGATTTTCCCTTTACATAAGGAGGTCAGTTACAGGAGATTAGGGCTCACTCTAACGACCTCACTGTAATGTGATTGCATTTGTAAGGACTCTAGTTCCAAATAAGGTCACGTTCTGTGGTACCAGAGATAAGGACAGCAGCAAGGTTTCTGGGGGTAATGCAGGTCAGCTCTTAACAGTCCACCATCTGGCTCCCCAAATTCGTGTCCTTCCCGTGTGCAAAATACCTTCACCCAATGCCCTCCAAAGCACTAAACTTCCCAGAATCAACTCAAAATCTGAAATCTCATCTGTCCTCCTTCACTCAAAGACCTAGATCTCACCCAGACCATGGGACCTGAGGACTGCATCCAGAAGCCACAGTCTCCTGGTAAAGCTTCCCATCAGGTCCTGACATCACCCTCATTTATCCCAGCAGCCAAGGGCCTACAGTTCCCAGAGACAGTTTCTCAGAGGAAGTTTGAAGACCACCTCAGAGGACGTTCTTTGGGAGTGAAAAAGAGGGAAGGGGGTCAGAGACTCCTGCCATTCCCAGGGCACCCAGAACCCAGAGAGTGAGGCCTTGGGTGCTTTCTAGTGACAGATTCAAGGCAATTCTTTGACATTGGGACTTCAGAGCTAACTTAGTTTTCATTTGTGATTATTATTTTTGTGTGGGGGTCATAGCTTTTCTTTTGACCTATGGCTGTTTTCACTCCCGGTTCTGAAGAAGCCCCTAAAATCCTAACCCTGTTGAGGACTCCGAAAGCTCTCAGAGCAGCAGTACTGGGGGACAGTGTGGACACATGGTTTGGTTTTTCCTCTGGCCTGATTCTGCGGCAGCCCCGCTCTGTCCTCCTCAGACTTCAGAGAAATAGCTGAATAAGTGGAGAAAGGACCAGGGGGTCAGGAAGGTGGCCACCGAAGAGTATCTTCTCTGGAGGGTGGCTGAGCTAGTGAGGGAGCATGTTAGTCCAGCTCTGCCTGCAGTCTGGATGGAGCTGAACAGGGGCCAGGGAAGGGGAGTAGGAGCCGAGAGCAGGGAGAAAGGGACCAAAGAGGACATTCAGACGAAGGGAAGTAATTGGGAGGAGAGAAGAAACTCTAGAAGACAGGCATGTAAGAAAAAAAAGGGATGAAGTGGGCATACGGAAAGGGCATCACCAGGGAAGGAGAAAGGGGAAGGGAAGAGGGAGGGAGGGAGGAAAGGGGAAAGGAAGAAGGGAGGAGTCAGCACGCCAGGGCTCCCCCTGCATCTGAAGAAGAGGTGGCTGGTCCAGCTTGTCAAACAGGGTGCTCACTCTTAGGTCCCAGTTTCTGCTCCAGTGCTACTGGGCTTTGCAGAAAATTAATGACATATATATAATTATAGGGAAATGACACCTTCCGTTCCATTATGAGTACAGATTTTAACATGGTCTCATGAGGCAGGGATTCTAGCCACTGGCTGTGCAAGGCATGAGGCCTGTTAGTGATTCTATTTTTTCCTCTGCAGAATGGGCCTTTCTACATTCCAGGTCCTTTCTACCCCAATAAATAATGCGGCGAATCTCTCAGTGAGTTGTACTTTTGGTTTAAACAGCCAACTCTCTCTTAAAAAGGACTTTTGTTTAAAGTCCTTTAAAAAAAGTCCTTTCAAAAAAAATCTTTTTTTTAAATTTTTTATTTTTTAATCCCATAGGTTTACTCTGATCCTGGAACTTTGTCATTTTAACCTTCACTGCTAATTAAAATATGCTTCATCATCAGCATCTACTGCTCTCCTCTCCTGGTGGTCTCTACGGAAGGGGTCTTCTCTAGCTCTTCTAGCAGGAGATGGGCACTTCCCCTCTACCCCTCTTGCCGGACCAACCTTACCCATCCTCCAGGGTCAAGTTGGCCTGGCCTTTTATCTGTTGTTCTCTCCTGAGTGGTTAGTTTTACATAGATACCATGCTTTGCTTTTGTCAGGATTTACTCTGGACTATCAAAACTCTTTTCTTGTGCCACTGAAGCCTAAGAAACAGTCCTGATGAGAGAACCAGAAACTTGAACAGATCATATTTATCCTGAATGTTCCGTTCAAAATGAAAAATACATTTCTGAGGAGCCTCAAGATCTCTGAGAATTGATGTTTCACCAACTCTGTCATGTAGGGGCATCAATTCCGATTCTGAGTCAATTTTCCTACTTTCCCAGCTAATAATTCTCAACCTCAGAAAGCCCACTCTCAACCGTTTCCTCTCTCAAAGGTAGTTGCTCTTAGGGTCTGCACATGGCACTTGGGGCCTGCTGGTCGTTGGCTACTGCCCTCTGTACCTTGGGTCTAACAGCTGCGGGGCATCTAGATTAGAATGTCTCTTATTCTAATACTTAATATAGTTGGGTGCACATGGTAAGCAATAATCACTTATTTTGTTGATCCAAGTGTTCGCACTTTCTTAATTATTCAAGTTCCACAGTTTACTTGTACTAAGATTTGTCCTCCCCACCCCCATTTTAATATCTCGTAAGGTGGCACTCACCTTGCACTTGAGGATATATCCTAGTTTATTTTTTTTTTAAAGATTTTATTTATTCATTTGAGAGAGAGACAGTGAGAGAGAACATGAGCGAGGAGAAGGTCAGAGGGAGAAGCAGACTCCCCATGGAGCTGGGAGCCCGATATGGGACTCGATCCCGGGACTCCCGGATCATGACCTGAGCCGAAGGCAGTTGTCCAACCAACTGAGCCACCCAGGCGCCCCTATATCCTAGTTTAACTGACAGCATTTCTCTTTCTTAGTCGAACATAAACTATACTGCATCTTACCCTTGATGAAAGCTAGGATGCAATGAAATACTCTATTATGGTTACGATTCTGATATTTGAAATCCTCTGGTAGCTCCCTGTGCCCACACAGTGTAGTACCTCACCTCCTTGGCATAGTATACAAACCATCTCAGCCCAGTGTTAACCCCAGGGCTCAGCCTCCATCGCCAGGTGATGCTGTGAGATCAGCTGTCGGTTGTCATGAACTTGCTGTAGTTTCCCGAATGCACTGAGCTGCCTCCTGGCACTTTGAAACTTGACACACTCATCCTCATTCTTCGCTTTGCCCTTGTCTATCACCTCCCCTGGAAATCTGTTCCTAAGTGGCTTTTCCCAGCTCCAACCGACCCTTGGCAGTCTTTTATCTCCCTGTGGTAAAGCCTGTCACACTGCACCATGGACATGCCCGTTGTCCCCCTGAGAAGAGAAAAGGGACAGTGAGGGCCCCCCAGCATTTGCAGTTCTAGTGCAGAGCCCCATGCCTGGCTTGCAGGAAATGCCAGATCATGAAGACAAACGGAGTTCATCCTCTGGCTAAAACCAGCACTTCTTTGCCTACCGCAGGATCTGGATCAATAAAGAGCAGCCAGTTATTATTGCTGTTTTTCTAGGGATTATTTCCCCATATATTTCCCAGGTCTTTACTCTTTTTATAGCACTTTAATACAGGCTTCAACCACGTCCTAGTCTGATCAGGTGAAATCTTTTTCCTTCCCATACCCTCGATGTATTTCACACCTAGTAATTCTTTTTTTAAAGATCTTATTTACCCATTTGACAGAGAGATCACAAGTAGGTAGAGAGGCAGGCAGAGAGAGAGGGGGAATCAAGCTGCCCGCTGAGCAGAGAGCCTGATGTGGGGCTCCATCCCAGGACCCTGCAATCATGACCTGAGCCGAAGGCAGAGGCCTAAACCACTGAGCCACCCAGGAGCCCCATATCTGGTAATTTTTAATCAACGTGGATTTGCTGCATCAAATAGTTCCTTCTTCTTCAAATATAAGTATATAAATATATTGATCAAGTCACACGCATGTCTTAGGAGAATGTCATACCTTTAGTAGCAAACTTGAAATCTTGGCCATTGGTTTTGATTTTTGTTTTTGTTTGATTTGGTTCGGTTTTTGTAATCCTAAAGATCCCTCCAGCCCTTGGCTCTGTCTGACCTGATTGCTTTCAGCTGTTTCTGCAACAAAGTTGTCCTGGCAGCGAAAACTCTCATTTTTTACAGTGGCGCCCCCTTCTGAACAATTTCTTAATAAAAAGCTCTTTTTTTTTTTTTTTTTTTTTTTTTTTTTTTTTTTTGGCTATGGTAAATGTGGAACAACAATGAGGTATTTCAAAGAGGTGAACCACAGATAAATTTCTCTAAGGGTGGGGTGAGGGTTACTCAAAAAGGAACTTGACAAGGCTTTTAAAGATATCGACAGTCATTATAACATAAGGGGACTGATTGATACCGTGCTCTTAACTGGGCAAACACTTGTTGGCTTCCAAGATAGACTAACATAGTTGAGATGGTTCTAGCGGCCTGCTAGCACAGGGTCTCATGAGGCAGGGATTCTAGCCACTGGCTGTGCAAGGCATGAGGCCTGTTAGTGATTCTATTTTTTCCTCTACAGAATGGGTCTTTCTACATTCCAGGTCCTTTCTACCCCAATAAATTATGCGGCGAATCTCTCAGTGATTTGTACTTTTGGTTTAAACAGCCAACTGTCTCTTAAAAAGGACTTTTGTTTAAATTCCTTTAAAAAAAAAGTCCTTTCAAAAAAAATCTTTTTTTTAATTTTTTTATTTTTTAATCCCATATGTTTACTCTGATCCTGGAACTTTGTCATTTTGACCTTTTCTGCTCATGAAAATATTCTTCATCGAATCCCAAAACAAGGTAAGGGCCAGCTCCACCTCATGGAATACCACCTGCTGTCCCTTAGATAGTGTGCTGTTGCTTTAATAAACCTGCCTTCTGCTTTCACTTGGGCATTGATCTCTAATTCTCACGTGCCAACAATAAAAATAATGATGGTTTACCGTTACAATTCATAGAAAAGGAGGTACAGGGAAATTGAATGAAAGGGAATAACAAAGTAGGTTCATAAGTCAATCTTCTTTTTAAAAATATTAACCAGAAAGTGCGTTTCTGCGACCTCTCTCCTGTTTGATATGATAAAGAATGACCACGATACATGAATTATAGTTCGGGGTTTTGAAAAGCATAATAGCTTTATACCAACACTTGAGCTTTTATTTATTTATTTATTTATTTATTTATTTATTGCTAACAAGATAGGTCGATTTGATATGCGGTTCCTGACAACCAACCTCAGAAGTAATTCCATCTTCATGAGAAGTCAGAAAGAACCACAAACCAAAACTCAAAATAGATTCAAAGAGAAAATACTCTTAAAAAAATTTCCCTTCCTGGGGCACCCGAGTGGCTCAGTGTCTTTGGCTCACTGAGCCTTTGCGTTCGGCTCAGGTCATGATCCTAGGGTCCTGGGATTGAGCCCCATGTCTAGCTCTCTGCTCAGCAGGGAGCCTGCTTCCACTTCTCTCTCTGCCTGGTCTCTGCCTACTTGTGATCTGTCTGTCAAATAAATAAAAATAAAATCTTTAAAAAAAAATTTCCCTTGGGCACCTGGGTGGCAGAGTGAGTTAAAGCCTCTGCCTTCGGCTCAGTTCATGATTCCAGGGTCCTGGGATCGAGCCCCACATCAGGCTCACTCCTCAGCAGGGAGCCTGTTTCTTCCTCTCTCTCTGCCTGCCTCTCTTCCTACTTGTGATCTCTATCAAATAAATAAATAAAATCTTTAAAAATAAAATTCCCTTCCTATCAGAAGCAGACCAAACCACTAACAAATTCCCCAGAAAGCTTCATCTAAAAGGTTGTACTTTCTTCAGACACCCAGCAGGACCTTCTTCTCTGGGCCTGGTATTTCTTCAATGGCCTATTCCAGAGAATAAGACACTAAACTACTGAGCGCCAAGGGCCTCAGAACCACGAAAGACATGATGAGGGGCACAAAGCACGCCTCTGGTCACCAAGAGGGTGTGTAAACGTTTGCTGCTTTTCTGCATTTTTCAAAGCTGAGTTTTTAGCTGGAGGCCGCTCCTTTAGGATAAATTGCTGATACCGTATAGTAAAAGCTATTATATGATCTTTTACAAACCATTTCCTATCTTTGCATTCTCATGTGCCAAGACAGACACGGATTATTTAAAACCCTGAAGAGAGTGCTATTGCATTTAAATTACCTGTAACCTTCGTGTAATAGATTTATGATTGATGATAGATTTAGTTAAAATATAACTGTTTTAATTATTTATTCTCAATAAACGATTTCAAACTATGCTCATTTAAGTAAGTTGCTGCATAATCCCTTTTCTATTAAACCATAGTGCAAGGACCAATGCCGCGCTTCCGAGAGAACCCCAAGCTCTTTTTCTAGAATGGCCATATGCGTATGTACCAGGCGTCCTCTTTTCACTCCCTTTGTGGAGCACCTACCATGGAGGTCACGTAATAACCAATAACCAAAAAACAAACAAAAAACCCAAACATCCAGGTCGAAGTGATTCGCGGGTGCCATCATGCAATGGCGGACCCTGCCTGGAGACTAGGAGACTGCTCAAAGAGATCGCGGGCAGGCATCTCAGCCATGGCCTGTGCTTGGGAAGCTGGTTCCTGGCTTTGGGCACAATCAGGAAACCGGCAAAGTGACCCGAGAGTGCAGCCGTGGTTTAGGGCTGATGATCTTTTTGCAGCCAGGCAGCGCTTGGACATTGGCTCGGGGAGCCAGGCTAGGAGGCTGCTCAGCGCCGGCGCTGGCCAGGCTCGCAGGCCCCCAGGGCTTCGCTGGCGCCGTGCCCCGGGCCCGCGCCTCAGGACGGAGCGGGAGGGGGGCGAGGGCGGGGGCGGCCGGGAGAAGGGGCTTTGCTAATTGCGGAATCCGGAAGTGAGCTCGGGGGACTGGCGGAGGAGGGGCGCGCAGCACCGCGGTGCTGTGCTGTGGCCCAGTCCGCACTGCAGGACCCCCGCACTCCCATGCTCCCGCGCAGCCCCTGAGGCCGCGCTGTTCCGCTTCCGGGGCCCGCTGCTCCGCGAGGCCCCATGACTTTTCCAGAAGACCCTCTGCGAGCAGGTAAAGTGACACCGCGCCCACCGCGCCCCCACCTGGAGCAGAAAGCGCGGGCCGCGAGATCGCGGGGATGTGGGGACCCAGCCTCCCAAGACCCCCGGGGCTGCGAGACCACCCCGGTCGCCGCGCCGCACCGGGGTCCGCACGGGATCGGGCCGGGGAAGGCGCCGCCCGAGGTGCCCCCCGCCAGAGGGCGCGCTAGCCCCCATCGTTTGGCAACCCCATGCGTGCATGCCAAGGTCCCCCTTCCCTTGTCTCCCGCCTTGGCCCCTCCGCTTTTGTTCTGGACTTGGGATCCTAGGTGGAAACTAGTCCCTCAGTCCTCCCTGGCAGCAAGGAGCGCAGGGAGGGATTCTCGGTTTTTCCACCCTGGCTCTTCATCTCTCCACATTCACATGCCTTCTTGTGTCCTTTCCTCTCCTCATTGTCACTTTTATTAAATGGTTTTGTTCTGCATGTTGACCCGCAGAGCGATTTCATGAATGAATATACAGGAAACTGAGTTGGAGCCCACCTGTGAGAGCCCACCTGTGGAGGCCTTTCATTAGAATGGTCTCTGGTGCTAGCCTCAGTTCAGAATACTGCGTGTACCTGAGGACTGAGTCCAGATGTTTCTTTCATCTCTGACTTGATTTTGAAATCCAAACGTCAATATGGCCTGGGAAGCCGAGGTCCACAGCATCTTCATCTGAAATTCCACTAGAGCTCCCATTTACCTAGTGCCCAGCCTGAGTCTGTTTTCCACCACTGACAGTAGGGGCATCTCTCTGTCCAGATTTTCCCTTTACATAAGGAGGTCAGTTACAGGAGATTAGGACTCACTCTAAGGACCTCACTGTAATGTGATTGCATCTGTAAGGACTCTAGTTCCAAATAAGGTCACATTCTGTGGTACCAGAGATAAGGACAGCAGCAAGGTTTCTGGGGGTAATGCAGGTCAGCTCTTAACAGTCCACTCTCTGGCTCCCCAAATTCGTGTCCTTCCCGTGTGCAAAATACCTTCACCCAATGCCCTCCAAAGCACTAATCATCCCAGAATCAACTCAAAATCTGAAATCTCATCTGTCCTCCTCCACTGAAAGACCCTGATCTCACCCTTCCATGGGACCTGAGGACTGCATCCAGAAGCCACAGTCTCCTGGTAAAGCTGCCCATCAGGTACTGATATCACCCTCATTTGTCCCAGCAGCCCAGGGCCTACAGTTCCCAGAGACAGTTTCTCAGAGGAA
This sequence comes from Mustela putorius furo, assembly GCF_011764305.1. Classification (NCBI taxonomy): domain Eukaryota; kingdom Metazoa; phylum Chordata; class Mammalia; order Carnivora; family Mustelidae; genus Mustela; species Mustela putorius. The sequence goes on along the minus strand of NW_025422324.1, from coordinate 212,313 downwards.
GTTTGAAGACCACCTCAGAGGACGTTCTTTGGGAGTGGATGAAGAGGGAAGTTAGTCAAAGCCTCCTGCCATTCCCAGGGCACGCAGAACCCAGAGAGTGAGGCCTTGGGTGCTTTCTAGTGACAGATTCAAGGCAATTCTTTGACATTGGGACTTCAGAGCTAACTTAGTTTTCATTTGTGATTATTATTTTTGTGTGGGGGCCATAGCTTTTCTTTTGACCTATGGCTGTTTTCACTCCCGGTTCTGAAGAAGCCCCTAAAATCCTAACCCTGTTGAGGACTCCGAAAGCTCTCAGAGCAGCAGTACTGGGGGACAGTGTGGACACATGGTTTGGTTTCTCCTCTGGCCTGATTCTGCGGCAGCCCCGCTCTGTCCTCCTCAGACTTCAGAGCAATGGCTGAATAAGTGGAGAAAGGACCAGGGGGTCAGGAAGGTGGCCACCGAAGAGTGACTTCTCTGGAGGGTGGCTGAGCTAGCGAGTGAGCGTGTTAGTCCAGCTCTGCCTGCAGTCTGGATGGAGCTGAACAGGGGCCAGGGAAGGGGAGGAGGAGCAGAGAGTGGGGACAAAGGGACCAAAGAGGAGATTCAGACGAAGGGAAGTAATTGGGAGGAAAGAAGAAACTCTAGAAGACAGGCATGTAAGAAAAAAAAGGGATGAAGTGGGCATCAGGAAAGGGCACCACCAGGGAAGGAGAGAGGGGAAGGGAAGAGGGAGGGAGGGAGGAAAGGGGAAAGGAAGAAGGGAGGAGTCAGCACGCCAGGGCTCCCCCTGCATCTGAAGAAGAGGTGGCTGGTCCAGCTTGTCAAACAGGGTGCTCACTCTTAGGTCCCAGTTTCTGCTCCCAGTGCAACTGGGCTTTGCAAGGAAGGCAGGCTGTCCCCTGGGACCCACTGGAGCCCACTGGAACCCACAGGAGGGTGGGAGAGGTAAGATGCCACCTGCTCCTGTCCTGAGCTGCTCCCAGCTGCTAGCCTCACCACATGGTGCAAGAGGGACCCCAGAACAAAGGACACAGGCCCGCATGTCTGCCGGTGGCCCTGGGCACTTAGCTCATCGCAGTGAACCACACCGCCTCCTCAACCCAGGCTTTCAAAGCCTGCTTCTTCGTTCCTGGCTTTCATGTCTTTACGAACATGAGCCAGATCTATCTCATCTCCGACAGACAATTCTGACTCACCCCGTGTCAGATTTTTATTAGTGGCTGTGATAGAGTAAGATAGCAATGCTCTAACAAACGGACTATTGTCTCCCACATGACCTCAACAGTCTTATACATTTTCTTAGCAAAAAAATCTTGTCTCCTTCCATTAAGCTCATAACGTGGTCTAATAGTATACATGTGCCTTCGTTAGATGTGAAGCGATACAGAGGTCCTTTTTTTTTTTTAAATTTTACAAGGTAAAGTCAGTGAACACATCTAACTTGACGAATACGTCTCTAAAATATCAATCCAGGCAAAGCTTTTTCTGCCTACAGTTTGGAGCCTACGTGGTGACATTTTTAAAATGCTTTCAGTCCCTCAGTGAGGCTCTTAGAAGCTAGCCAGGGCTTCCTACGTGCCAGGCACTGTGTCAGGTGTTGGAGCTAAACGGACGGAGAGTTTGGAGGCAGGCTGGGGAGGGACATCCGTGACACAACCACAGCTAGAAACGGAGGGCAGTGCTAGAAAAGAGAGAGCAGGCTGCATGGAGAGTGTGTACCAGGGGGCTTGTGAGCTCACGAATAAGTGGGAGTAACTGGAGTGGGGAGATGGGGTAGAGGAAGAGGGTCTTCCCATCAATGGGAATCACCTGTGCTTGGAGGCATGCACCATGAGGGGTTCCACAGCAAGAGGGAGGCAGCGTGGTGGAAGGGCAGAAAGACAGGGCAGAACAGGCATCAGTCAATTGGAAGGGTAAGAAGGGACGGATGGGAGGATTATGGATGCCTTTGGAGGACTGAGAATTTGTTAGAAGATCAGTGCGGTTTTCTATGGAGACAAATGCCAGGAACTGATAGGTCTTTGAAAGGTCACTCTGGCTGCCTTTTGGCAAAGGGTTTGGTAAAAGGCATGTGCAGGTGTGAACACACCAGGTGGGAGGTGAGTGCAGGAAATCAGGTGAGGGAGCATGGGAACTTGGTCCGGGGGTATATAAGGGAAAATAGCCTTTAATGAGTTCCACAAATTGGCACCAGCTGTAGCTTCATTACAGCGCTGGAAGGGGTAGGTGGGTGTGTCCTGGAGGTTACAGAAATTACATGAGAGAAAGGGAAGTCTTTTTAGATCTTTTTTCCAACTAGAGGAACTCTCACCTTATTGATAGAATTCCAGAGTGGGAACGGATGGACATGAGGACATCTTTGAAATGTCTGAATATGTTCTTTGACATCTTTTAAAGTGACGAGGAGACCTTGACCTTAGGAGGCCTCGGCCTTCTTTGTAGCCAAGTAGATTTCACCTACAGATTTGGGTTCTCCCTTTTAAAGTCAAGAAGACAGTCATTCCAGAGGACACCTCCTATCATTTTACGCTCTCATCATACCACATTTGTTGGGATCTCCAAGACCCTCTGTTCCAGGTTGTGAGTATCCACTTTGGCCGGGCTGGTCTTGCCAAGAACACCACCACATGAAATCTAGAGCCTGTAGTGCTATTAATAACATCATCTAAGACTGTCTTTGCTGCCCTCATGGCCTCTTCCCACCATGACTCACTGAAGCTTTTTACACGTTGTATCCATTAAGCTATAGTTCCCAAAGCTCATCTTCTCTAGTGCCATTAATTTTTAGGGGACCAGGCAAACCTTAAACTTGTCCCCCTTAATTGGATCCCTGTGCCCCCACAATCTCTTTGAATGACTTTCACCTGGGGGTATATATCATTCATTCATTCCTGTGTTCAACACTCATGGCGGACCCCACCGAGACAGTGGGAAAGCAAGGACGGGAGCAATCCTGGAAGCTGAAGTCTGAGGAGGATTTCAAATTCAAGTCAGAGAGGAAAGAAACATCTGGACTCAGTCCTCAGGTACACGCAGTATTCTGAACTGAGGCTAGCACCAGAGACCATTCTAATGAAAGGCCTCCACAGGTGGGCTCTCACAGGTGGGCTCCAACTCAGTTTCCTGTATATTCATTCATGAAATCGCTCTGCGGGTCAACATGCAGAACAAAACCATTTAATAAAAGTGACAATGAGGAGAGGAAAGGACACAAGAAGGCATGTGAATGTGGAGAGAGGAAGAGCCCAGGGTGGAAAAAACCGAGAATCCCTCCCTGCGCTCCTTGCTGCCAGGGAGGTCTGAGGGACTAGTTTCCACCTAGGATCCAAAGTCCAGAACAAAAGCGGCGGGGGGCCATGGTGGAGGCAAGGGAAGGGGGACCTTGGCATGCACGCATGGGGTTGCCGAACGATGGGGGCTAGCACGCCCACTGGCGGGGGTGGGGGGGCACCTCAGGCGGCGCCATCCCCGGCCCGATCCCGTGCGGACCCCGGTGCGGCGCGGCGTCCAGGGTGGTCCCGCTGCCGCGGGGGACGCGGGAGGCTGGGTCCCCACACCCCCGCGATCTCGCGGCCCGCGCTTTCTGCTCCAGGTGAGGGCGCGGCGCGGTTTCAATTTGCCTGCGCGCAGAGGGTCCCCTGGAGACACCATGGGGCTGGGAGGGGCAGCGGGCCGCGGGAGCGGGACAGCGCAGGCTCAGGGGCTGGGTTGGAGCGCAGGAGCGCATGGACGGCGAGTCCTGTGGGTCCTCCAGTCCCGACTGGGCCGCAGCACAGCACCGCGGCGCTGCACGCCCCTCCTCCGCCAGCCCCTCCACCTCCTCCCAGACTCTCCGCCACGTCCTCTGCGAGCTCACTACCCGCTTCGGCAATTAGCAAAGCCCCTTCTCCGGGCTGCCCCCGCCCCCACCCCTTCCTTCCTGAGGCGGAGGCCGGGGGCTGGGGGCACGGGGTGAGCCCCGGGGGCCTGCGAGCGTGGCCAGCACCAGCGCTCAGCGGCCTCCTAGCCTGGCTCCCCGAGCGGGTGTCGGGGTGCAGCCTGGCTGCGAAAAGATCATCAGCCCTTAACCGGGCTGCACTCTTGGGTCACTTTGCTGGCTTCCTGATTGCGCCAGAAGCCCGGAACCAACCTCCCCAGCACAGGCCTGGGCTGAGATGCCTGCCTGCTATTTGAGCAGTCTCCTGGTCTCCAGGCAGGGTCTGCCTTTGCATGATGGCAGGCGCAAATCACTTCGACCTGGATGTTTGGGTTTTTTGTTTGTTTTTTGGTCATTGGTTATTACATGACCTCCATGGTAGGTGCTCCACAAAGCGAGTGAAAAGAGGACGCCTGATACATACGCATATGGCCATTCCAGAAAAAGAGCATGGGGTTCTCGCAGAAGCGTGGCATTGGTCCTTGCACTATGGTTTAATAGAAAAGGGATTATGCAGCAACTTACTTAAATGAGCATAGGTTGAAATCGTTTACTGAGAATAAATAATTAAAACAGTTATATTTTAACTAAATCTATCATCAATCATAAATCTATTGCATGAAGGTTACAGGCAATTTAAATGCAATAGCACTCTCTTCAGGGTTTTAAAATAATCTGTGTCTGTCTTGGCACATGAGAATGCAAAGATAGGAAATGGTTTGTAAAAGATCATATAATGGCTTTTACTATATGGTATCAGCAATTTATCCTAAAGGAGCGGCCTCCAGCTAAAAAAAACTCAGCTTTGAAAAATGCAGAAAAGCAGCAAACGTTTACATACCCTCTTGGTGACCAGAGGCGTGCTTTGGGCCCCTCATCATGTCTTTCGTGGTTCTGAGGCCCTTGGCGCTCAGTAGTTTAGTGTCTTATTCTCTGGAATAGGCCATTGAAGAAATACCAGGCCCAGAGAAGAAGGTCCTTCTGGGTGTCTGAAGAAAGTACAACCTTTTAGATGAAGCTTTCTGGGGAATTTGTTAGTGGTTTGGTCTGCTTCTGATAGGAAGGGAAATTTTTTTTTAAAGATTTTATTTATTTATTTGACAGACATAGATCACCAATAGGCAGAGAGCAGGCAGAGAAAAGTGGAAGCAGGCTCCCCGGTGAACAGAGAGCCAGACATTGGGCTCAATCCCAGGACCCTAGGTTCATGACCTGAGTCGAACGCAGAGGCTTTAACTCACTGAGCCACTCGGGTGCCCCAGGAAGGGAAATTTTTTTAAGAGTATTTTCTCTGAATCCATTTAGAGGTTTGGTTTGTGGTTCTTTCAGACTTCTCATGAAGATGGAATTACTTCTGAGGTTGGTTGTCAGGAACCGCATATCAAATCGAGCTATCTTGTTAGCAAAAAATAAATAAATAAATAAATAAATAAATAAAAGCTCAAGTGTTGGTATAAAGCCATTATGCTTTTCAAAACCCCGAACTATAATTCATGTATCGTGGCCATTCTTTATCAGATCAAACAGGAGAGAGGTGGCAGAAACGCACTTTCTGGTTAATATTTTTAAAAAGAAGATTGACTTATGAACCTACTTTGTTATTCCCTTTCATTCAATTTCCCTGTACCTCCTTTTCTATGAATTGTAACGGTAACCCATCATTATTTTTATTGTTGGCACGTGCTTTGTGAACCATAAAGTGTACGCTATAAATGGGAGTGCTTTTCTTTTTTGGCAGTTTACAAAAAACTAATTTTTTAAATTTATTTTTTATTGATTTTCAGCATAACCGTATTCATTCTTTTTGCACCACACCCAGTGCTCCATGCAAGCAGTGCCCTCTATAATACCCACCACCTGGTACCCCAACCTCCCAACCCCCCGCCCCTTCAAAACCCTCAGATTGTTTTTCAGAGTCCATAGTCTCCCATGGTTCAGCTCCCCTTCCAATTTCTCCCACCTCCCTTCTCCTCTCTAACTCCCCATGTCCATGAAAAAACTAATATAAAAAACATTCATCCACCAGAGTACCCAAAGGGCTCCCACATAAACTATCTGTCCTTACATTATGTCATTCTGCTTTCGCTTCTATTGCTGTCCAAACAATGTTTTAAAACATTCTTTAAAATGGGCCTTTTTAACAAGATTTTTACAAAAGATTTAATTTATTCATTTGTCAGAGAGATAGCACAAGCAGAGGGAGAGGCAGGCAGAGTGGGAAGCAGGCTCCTGGTAAGCAAGAAGCCTGATGGGGGACTTGATCCCAGGATGTTGGGATTATGACCTGAGCTGGAGGTAGACAATTAACCAACTGAGCCATCCATGTGTCCCTGAAATGGGAATTTTTGACCATTTCTTGATAGCACCTACACACTCATGAATCTCAGATTCATGATATATGGGGCTAGTGGACTTGACAATCATGGAGTCAAGCATGCTGGATTTGACTCACGGGCCTGTCACTGTGAATTTGGGTGGCTTGCTAAACTTGCTACATAGAAACCCAAGCATGTAAGAATTTGCAGGATTGTGACAGTTCAGTGGTATAATGTATACATAAAAATACCTAAACCAGTGTCTCTCACAAAGTAGGTCCAAATAGACCAGCTCCCTTCCTGCCTTCATTCTGTCCTTGGAATTCTGTCCCTTGGGAGAAGTTCCTACTGCCTTTGTTACAAGAAATGAACGATATTTACTACACTGTTGGTGCATAGCATGGATCAATACATTGAGTGATAGTATTAACATACTTCTTGAACTGCCCATTGCCCCCCAAGCACCAAATAAAATGTCATGCTCTGGGGAAACCAAAGTGAGAGGTCCCCAACTTTTAGGAGTTATGGACAGGAGAGAGATGCAAATACTGTGTCAGTGTAGAACCAGGGTAACTAATGTTTAAACCAGGAAGAGAATGTGTGTGGAAGAAAGGCACTGATGATGTTTAAAGCCATTTGGCTGGATGGTGACTACCCTCAGACTGACAATTTGCCATGAAAGCTTCCAGGCAAATTTGAGATCTTTATTAGTGACAATATGGCTATAGCCTTAAGGGGAAGAAAAAAACCAAAAACCTAAAACCAAAACACACATACACACAAACTGTTGGTCTTGTGTCTTTTCACAAATAATTACAGTTATCAGAAATTTTATCTTTAAATGGGGAAAACAGCAAACTGAAAATGTATTTCATTTGATTCATCACAGAATATGGTGTTTTTGTTCATTTCACACCATTTTTGTTAAGTTTTATTTAAATTAATGCAATCTGAGATAAACTGTTAATATTCCTGAGGGTATGGACATTGTATACAAATGAACTCAGCTAAGTGGGCTCCTGGACAGGGTCTGATCTATTTATAAAAGTAGCTGGAGCTAAGTGGTTTGTTCCAGAAGAAGATAACGCCTTCCCTCCGTTGCATTTGCCTTCTACAGCCTAAGTGGGAGTTAATACGTTCACTTGTCTCCTTAAATTTTGTCCAGAGTGTGTTAAAGCAGTCATAGGGGACCTGGGTGGTTTTGCCGTCTGCCTTCTCATAACAATGCCCCCGTTTTCTCCTGGAGAATCAACTTTCCCACTTTCAGTCCATGCACTTAGGCAGCGGCAACTTCACACTGGCTCCTGACTCTAGCAGTGGCATGTCACCCACTAATGGCCTTTGAGAACATCACTGAGTGAGCCGTGAGTCTAGTAGATGCACGAGACCTTTGCTGGGTCGGTGAGGAGGTGGGTCTCTGAATAACTAGCCCGAGATCCACTTGTGTGTGGAGGGAACAAACGAGCAGTGATGTGTGTGGCCAGAGTGCCCATCCTAGAGAGCCCTGAATGCCAGACAAAAGCATTTGAGACTATTTTTTTTTCAGGCAACAGGAAGACAGGAAGCTAGTTTTGAAAAGCAGCACATGAAAATGTGTGTTTTTGGAAGATTAGTCGGACAGCTGTGTGTATGATAGGATGGAGGGAGGAGAGAACGCAATCCCAAGTGCATTTAATATTTATGATGCAGTGTAATTTATTATGAAGTTGAATTTGCATCCTTATCCAAACGTAAGGGAAACTCCTGTCCAAACTGTAAATGTTTTCTGGTTGCCTTTTTTTAAAAAAGATTGTATTTATTTATATGACACAGAGAGAGATCACAACCGGCAGAGAGGCAGGCAGAAAGAGAGAGAGAGATGCAGGCTCCCGGCTGAGCAGTGAGACTGATGCAAGGCTCGATCCCAGGACCCTGAAATTATGACCTGAGCCAAAGGCAGAGGCTTAACCCACTGAGCCACCCCGTGCCCCCCTGGTTGCCTTTTTAAGCATTCCTTGTCTCACATGAAGTGATTACAAATTTGCAGATGTGCATTAAAATGATGTATTCCAAAATGTTAACAGAGGAATTAAAAAAACTTATTAAGTAAAATATTATCATTTCTGTTGATTTGAAGCCTATCTGACAAGGGACATAGCATTCTGGTGCATATATGTAAACATGAATAATTATTTTTTTAAAAAATCTTTATTTATTTATTTGAGAGAGATCACAAGTAGGCAGAGACAGGCAGAAAGTGGGAGGGGGGAAAATGGTTCCCCGCTGAGCAGAGAACCTGATGTGGGGCTTGATCCCAGGACCCTGAGATCATGTCCTGAGCTAAAGGCAGAGGCTTAACCCGCTGAGCCACCCAGGTGCCCCTAAACATGAATAATTCTTAAAGGTTCCTCTACTCACTTATATAGAAGGCCTTTTCCAAACAGAAGATTAAATCTCTCTTGGCTACTCCTATCAGCTTATTCTGAATTATTTTCAATCCAGAAGCATGAACTAGAAAACCACAGTTTTTACACAGTGTTTGGTTTTCCACCAAGAGAATCACATAATTTGTGGTGATTCAGTGTGCTGTGTTGCTAAAAGCATTTCCAATGCTGTGGATACAAGAGGGTAGTGCAGAGAGGTAAGGAAACAGGAGAAAAGGTATGGCTCTCTAATAAGCACTTTATTCTAGAATTTTCCTCCAGCCTTGGGAGCTCACCACTCACAAGTGTGTGCTCGTGCCTTGATCTCATGGGCCACAGTGCTCAGCATCTTCCAGCTGCTTTTTTAGTGAATACATATGTAACAATTGATTTCTTGCCCCAGACTTTGAGAGAAAAATCTGTTCAGAGGGATGGACACTCTGAACCAACACCAGAAAACACTCTCTCTAGTCTTCTTGTTAAATGAAAAAAATATATGGTTAAACCACCTTTGACAGTCTACTACATACAGCAAAATGTAAATCTTAATTGAAATATGTCCTCTCAGCTGTGCTTAAGCAACTGAGTCCTGAGCTTTTCAGGTTTTCAGTCTGAAAGAGTACACCTCTGGTGCTCTGAAAGGGAAGAGAAAGGACACGCTGTTTTCCATATAAATTAAAGAAGAGAAATCTGTGCATTTAAGTGGGCCATATAAAATTTATCAAGCAATTATCTCCTAACTCCTTCCTATCCAAATTACCTGATATGCTCTCCCTACTCCTTTATTCCACGTTACTGCCTTTTCCAGGATTCTGTCTCACATCACAACATGTCTTCTGTTATTTCCTTCTTGCAAGCTAGTTTTGTTTTCTCCATCTAAAAAAATCAACAATCATTGTGTATTTCAATTCCCATTTTCCTCAAATGCATTGATTCTTCTTATCTATTACTCTTTTCTCATACTCAGTGTCTTTGTCTTTATGGGGTTTGTACTTTGCTTTTCCCCATCCTTTACTGCCATTATATAATCAAATCTAATAACTTCTTAGAGAAAGTTAAAAATTCCTGCATAGCCACACGTGAACACAAAGTCACTGATTTTTAGCAAACCTATAAGATAGTCAGACATCCATTCAATTTCTTTTTTTTAAGGTTTTATTTATTTATTTGACAGAGAGAGTTGACAAGCAGGCAGAGAGGCAGGCAGAGAGAGAGGAGGAAGCAGGCTCCCTGCTGAGCAGAGAGCCCGATTTGGGGCTTGGTCCCAGGACCCTGGGATCATGACCTGAGCCGAAGACAGTGGCTTAACCCACTGAGCCACCCAGGCGTCCCTCCATTCAATTTCTTAACTGAGTCTCAAATGCATCCTGAGTTCTAACCTAAACCTAAGTTCTACTTCTTACACGTTGTTATATGACCAAATTCTTTCAGTTCAGTATTTTGTAACATTTCAATATTAATCAATTGATGCTTTGTCTGTGTATTTCTATGAAAATAATTGGAATACTGTAGATTTATTGTTATATTTATAGATTTATAATCAAAGTTTCATCAGTTGAAGTTTTTGGAAATTTCAGATATAATGATTAACCTAAAATGATACTGCCTCAAATCCCTCTGATATCAAGGCCCAACACCTGATTATAGCCAAACCTGTGGTGGATAGTTCCATGGGAAATTGCAGTTACTTAACACTGATAGCATCTCATGTTCTCTCTCTCATTTTAGAATGTCTCCAACACAACCCAAAAGTGTAGGAGGAGAGTTAATGTCCTCTGAGGACAGCTCTCAGTGAAGTGGAAATAAGAACCATAGATAAAATTGTCAGTTTTCAGGTCTTCATGAGGACAACTTAAAGAAGTTTCTCAGGACCTTTCAGTAAAAGCAAGCCTTCATTTTCTATCCACAACAATTATATCAACAATGTACCTCTTTGACAAAGTTGCTTCTTCACTGTATCACTTTCCCATTCTTTTCTACCTTGGATAATCTCCCAGATAAACTAACAGTACTCAAATCCTTTGTCCTACTCTTTGCTCTCAGGATAAATGGAGCCAAAAGACTTAGATTAATATCAAGTTCTGAATGGGATCTTAGAGCTATTTCTGTCCAGATTTTTCATAAAAACATAGGGACCTTTGAATTATCAGGCTATAAATAAGTTCTAAATAGAGGGGGCAAAAGCAAAAAGTAGAAAAATTTTTATGTTTGATTTTTAATCATGGTTAATTGACTTTATTGATTATTAAAAATACTAACATTACAAAAGTGTGGATCTTTGTAAAACAATGTCATAATGTAAGAAATAAGTTGCATAGTCCTTTTGAGAATATTAAACCAAGTGTTCAGGTGCCATCTAATTTCTTGTTTAATCCAGAACTTTGGTGTGCATTATCTTGAGGAATAGGATTTTGAAGTCCAGACAGACTAAGAGAAAACTGACCCAAATGTGTGTGTTTATATTTCTGCTTTTGTTGTAAAAATCAAAGTGTGATTGCTGGTTTAAAATGGTAAAACTAATAATGTTCATGGAGTCTATTATAAATTTTCTAATGGTATGGGAAGAATCCAATAAACATAGAATTAATTGATTTGCAAATCCTCAAAGAGCTACAGGATCAGGTAGTGGTATGTTCTGATTCAACAGCATCATAATGCAGCATTTTATATGTGTGGCTAATGGATATTTTCATGAATGTTTGCTAGCTAGTCAGCCAATACAGAGAAATATTAGGTAGGGTAATTACTCACAGTTGTGTTTAATAAAATGAGAGAAAATCATCAAATGACACTACTAATAATAATCCTATAGCAGGCTAAATAATTCAATGATAATTACAAGTATTAATCTAGCTTTCTTCCCTGATTATGACTCTTCTCTCCTTTATCATAATGGGAGTAGCAGATTGTCTGCAATGAATTGTGAAAACCCAGCAGTGACTTTCGCAGTGAAGGCCTCCGATCAATTTTGGTAGGTTAAAATGATTCTGGTTGGTCTTGAGCAAATGTGTCAATTTTTTTTTCTGTGTGTGTCATAAAAGAAAGAAGCAATAGTAAATTCTTGCTGTTATTCCATGGAGCCAATAAAATCATACTGCCAACAAGAGGCTGTTGACACCGTAAGTGTAGTTAACTGTCTTGAAATACTAGGCCTCGAAATAAAATTCCAATATTTCACATAACCTCTTATTTTTTAAAGAAACAAAACAAAACAAAACAAAACAACTATACTGCTTACATTTAGGGCCCTGCTGTTGTGTAACTATTTTTAAACATGTCTACTGTAAGTGTATATATATATATTTTTTTTTCTGTGCAATAAATTCATTTAGAGATAAATTTGGATTGCAAATTATTTTGGGGGAGGCATGGTATTTGTGGCTAGTCTTACAAGTAAAAAGGACTAAAAGAAAGAAGAAAAACATTTTTTATTACAGCCTATTTACATCTGTCCAACATACTTATTTACTCTAATACTGACTAATGTATAATACTGTACACAAAGAAAGAAGTTAAATGAGTTATAATTCAGTCGAAGTATAGCTGGCCATTTTAAAACTTAGCACTGAATCTTTCTGGTATGAAATATGATATCTGGCAATCTTGTCCAGTTCATTACATCAGGTCATTTGTATGTTCTTATTACCATTTTGATAGCATAGCACATTTTATAACCCAGACATTTTACAATGGAACTATGATGCATGTATTTTCAAAAGTATAGACATATATGAAGCTATGAGGTCAAAAGAGATGAATGTCTGTAGTACCATATAGACTCAACAAATAAAAGTGTCCAAGGCTCTGAGTGAGAGTTATGAATATTGTGTAAGATTAGGCCAACATGTGGTTTTGATATAAATAATCTGTTCTTAAATTAGAATTACAATCGTTGAGTACAGTGTTGAAAATGGCAGATAGATTTTAGCTATCGTTGCTCACTAGGGAAAATGGAAAAATGTTTAGTTTGGTCAGATTTTCACTTAACTTCTGAAAAATCTTACGTTTGAGAGAACCCTTCTGAAATAAGAATCCTTAAAGACATAACCCCTTTGGCACAAGTTTTCAAGAAACTTGTTTGATGTTGTAGACAATTATATGGCACACGTACTGTTCTAGAGATGTTTCATGCCAATAATATGTAAGCCATACCAAGGCTGCATATACATATAGAGATGTTCCTCAGCTTACAAGGGGGCTATGTACAGAGAAACACATAAAAAATTGAAAATGCATTTAATACCCCTAAACTATCAAATATCATAGCTTACCTTAAGCTTATTTAAACATACTCAGAACACTTACATTTGCCTGCATTTGGGCAAAATCATCTTAAGCAAAGCCTATTTTATAACAAAGTATCAAATATCACATGCAATTTATTAAATATTACACTAAAAAAAAAAAAGAAGAATGGTTATATATAGAATGGTTGTAAGAATATCAGGTGTTCACCCCTGTAATCTTCTAGCTGACTGGGAGCTGTGGCTCACTGCCCCTGCCCAGCATCACAAGACGGCACCATACCACATGTCACTGGCCCTTTTTATAAAGACCCAAATTCAAAATTCAAAGTACAGTTTCTACTGAATCACTTTCACTTTCACATCATTGCCAAAATATATCATAAGTTGAATCATTGTAAATCAGGAGCCATCTGATTTGAAAGTTAAATCACAGTCACCCATATACACACAAAAAAGGCCTTCATGTAGGGCCATCTATGTATCTCTAAACAACATAGCATGACATATCAACGGCAAAAAAATGGATGGGAAGGGGACAATTGCTTTGCGTCAGTACTCTGAGCAGTAACATACATGGCCTTACTCACCTAGCAGAACTCCAGAGCAAGGAATTTTACAAATGTTTGCTGAACAGCTTAAGCACTATTATTTTTAACTTAGTGTGCATATCTATTTTCTAAAGATATGTTAATTTATTTTATTGACTTATTACAAAACCAAATAATTTCCTCTTATTTAAGTGGCAGGTAAATAGAATTCTTTTTATTTTAAATTAAATGGCTTTTTAGGGAAAATATACTAAAAATTCTGAAACTTGTATTGCTTATGAATCTTTTATTGGAATCCTTATCAAGTTGTATTTTTCAAGTTTTTCCTAATAATCTTCAATGAATTGAAAATATTTTTTGGATTTTACTCAAGGCTATTAACACACAATTTCACTTTGTTAAATATAGTGCTAAACGTTCAACAAAAATGTTGTGTCTTTTTTTTTTTTTCCACTACCACATCCTCCATCTCCTGACTGGATTCTCTCCCCAACTAGCACATATATACCATTGTCTATCTTTAGGATAAGTAAGGGTCATCTTTTGTCTTTATTCTATTCCTCGTATGCTTCTGAACTTGTTGAATTTTAATATAGTCACACCATAAGCATCACATATTTGATTCCCCTTTCAATAGTAAACAGTGCACAACCAGAGCATACCTTCAAAGCTATCAATATACTTACTCTGATATATTATTTTTTTATTTTTGTAAATTAAAATAATTAAATTATAGAACAAGAGTTTCAGGTGGTAGGTGTTGTAAGTTTTACCCAAACTGACTTTTGTCAAACTCATTTTTGTCATCATATATGACAAGTAGTTTTCTCAGGTTTATTTTTAGAATATCCTTGTATAATGAATATTTACACTGATATCTAGTATAAAAATTTTGCAATTTATTTTAGAAACATTAAGATATTGAAAATCAATCTATTTCTTTAATTCATTAAAGACATTTTTGGCTTATTTCCAGTACTTTCTTACTGGTTAAAAAATGAATTTGAAGTAGTCTGAATTTCATTATTATATGGCACTTTCCCTTTGATGAATACAAAGACGATATTCTCTATTAGCTATCTGAGAAGAATTCATTTTTTAAATTTTATTTATTTGTAAGAGAGAGAGTGAGAGTGAGCACAAGCAGGGGGAGCAGCAGGGGGAGGGAGAAGCAAACTCCCGGCTAAGCAGGGAATCTGTTGCAGAACTGAGTCCCAGGACCCTAAGATCACGACCTGAGCTAAAGGCTCAGGCGTTTAACTGACTGAGCCACCCAGGTGTCCCCATCTGAGAAGAGTTCTGTATGTTATTCCTATTCATAAGAAGTTTAAAGTCTAGGTAATTAACTTAATATTTTAGTTGCTATGTTCCAGGCAGAGAGTAAGAAACAAATATTAAATCAACCATATTCTATGCATTCTAAATGAAAATAAATAATCAATCATAATAAAACCTTCTATTTATGGAATATCAACTTATAAGCTTTCCTCCATATGAACAATGCCAAATACCAGAATAAAGGGTCATCTAATACAAATAAAGGATAGAATTAAAGAATTCTGGTAAGCCATTTAATTTTGAAAAATGGTGCTATATTGTTGCTGAGTTGTGGTTTTCAGTTACATAATATCTGATAAGTGTAGAAGTAACATGAGTGTTACGTGAGATGAGAAATGGTTTATAATTAAGATATTTTTAAAAGTACAGAGAAATACAAATTTGTAAACATAGCATTATGGAGGAATAAAAATAAATGATAGCTACACACTCTAAAGTGAATAAATCTTGGAAAGTTAATAGAGAAGTAAAACAAGGACAGTGCGAAAGTATGGTACATTTTTATGAAGTTCAAACAAATTCTGTGAAACCGTAGATGGACTTAAAGATACTATTATGTATCAAATATTGTAAAAATTAAGCAAGGAAATAGCAAACATAAAATAACCAAAGCATACAAACTTGGGGTAGATACAATAGGTGTGATCATGTTCTACTTCATAAAGAGATGAGTTAATAGAGAAATAGAAGTAACTAGACTTTTTAGAAGTTAATAAAACTTTGCCTGTTATTTATTAGTAATATAAAATATATGGTTTTCTAACAAAAACGCTTATCTTAAAAATATTTAAAAATAAATTTCAGGGTACTCATAAGGTTCTATTTACTTTTCCACTGAAGGAAAAGCTGGTGGTTGTAGTTGTAGTTGTTTGTTTGTTTTAGTCTCCTCCTAGTTTTTATTATTATAATGTGGAATGAGGAATGTTAGATTGAAAAGTGAATTATTTTATAGACAAAAATCATTACTTGATTCACCTCCTGGTACAGCAGATGGAACTCCTGAAAATATGCCCTTTTGCCTTATGGAAGAGTAACAGTTATGCTTACTTCTGAAACATACTTGGTGGTTGCCCTAAATAGTGACACCATAGTAAACATTTTGAATATTTGCAATTAATTTTTATAGTCATAGGGCTCCAAAAGGCACTGCTGGTATCTTAGCAGGTATTTCAATAAAGCGAAAAGTTGCCTGACTGTTTAAAAATATTAACAAGGCACAAAACATGGCAGAAGTATTGTCCTCAGATATTATTTTTTTCCATATGCTCCTGATTCCAGACATGAAAGTTATTTTTTGAAATTTTTTTTATAATAGATTTTATTTATTTATTTGACAGAGATCACAAGTAGGCAGAGTCAGGCAGAGAGAGAGGAGGAAGCAGGATCCCTGTTGAGCTGAGAGCCCGATGTGGGACTTGATACAAGGATCCTGGGATCATGACCTTAGACGAAGGCAGAGGCTTTAACCCACTGAGCCACCCTGTGCCCCCATGACAAGTTATTTTTGATAGATATATATACAATGTATTTTCCAGTTATAATAAAAATGGTTCTGCTATTTTTAACCTTTTTTTAAAATTACATTATTTTTTTAATTAAAATTTTATTTTTTAATGTTTTACTTTTCTTTTCTTTTTTAAAATATTTTATTTATTTATTTGACAGACAGAGATCACAAGTAGGCAGAGAGGCAGGCAGAGAGAGAGAGAGAGAGAGAGAGAGAGAGAGAAGCAGGCTTCCTGCGGAGCAGGGAGCCCGATGCAGGGCTCGATCCCAGGACCCTGAGATCATGACCCGAGCCAAAGGCAGCAGCCCAAACCACTGAGCCACCCAGGCGCCCCAATGTTTTACTTTTCAATATACTACTTAGAATATAAAACCTATTCCAGTTGGTAAGAAGTTTACCATTTAAAAAAATGGTAATTTTCTCATTGTGTCTTCCCCTCTCATTGCTTTATTATGAATAAAAAAAATTTCACAATAAACATAACTGATGCTTTCCTTTTGATAGTCCCTCTGTTTGTCATATTGTATATGAGCCATGACAATAAGTTTTACAAAATTTATTCATGTTTGTTGATATGTTTTATCATAACTAATTTTTCCTCCCTTATCTAGATTCCCCAGCTTTCAGACAGGTGGACACTTCAATAAACCATACCCAAGGGATGTATCAAGTACTTCTTAGACATCTCTCAGATCCTTGAGGTCTCATTTTGCTTAATATTAACAAAGTTATTTTAAAGTTTATATGGAGAGGCAAAGACTCACAATAGTCAACATAGTGTTGAAGGAGAACAAAGACTGCGGACTGACTTCAAAGTTTACCATAACGATGGGGCGCCTGAGTGGCTCAGTGGGTTAAGCCTCTACCTTCAGCTCAGATCATGATCCCAGGGGCCTGGGATTGAGTCTGGCATAGGGCTCTCTGCTCAGCAGGGAGCAGGGAGCCTGCTTCTCCTCATCTCTCTGTCTGTCTCTCTGCCTATTTGTGATCTCTCTCTCTATCAAATAAATAAATAAAATCTTTTTAAAAAAGTATACGATAACGATAATTGTAAGCAAGATATTGTAATATCACAGAAAGACTAGATTAAAGGAACGGAATATATATTATCAATTATATTTTATATTTAATATAAAAGCAAAAGCAATATAAGAGAGCAAAATGCAATCTTTTAAACAACAGTTTCTGGAATAATGGTGAAGCTAAATGTAAAAATATAAAATAAAATAAAATAAAATAAAATAATAAAATAAAATAAATCCAGGCAGATATCATACACTCTTCACAAAAATTAACTCAGATTGGATTATAAACCTAAACATGAAACATGTAGAATGTAATATAGAAGAAAATTTAAATGACCTTGGTTTTGGAAATAACTTTAGCTACAAAAGCACAAGCACTGAATTTAAAAATGTCTACTCTGTGAAACAATGCCAAGAGAATGAAAAGGCAAGGCACAGACTAAGAAAAAATATGCAAAATACACATCTGGCAAAGGACTGTTAATCAATAATACACAAAGATCCCTTAAAACTCAACAATGGAGGAAAAAACCTGATTAAAAATGACCTTAGCAGATACCTCACAAAGACCAAGGACCTTAGCAGATACCTCACAAAGAAAATATTACAGATGGCAAATAAGCATATAAAAAGATGCTTCACATCATATGTCATCAGGAAAATGCAAATTAAAACAAAAAAGAGACACCAGTGCATACCCAGAATCCAGAACACTGGCAACAGAACACGAAATGTTGGTGAGGATGTGGAGCAACAGGAATGTTCTTCCATGTCTATTGAGAATAAAGAATGGAAAACAACTTGGCAGTTTCTTACAAAACTAAACATATTCTTGCCAGATGATTCAGCAATAGCAGTTCTTGGTATTTATCCAAAGAAGATGAAATCTATACCCACAAAGATGTCTATAGTAGTTTTATTCATAACTGACAAAAGCTTGGAAGCAACCAAGATATCCTTCCATAGGTGAAAGGTCAAATAAAGTGTAGTACATGCAAACAATGGAATATTATTTAATGCTAGAGAAATGAATTACCACGCCATGAAAAGATATGGATATAAATAGTTAATAAATATTTGATTTTAGGCTTCTACCAGTCTATCAATAGTATTAGTATATTTTAACAGTGAATGCTCAGCATTCACGAATTTACCTAATAAAATATTTTGGGTTCAATATTTTAAATACTTCAACCTCTATGATTATATTCCTAATAATTTTGAATTGGGGTAAATAAACCTTAATTTTTTGTAACTTGTTTCTTATTGCAAAAGAGCTCAATGAAATTATAGAAAATAAAAATTTACAAAAAAAAAAGTTAGTTTTTACTATTGCCAAATGATTTAAAACTTTATCTTATATTCAAATACATATATTTTTCTAAATTGATTTATATGCTACTAAAACCAAAAGCTTTTAGTTATATTAGATTTCATATCATGCAATCAATGCCAGAAAGCCATCTGGCGATGACTTGTCTTAAATAGAGTTAAGATGGGTGTTATTACAATGCAAGATGGAAACAAAGATAGTATAACAATTGTTACATAACTTTTCTGTTTTGATCAAGTTACTAATCTACAAAAGGCTTTTATCGGTGACAGACTTGGGAATTTAACAAAACTTTTAAACTAGCATGTGCGACTCATTCCTAGAAAACAACACAATCAATAACACTTTATTTAGATGAAATCATGACTATTTCTAGATTTGAATAAAAAAGGTAGCAACCCCAATAAGTTTATTGAACATGAAAAGTTAAAATGCTATAATGCTCCTAAGGAATTAAATGATCCAGTCATGAATTACAAAAAAAGGATATAAATTACCAAAGTGTCTGTATAATTGTTATGTACAACTGCCCATTATCGTTCAATAGGGTAGGCTTGTACAAGAACTCTATAAAAGAACTACACTTCTAAACTGTGGAAAATAGGTTCCCTTTCCCCCTATATAAAACTGTTAAGCCATTCATTTAGCTTTTAAAATATCCACTTAATACAGGCTTTTTACTCATTTGAACAGGCAGCAGGGCTCTATACTTATTCCTTACATCTGAAGGATAGACTTCTAGCATAAGAGGTAAAGCCCATAAAGGAGCCCAATAGTAACAACAAAATACAGTTTAGTGAACCCTTACAATCTGCCAGCTACCTTTCTGAGAATACTTCAATTAATAAAACATATAAAATACCTGACCACAAAGAGCTTACATTCTTTTGAAATATAATAGTGAAATAAACCAATAATAGAGGGGCACCTCGGTGGCTCAGTCCATTGAGTGACTGCCTCTGGCTTGGGTCATGATCTCAGGGTCCTGGGATGTAACTCCCCAGCAGGCTTTCTACGCAGTGGGGTGTTTTCTTCTTCCTCTGCGCCCCCTCCCAGTTCTCTCTCTCTCTCTGTCTCCAATAAGAAAATAAACCAGTAATAGAATAATGATTGATGGTTGATGGTGATAAGTGTTACAAAAAAAAAAAGACAAGAAAGGTAAAAGCCATTGGAGAATGCTGGGATGAAAGTTAATTTTATTTTGTGTTGGGCGGTTATATCTCATTTATGATATGTTATTTGCACAAAGACCCAGGAAGTGAAGGAGGGTGTTATACAAATATTAAAGGAAAAGATTGCTCTAGGCTGAGCAAGTAAGTATATAGACTTTGTGTGAACAGCTGGTCTCTTACTTATGGGGAAAAGCATGGAGGCCAATGAGGAGTTCATAGTGGTGGAGAGAGGAAGAAAGTATTGATGCATGACCTTCTAGTACATTGAAACGCCTTCAGTTTTTATTCAATATGAAAGGGGAAGATACCAAAAGACTTTCAACAGCAGAATAAAATCATCTGACTTGATTTTTAGGTTAAGTTGCTGTACCAAAATAAATTTGCAGGGAGAAAGGAGTGCAGTATGTGTGGAAGTGGGGTTATCAATCAAGTCACTAATTCAGGAACATATGATGGTGTTTTTAGCATGCTGGGTGGTAATATAAGTGGTGAGGTATGGTTTTTATTTTGTATATATTTGGATGGTGAATATTCTGGTGAACAGGATGGAGTATGTGCAGGACAGACAATATCAACATTTATGTTACCTGCACAAACAGAAGGGTGGAGTCTTCATTCCCTGATATGGAGAGAACTCTGAGTTCAAATGTTCTTTCTGATTAAATGGCATAGTGATGAAGAGGATTTAGTCAGACAGTGAAAGAGAACAGTAAGCATAGTGTTAAGCGGTAAGACATTATAATACATTTGAACATCAAAACACGTTGTGTTGGATCATCTGTTTATGTGAGTAAATAAATAGATAAAGCTTCCTGGGGTTCTGATAGAGGTAAAGACTACTATATGATTCAAAGGGGCACGTACACCAAATGTTTATAGCAGCAATATCCACAATAGCCAAACTATGGAAAGAACCTAGATGTCCATCAACAAATGAATGATATATATATATATATATATATATATATATATATGGAATACTATGCAGCCATCAAAAGAAATGAAATCTTGCCATTTGCGATGACATGGATGGAACAAGAGAGTATTATGCTTAGCAAAATAAGTCAACCAGAGAAAGACACTATAATATGATCTCCCTGATATGAGGAAATGGAGGTGCAATGTGAGGGGTTTGGGGGACAGGAAAAGAGTAAATGAAACAAGATGGGATCGGGAGGCAGACAAACCATAACAGACTCTTAATCTCACAAAACAAATTGAGAGTTGCCGGGGGGGTGGGGAGGTTAGGGAGAGGGTGGTGGGGTTATGAACATTGGGGAGGGTATGTGCTGTGGTGAGTGCTGTGAAGTGTGTAAACCTGGCGATTCACAGATCTGTACCCCTGGGGCTAATAATACATTATATGTTAATTTAAAAAAAAAAAAAGAGGAAGAAGAAGACTACTATAAATCAAATGGTATGGTTTTCAGCAAAGAGTGTGTAATCAGGTATATTTTATTAAAGTACCAAGTAAAATGATGGTCGAAAATTGGAATAACAGAAAACATAAAAATCAGAGATTGTAGAAAGAGATATGGGAGAGTGTAGAGAATATAGTCAATGATATTATAATAGTGTTATATGGTGACAGATGGTGGCTATATTTGTAGTGATCATAGAATAATGTATGGAGATATTGAAAACCTGAAACCAATGTAACACTGAATATCAACTATACTCAAATAAAAAAATAGTAAAAATAAAACATTTAAATTTAAAAAGATAAAAAGAGGGACAAGAATTTGAAAAGTGAATTTCAAAAAGAGTAAAGATGAGGCTAAGACATACTCTGAACCTTGAGGAAAACACCATTTTGAAAATTCTTCCCATTTTGAGAGAACCCAAATGAATCAATACCATAAAAGAACCCATTTTAACTGAGAGATGTAATGAATGCTCAAGAAATAATTTTATGACAGGATAATTCTTCCCTATGAAACAGCATACAGATACCAGGGGAAACACCTGGAAGCAAAATAAACTATACTGAAAATAAGAATTAAGAAAAAGATAAATGATGAAGGATAAGAAAATTAGACCTGCGACAGAGACCTAGTGAAGAGAATTTTTAGCTTGTGGTTTAATGTTTTTGAGGATAATCTAGAGTTCATAACTGCCTTGAGACAGACTGGTTGTAGGCAGTTTAGGCAGACCCCTAAGACAGGCCTACTTTGGGCAGGTGGTGTTGGAGGAGGCCATTGGACTGGACAAAGACAAATCCAACCATTTGACTAAAGTGTCTGTGAAGATGTTGAAGTCAGATGCAACAGAGAAAGACCTGTCAAACCTAATCTCAGAAATGGAGATGATGAAGATGATTGGACAGCACAAGGACACCATCAACCTGCTGGGTCCTGCACACAGGACGGTCCTTTGTACACTCTCATGGAATATGCCTCCAAAGACAACATACAGGAGTACCTGCAGGCCCAGAGGCCTCCTGACCTGGTGTACTGTTACAATATCAGCCACAATGCAGCAGAGCAACTCTCCTCCAAGGACCTGGTATCCTGTGCCTATCAGGTAGCCTGAGGCATGGAGTACCTTGCCTCCAAGAAGTGCATACACCAAGACCTGGCCACCAGGGAAGTGCTGGTGACAAAGGACAACATGATGAAGATCTAAGACTTCAGCCTTGCCAGAGATATCACCACATCAGTTACTATAAAAAGACAACCAACAGTGGACTGCCTGTGAAGTGGATGGTCCCTAAGGCCATGTTTGACCAGATCTACATCGACCGCAGAGTGACTTCTGGTCTTTTGGGGTGATCCTGTGCAAAATCTTCACTCTGGAAGCCTCCCATATCCTGGAGTGCCTGTGGAGGTGGTTTTCAAGCTACTGAAGGAGTCATTTGATGGATAAGCCAATAAGTGCACCAGAGACTTATACACAATAATGAGGGGTGGCTGGCATTTGGTTCCTTCAAGCTGCTGGTAGAAGACCGGGATCATACTGTGGCCTTGACCTCCAACCAGGTGTACCCGGACCTGTCCTTGGCCCTGGAACAATACTGTCTATGCTTTCCCAACACCCAAAGCTCCACCTGCTCCTCAGAGAAGAATTCCACCTTCTCTCATGTGCCGTTGCCCAGGGAGGCCTATCTGCCCTGACACCCAGCCCAGCTTGCCAATGGTGGACTCAAATGACTAGTATCCCTATTACTTCTGTCCAGATTCCGTCATAAGCTGTAACCCTTATTCCCCACCCTCCCTGCAAGACTCACTTCCTTCTCCTTTGTCCCTTTCCTACTGGCAGGAGCCAGCTGCCTACCTGAGGCCTTCACCCCTTGAAGTTCACCTCTCTTCCCCTTCCTCTTCCTCCTCCTTACAATCTGCTCATGAAAGAAAGGCACAGAGAGGCAGGGACTTGCTCGTGGCTACTTCCTTCCGTCCCATATGTTGGACCAAGACCCCTCCTTGGCATCTGGTACTGCCTGGATGTCGAGGGAGTGGGAGATGAGGCATGCCAGTGAAAGCTGTCAGAGCTTTCCTGTTTTGGTTTTGTCTGCTTAGCATAACATGTAAGACTGAGTTCTGGTGGCAGGGACCTAGTCCTTGGGGCTATAGCACTAGCAAGGGTAGGTCAACTGCTCTGGGGCTTGGCTAAGAGCAACCCCTGCTCCAGAGATATGGTGCCAAGGGCTTATTAATTTTGATTCTAATTTGCTTTGCTGACCAAATACCTGGTATCAAAAGATGGGAAAGCAAAGACTGGAAGCAGTGTTGTGACCATGGGGTCCAGCCCCAAACTATGAAGAAAACACAAAGTGTATAAATCTGAGTAAGTATATATTTACACACCTTTTTAAATAGGTTGTTATCAAAGATTTAATCAATGGGTAATATGCTCCTCGTGGCTGGGAAGCATCAGTTGCCATATATTAAAAACAAAGAAAAGAGGTGTCTGGGTGGCTTCCTCCATAAGTGTCCCTTCTTTTCAGGTCATGATCCCAGGGTCCTGGGATGGAGCCCCACATCAGGCTTTCTGCTCAGTGGGAAACCTGCTTCTCCTTTTCCCTATGCCCTGCTTATAGTTCTTCTTCCTTTCTCTCTGTCTGTCAAATAAATAAAATATTAAAAAAAAAGAAAGAAACAAAATATTTTTAAAAGTTCTTTTTTTTTTTTTAATTTTCTAGGGGTGCCTGGATGACTCAGTTGTTTAAGCATATGTTTGCCTTTGGCTGAGGTCATGATTCCAGTGTACAAGGATCCAGCCCTGCATGGGACTACTTGCACCCCAAGGAGCTTGCTTCTTCCTCTCCCTTTGCACGTGATTCCCCCCGCTTGTGCGCTTTTTTCTCTCTATCTCTCTCTCTCTCTCTCTCTGCTGTCAATAAACAAAATAAAATCTTTTACTAAATAAATAAATAAATTTCTAAACCTACTTTCAGTTTAGGTCCCTTAACAAAAATTGCTACTGATTCATTAAAAAAAAAAAAAAAAAGGTAATTTAGAAAGATGCTTCCAGAGCTAAAAGGCTGTTTTTTTTTTTTTTTTTTTGTTTGTTTGTTTTTGTTTTTTGGTCAGGATTAAATATAGAAGTGCTTTAAAAAGTAAAAGAAAAAATATGCTATATTAACACTAATCACAGTATAACTTTGGTGGTTATATCAAGATAATGAAAAGTAATTTAAAGCAAATTTCATTATCAGACATAAAGATCAAGTCAAAATTACAGAAGAGTAAAAGGATGAATTCCTCAGGGAGTATAATAATTCTTGACTTTTGGGGATATATAGGGAAAAACTAAGAACAAAAATCATAACTTCTACCTTAGAAGAGAAATGGAAAAAAAATTTTCAACACCTTTATTTTAAGATTATATAGATAAATGGTCATCAAATTGGTAAGATATGTAAGACTTGAACAAAATTATCAACTAACTAGATATGCTTGATATTACAGAAAACTCTCCCAACAACCGCAGACTACATATATCTTAAGCCATGATTTTCTTTGCAAAGGTCAACATTGATAATGCTCTAGTCATACCTCCGTGTACCAGGAAAGAAGTAGCATATTTCTTGAAAGACACAGCTATCAAAGCTCCATTGAGAAACCGTAAAGATGGAGAAGGGATTTGCAACTTATATATCTGATAATGGACATCTCCTCTGATTATTAAAAAAATGAATAGAAATAAAAAACCTTACTAATAACCAAACAGAGTATCCAATTTTACATGTGAAGAAAATTATTGAAGAGATATGTCACCAAAAGGATATGGATGGCTTATAAGCACATGACAAATTTCTCAACATTTAGACATTAAAGAAATACAAATTAAAATCATAATGAGACATGCTTACATATCTATTAGAATGGCTAAAATTATAAAGGCTAATTGTACTTCGTCTGAGCTAGATTGAGAAGCAACAAAAAATCTAAACTGTTGTTGACGTATATCATGATACCACCACTTTGGAAAATAGTTTGGAAATTTTTTTAAATGCAAAATATGTTGCAGTTACAAGAATAGCCATTTTACTTCTAGGCATTTAACCAAGAGAAACAAACCCTATGTTGGTACAAGAACTTGTATATAAATTTCATAGCAGCTTTATTTTTAAGAATTGAAAACAGTGGAAATGTTCATCAATGTCCATCAATAGAGCAAAGACAAATGATGATCTATTCATTAAAGAGATTACTATTCAACATCAAAATGAACTATTTACAATTGGAGATTCTCAAAGTAATGGTGCTGAGAAAAGAAAAGCCAGGCAATGAATAGTATATACTGTGTGATTCCATGACTAAAAAAAATCTAGAAAATACAAATTTATATATAGTCAGTCATCAAATATATTGGTGAGATTTTAGTGCCTTCTTCTGTGCTCCCATAGCTTCCTACACTTGGATCTCCGAGCATTTTTTACACCATGTGACAATATGAACTCTTTTTCTTTATTCTGTCTTACTAGAATAAGAATCCTTGAAATTTTATGGACATTTGAACTCTCAGTTATTAGCAGAAATTCGATCACACAGTAAGTTTCCAAATATAAAAGCCAGAGTTTTACAATGACTTCTAAGCTTTTACATGATCTAGCCACTCATTTAACCTCTTTGACCTCTTTCCCTGCTACTCTTCAGTCCCTCACAGTGGCCTCCTTGCTATTCCTCAGATATGCCAGGCACGATCCAACCTTATGGCCTTCAAGACAGCCAATTCCTTTGTCTGGAGTGACCTTATTGCTGATAGTTCTGGGCAAATTCATCACCTTTCCATACCTTTGTTCCATTGTCAGCTTCATTGTAACGATCCTGATGTTCCTATTAAAAATTTTAACTCCCCATCCCCTGCCTAACAACCTTGATTTTTCTCACCCTGATCTAATTTTTCTTTTTCCCCATTGTACTCATCATTTTTGAATGACCTATGCAATTTTTATTAAGGTTTATAGCTCTTAATTGTCTCACTCATTAAAAGAAAAGTTCTACAAAGCCAAGTATTTCATTGACCAGTGTAGTCTGAAGTAATATCTGCCATATAATAGGTTCAATAGACAATTGGTAAATTTCAGAAAAAATTAATGTTGAGAGTATACTGAATTTCATAAGTCATTTCAATATTTTTTCCAAAAAATAAACTATGTAAACATACCTTAAATTTACTTTCAAAATATTTTATAGCATAAAATGGACAATATACATAAGCCTTAAAGAAAATATCATATAAATAACCATTTCATACCTACTTAAAAATTGCATCATACCACACTCCTAGATCCTCTCTGAATGCTCTAAAATAACCCTTCAAAGGAAATACAGTTTTAAAAATAACAGATTTTTTGGCAAAATAATTTAATAAAATAAAAGTTTCATTCATTTATGTAGATCATAATAAATGTTTTTAATAAGCATGAAATTATAACTCTGAAGTATGCTAAAATGAAACCACCTGCTAAGGGTGAGAGAACAAAAATAAACATCATTTTTCCAAATAAGAGGAATTTATTACCTTTGAATCAAATCATGTGGGTTTGTTCAAACTGGCAATAAAGGAATATGGAAACACAAACCATGGAAAGTCATATTTTAGATTTCTAAAAGACTACAAAGTGAAGAGTATACATTTTCTAAATGTTACATAATGCTACATAATGACAAGATGACAGGTTGTGAAAAATAGCATTTTAAAAGCTCTACTAATAATGGAACGGAAGGTGTCATTTCCTATAATTTTATATATGTCATTAATTTACTATATCTGCATACAACATATTACCAAACAGATGTTCATCAAAGACTAAATCATTTTTAATGGAACATAATAATTTGAACCTACATCTATTAATCATTTTTTTCGATCAAACATTTATATTCTCGCTAAACATTTTATCAGTTGTCGACAAAATTAAAAAAAATAGTATAAAAAGTCGTGTTAGGAAAAGTAGATTTTCTTTGAAATTTGCATTTAAATGAAAATATTTGCTGATATTTTTAAAACTTTAAATGTAATTTTATATATATCTGACCTATCAAATGATATAAAATTTTTGGAGACTGAATATAGTATGGGGCACATGGTAAGCAATAATCAGTTTTTTAGTTGATCCAAGTGTTCGACCTTTCTTAATTATTATAGTACCACAATTTACTTGTTCTAAGATTTGTCCTCCCCCCCCATTTTAATATCTCTTAAGGTGGCATTCACCTTGCACTTGATGACATATCCTAGTTTAACTGACAGCATTTCTCTTTCTTAGTCGAACATAAACTATATTGCATCTTACACTTGATGAAAGCTAGGATGCAATTAAATACTCTATTATAGTTACGATTCTGATATTTGAAATCCTCCGGTAGCTCCCTGTGCCCCCACAGTGTAGTACCTCACCTCCTCGGCATAGTATACAAACCATCTCAGCCCCAGTGTTAACCCCGCGGCTCAGACTCCGTCCCCAGGTGATGCTGCCAGATCAGCTGTCGGTTGTCATGAACTTGCTGTAGTTTCCCGAATGCACTGTGCTGCCTCCTGGCACTTTGAAACTTGACACACTCATCCTCATTCTTCGCTTTGCCCTTGTCTATCACCTCCCCTGAAAATCTGTTCCTAAGTGGCTTTTCCCAGCTCCAACCTACCCTTGGCAGTCTTTTATCTCCCTGTGGTAAAGACTGTCACACTGCACCATGGACATGCCCTTTGTCCCACTGAGAAGAGAAAAGGGACAGTGAGGGCCCCCCAGCATTTGCAGCTCTAGTGCAGAGCCCCATGCCTGGCTTGCAGGAAATGCCAGATCATAAAGACAAACGAAGATCATCCTCTGCATAAAAGCAGCTGTTCTTTGCCTACTGCAGGATCTGGATCAATAAAGGGCAGCCAGTTATTATTGCTGTTTCTCTAGGGATTTTTTCCCATATATTTAAGGGGTTTCTGGTTAGCCCCAGAGGGCAATGTTTTTTCTTCTAGAGGGCAGGCAGAGGGCTGCATTGTAGTTCTGGAATTGCCAAACTGGAGGGCTTGTGGGCCAGGAGTTGAGGACAGAAGTCTGAGAACACAAGCAAACTTAGGTTTCTGGGCAAGGGCATGGCAGTTACGCTCTGCAGAGCTGAATCAAGATCTCGTGCATCTGAAATCAGGTGAGGATCTGACAAATGCTCAGGTTGGAGTTTCTGTCCCTTATGGCCCTCTTCATGAAGAGGTGGTGGATCACGAGGCCATGGAATTTTTCCCACGATGGGAGTTGTGAGATGCTCCAAATCGTAAAGATTCTTCTTTAGGACGATTGAGACCTGTTGGTTGGCTCCAGGATTTCCCATACAGATCGATTCCGAGTAGGGTTCTAAGAATGGATGGCTGGGAAGCCCGACTCTCATTCCTCTTGTGTCCTAGTGACAAGACACGTTAGATCAGCTGGATCTGGGGGATCTTGGAATGAGGCAGGGGCACAGGGCCCCTGAAGGGTTCTCCTAACCAGAAGTTTTGACACAGCTCCAACGTGCAAGATTCCCACGTGGAGACGAGATTTGTTCTGATGGGTGCCTCAAGAAACAGCCATATGCTGCTATTGGAATCCAGGCCTCTGAGGAGAGATGCCTGGACAACAAAGCAATGGATCCGATTAGGATCTAGGGGCCTGCTCATTCCAATTTACCTCTGGGGACATCTGTCCATGGGTCTAAGTGCAGGTAGATGCTCAGCTGGTGTCAGACCGCCCTTGTTTTTCCTGGGCAGTCAACACTATTGGGATGGCCCCGGGCACTTTGGAGGTTTATCATCCTATTTCTAGGTTTGTGGCCAATGGAATGGGCAGAATTCCCAGGCACAGTCCTCAGGTTTGGCTCCAAGAACCTGTGCCTGTAGGTTTTGTGGGCCAGGCCCACAAATTGTTTCAGACAATTGTCTGAAAACACAAACTCGGCTTAGGTTTCGGGTCGTAGGTATTGCAGGACTGATCTACAGACCGTGAGGAGAACTCTTCAGGATATGAACAAGGGGGCGAGTGTGAGACGCTTGCTCAAGATTTTGTCTCTGGATATTGTGTCACTGATGGCCGTGGAATGTCCGGGTGGCCTCATGGGCCATGGAAGAGTCTTCCTCTCTGGGCATTTGGCCCGATCCCAAGAGTTTGGGGTTATTCTTTGAGATGGGAAGAGTCGGTTTTGTTTTGTTTTTACCTCAGGTGTCCCACCAAAAGAGAGTTTCCAGAGCAGAGCCCTGGGGAGGGGCGACTGGACAACCAGAAAGCTGGTTAATACTTGGGGCCTAGGGGCATGGCATGCCCATTATGACGTCTAATGGTCCAGCCACTGAGAGGACTTACTAGAGGACAGGACTCATGCTGAGGGTCACAATGCGTGTTTGTGCCCTCTTCGTACTCAAGCATGGGCGGGGCCTCATGGTGAACACTGGTTTCTCCTACACTGAACGTGGGACAACATGCCAACCACAAGGTTTCTTGCCATAGGGAAGGAGGAGTTCTGATTTCTGCATCACATTCACCCCTTGGCGGGGTGTGGAGTTAAGGTCTATGTTCTGAAGCCTGAGAAGCTAGGTTGGGAATAGATGACGAGCTAAGGCCATGGCGGGTCTGTTGTGCTCAGTGTGCGGTCAGCTGTCTGGGTGTTGGTCAGGAAGTCCGGGCTCAGGCTGTGTCAGACAGTGTATTAGTGCCCAGCTTTGTCGATATAATTTGTGTACAGAAGGGTGCCGTGTAGGTCTATCCTCATTTGGGGTGTCTGGGAAGCTCCATAGGGCAACATTTTGTTTTTTTTTTTTTTTCTGGAGGGCAGGCAGAGTGCTGCCTTGTGGGTCCAGAATTGCCACACGTGAGGTCTTGGGGGCCAGGACTGTGAGGACGGACATTGGAGAACAGAAGTTTCACATAGGTTTAAGGGCGAGGGCAAGGCCGGTACACTCTGCAGAGCTGAATCGAGATGTCGTGCATCTGAATTCAGGGCGAGGATCAGACGTTGGCTCAGGTTGGAGTTCCTGTCCATGATTTCCCCTTCAGAAAGGGGGTGGGGGGGCTTCAGAAAGCCATCACGGTTTTCCCACGTTGGGAGTTGTGAGATGCTCCAAAACGCAAGGATTACTTCTGCAGGACATTTGAGACCTATTGGATGGGTCCAGGACATTCCATATGAAAGGATGCCAGAGCAGGGTTCTAAGGGCGGAGCCCTGGGCAACCCGCCTCGCATCTCAATTGTCTCCTAGCGACATGACAGGTTCTATCTGCTGGCTCTGGGGGAGCAACCGAGAAGCCAGAGTTGAAATGGACTCTCCTGCGGATGGATCCTAATGTGGGTTTGTGTCCATGGAGACCTTGGAAAGGGGTGGTGGGCACCGGGCCCTGAAGGATTCTCCTAACCGGAAGTTTTGACACAGTTCCAGCCTGCTATTTTCCCATGTCGAGACAAGATTTGCCTCTGGAAACCCCCGCATGCTGGTATTTGAAAACATGCCTCTGAGGAGAGATGCCTGGAAACCAAAGCAATGGATCCGATTACGGCCTAGGGACCTGTGAGGTTCAATCTATTACCCTGGTGACATCCAACTACGGTATGAGTGGAGGTAGATGCTCAGCTGTTGTCAGATGCCCTTGTTTGTCCCGGGCGGCCTACACAATTGGGATGGCTTCAGGGACTGTGGAGGTTTCTCCTAATTTGGAGGCGTGTGGTCAAGTGAATGGGCAGAATTCCAGTGGAGTGGGCAGGCACAGACCTAATGTGTGGCTCCGGGGGCCCCAGCCTGGAGGGTGTGTGGGGCCAGGAGTGTGGGGATAGAAGTCTGAAAACACTAACTCAGCTTACGTTTGGGGACATAAGTGTGGCAGGCCCGATCTACAGACCGTGAGGAGAACTCTTCGGGATATGAAGAGAGTGAGTGTGAGGCATTTATTCAGGCTTTTGTCTCTGGATTTTGTGTCAACAATGGCCGTGGAATGTCGAGGAGGCCTCATGGGCCATGGACAAGTCTTCCTCTCTGTGGATTTGGCACGAACCCAATTGTTTTTTTGGGTCCATCTTGGGGATGGGAGGAGTCCTTTCAGTTTGGTTACCTCAGGTGTCCCACCAAAAGAGGGATTTCAAAGCAGAGCCCTGGGGAGGGGCGAATGGACAAACCGAACTAAGGTTAGTTCCAGCCACTGAGAGGCCTTCCTTGAGGACAGAACTCACGCTGAGGGTCACAATGTGTGTTTATGCCTTCTAGGCGCTCAAGCATGGGCGGGAATCATGGTCCGCACTGTTGCTCCTACACTGAACTTTGGGCTCCATGCCAACCACATGTATTCTTGCCATGGGGAAGTAGTAGTTTCTGATTTTTTCATCTCTTTCACCGCTGGGCCGTGATTGGAGTTAAGGTCTAGGTTGTGTAGTCTGAAAACCGAGCTTGGGAAGAGATGACGACTTAAGTCCATGTCAGGTCCGACATGCTCAGTGTGGAGCCAGCTCGCTGAGTGTTGGTCGGGAGGTTCAGGCCTAGGCTGCGTCAGACCAGGCATTAGATTTCAGGGTATATTGTATAATTGGGGGAGAGTCGAGTGCCGTGCAGCTTGATCCTCATTTAGCGTTTCTGGGTAGCCCCAAGGGCAACGTTTTTCTTCTGGAGGGCAGGCAGAGTGCTGCTTTGTGGCTCCGGGAATTCCCAAACTGGATGCCCTTTGGGCAAGGAGTGTGAGGACGGAAGAATAAGAACACAAGTTAGGCGTAGGTTTCGGGACGAGGGCACGGCAGGCACTCTCTGCAGATCTGAATCGGGACTTCGTGCATCTGAAGTCAGGGAGAGGTTCAGACCTAGGCTCAGGTTGGAGTTTC
This sequence comes from Mustela putorius furo, assembly GCF_011764305.1. NCBI lineage: Eukaryota > Metazoa > Chordata > Mammalia > Carnivora > Mustelidae > Mustela > Mustela putorius. The sequence continues at coordinate 180,259 of NW_025422324.1, read as the reverse complement.
TGTCCATTATGGCCCTTTCTTGAAGGGGGCAGCATCTCGAGGCCATGGAGGTTTACCCAGGAGGGGAGTTGGGATATGCTCCAAGCCACAAGGATTTTTTCTGATCAACAATTGAGATCTGTTGGATCGCTCCAGGATGTTTCATACGGAACGACAGCAAAGCAGGGATCGAAGGATGGAACCCTGGGCAGACTGCCTCGATTCTAACTGTCTCCTAGTTAATAGACAGTTTTGATATGCTAGCTCTAGGGGAGCAACGGAGGGGGCTGAGTTGAAATGGTCTCTCCTGCGGATGGCTCCTAATGTGGGTTTGTGTGCATGGAGACCTTGGCACGGGGCGGTGGCACACGGACCCTGAATGCTTCTCCTAACCAGAGGTTTTGCGTCATCTCCAAAAGACAAGTTTCCCATGTGGAGACTAGATTTGATCTGATTGGTGCCTCAGGAAAGCCCCACATGCTGATATTGGAAACCAGGCCTCTGATGAGAAATAGCAGGTAACCAAAACAATGGACCCCATTAGGGCCTAGGGCCCTGTCCCATTCAATCTCATTCTCTGGGGACATCCATCTACAGTATGAGTGGAGATGGATGCTCAGCTGGTTTCAGGCAGCCCTTGTTTGTCCTGGGCATTCTATGCTATTGGGATGGCCTTGGGGACTTTGGTGGTTTGTCCTAGTTTGTATGATTGTGGTCAATGGAAGGGGCAGAATTCCCATGGAGTTGAGAGGCACAGACCTGATGTGTGGCTCCAGGGTCCCCAGGCTGGAGGGTATGGAAGCCAGGAATGTGGGTATAGAAGTCTGAAAACACACACACTCGGCTTGTTTTGGGGACGTAGGTATGGCAGTCCCGATCTACAGACCATGAGGGGAACTCTTTGGGATATGAAGAAAGAGCAAGTGTGAGGCGCTTAATCAGGCTTTGTCTCTGGATTTTGTGTAAACGATGGGCGTAGAATGTCAGGGAGGCATCATGGGCCATGGAGGAGTCTTCCTCTCTCTCTGTGGATTTGGCCTGATCCCAATTTGGGGGTCAATCTGTGGGATGGGAGGAGTCCTTTCAGTTTGGTTACCTCATTAAAAAGCAGAGCACTGGGGAGGGGCGAATGGACAACACGAACTATGGTTAAAAATTGGGGCCTAGGGGCATGGCAAGCCCAATATGCCGTCTCTTGGTCCAGCAACTGAGGGACCTTACTTGGGGACTGGGCTCACGCTGAGGGTCACAATGCGTATTTGTGACCAACGCGGCCCTCAAGCATGGCGGGGTCAAAGGGCCACACTGCTATCAACTACACTGTATGTTGGGCAACACGCCAACCACAAGATTTCTTGCCATGGGGAAGGATTTCTGATTTCTGCCTCATGTTCAACCCTGGGCAGTGATTGGAGAAAACGTCTAGGTTCTGAAGCCTGAAAACCGAAATTGGGAAGAGATGACAACCTAAGGCTTTGGCAGGTCCGATGTGTTCAGTGTGAGTCCAGCTGGCTGGGTGTGGGTCGGGAGGTCCAGTCTCAGGCTGTGACAGAAAGGGCATGAGTGCCCAGGGAATCCTGTAGAATGGGGTACAGTCAAGTGGCGAAAAGGTTGATCCTCATTTGGGGTTTCTGGTTAGCCCCAGAAGGAAATGTTTTTTCTACTGGAGGGCAGGAAGAGGGCTGCATTGTTGTTCTGGAATTGCCAAACTGGAGGGCTTGTGGGCCAGGAGTTGAGGACAGAAGACTGAGAACACAAGCAACCTTAGGTTTCTGGGCGAGGGCATGGCAGGTACGCTCTGCAGAGCTGAATCGAGATCTCGTGCATCTGAAATCAGGTGAGGATCTGACGAACACTCAGGTTGGAGTTTCTGTCCCTTATGGCCCTCTTCATGAAGAGGTGGTGGATCACGAGGCCATGGAATTTTTTTCCACGATGGGAGTTGTGAGATGCTCCAAACCGTAAAGATTCTTCTTTAGGACGATTGAGACCTGTTGGTTGGCTCCAGGACTTCCCATACGGATCAATTCCGAGTAGGGTTCTAAGGATGGATGGCTGGGAAGCCCGACTCTCATTCCTCTTGTGTCCTAGTGACAAGACAGGTTAGATCTGCTGGATCTGGGGGAGAAACTGAGAGGGTTGAGTTGAAATGGACTCTCTTGTGGATGGGTCCTAATGTGGGTTTGTATCCATGGAGACCTTGGAATGAGGCAGTGGCACAGGGTCCCTGAAGGGTTCTCCTATCAGAGGCATTGACACAGCTCCAACGTGTAAGATTCCCACGTGGAGACGAGATTTGTTCTGATGGGTGCCTCAAGAAACAGCCATATGCTGCTATTGGAATCCAGGCCTCTGAGGAGAGATGACTGGACAACAAAGCAATGGATCTGATTAGGATCTAGGGGCCTGCTCATTCCAATTAACCTCTGGGGTCATTTGTCCACGGGTCTAAGTGCAGATAGATGCTCAGCTGGTGTCAGACCGCCCTTGTTTTTCCTGGGCAGTCAACACTATTGGGATGGCCCCGGGCACTTTGGAGGTTTATCATCCTATTTCTAGGTTTGTGGCCAATGGAATGGGCAGAATTCCCAGGCACAGTCCTCAGGTTTGGCTCCAAGAACCTGTGCCTGTAAGTTTTGTGGGCCAGGGCTGTGGGGACAATTGTCTGAAAACACAAACTCGGCTTAGGTTTCGGTTCATAGATATTGCAGGACTGATCTACAGACCGTGAGGAGAACTCTTCAGGATATGAACAAGGGGGCGAGTGTGAGACGCTTGCTCAAGATTTTGTCTCTGGATATTGTGTCACTGATGGCCGTGGAATGTCCGGGTGGCCTCATGGGCCATGGACGAGTCTTCCTCTCTGGGCATTTGGCCCGATCCCAAGAGTTTGGGGTTATTCTTTGAGATGGGAAGAGTCGGTTTTGTTTTGTTTTTACCTCAGGTGTCCCACCAAAAGAGAGTTTCCAGAGCAGAGCCCTGGGGAGGGGCGACTGGACAACCAGAAAGCTGGCTAATACTTGGGGCCTAGGGGCATGGCATGCCCATTATGACGTCTAATGGTCCAGCCACTGAGAGGACTTACTAGAGGACAGGACTCATGCTGAGGGTCACAATGCGTGTTTGTGCCCTCTTCGTACTCAAGCATGGGCGGGGCCTCATGGTGAACACTGGTTTCTCCTACACTGAACGTGGGACAACATGCCAACCACAAGGTTTCTTGCCATAGGGAAGGAGGAGTTCTGATTTCTGCATCACATTCACCCCTTGGCGGGGTGTGGAGTTAAGGTCTATGTTCTGAAGCCTGAGAAGCTAGGTTGGGAATAGATGACGAGCTAAGGCCATGGCGGGTCTGTTGTGCTCAGTGTGCGGTCAGCTGTCTGGGTGTTGGTCAGGAAGTCCGGGCTCAGGCTGTGTCAGACAGTGTATTAGTGCCCAGCTTTGTCGATATAATTTGTGTACAGAAGGGTGCCGTGTAGGTCTATCCTCATTTGGGGCGTCTGGGAAGCTCCATAGGGCAACATTTTGTTTTTTTTTTTTTTCTGGAGGGCAGGCAGAGGGCTGCCTTGTGGGTCCAGAATTGCCACACGTGAGGTCTTGGGGGCCAGGACTGTGAGGACGGACATTGGAGAACAGAAGTTTCACATAGGTTTAAGGGCGAGGGCAAGGCCGGTACACTCTGCAGAGCTGAATCGAGATGTCGTGCATCTGAATTCAGGGCGAGGATCAGACGTTGGCTCAGGTTGGAGTTCCTGTCCATGATTTCCCCTTCAGAAAGGGGGTGGGGGCTTCAGAAAGCCATCACGGTTTTCCCACGTTGGGAGTTGTGAGATGCTCCAAAACGCAAGGATTACTTCTGCAGGACATTTGAGACCTATTGCATGGGTCCAGGACATTCCATATGAAAGGATGCCAGAGCAGGGTTCTAAGGGCGGAGCCCTGGGCAACCCGCCTCGCATCTCAATTGTCTCCTAGCGACATGACAGGTTCTATCTGCTGGCTCTGGGGGAGCAACCGAGAAGCCAGAGTTGAAATGGACTCTCCTGCGGATGGATCCTAATGTGGGTTTGTGTCCATGGAGACCTTGGAAAGGGGTGGTGGCACCGGGCCCCTGAAGGATTCTCCTAACCGGAAGTTTTGACACAGTTCCAGCCTGCTATTTTCCCATGTCGAGACAAGATTTGCCTCTGGAAACCCCCGCATGCTGGTATTTGAAAACATGCCTCTGAGGAGAGATGCCTGGAAACCAAAGCAATGGATCCGATTACGGCCTAGGGACCTGTGAGGTTCAATCTATTACCCTGGTGACATCCAACTATGGTATGAGTGGAGGTAGATGCTCAGCTGTTGTCAGATGCCCTTGTTTGTCCCAGGCGGCCTACACAATTGGGATGGCTTCAGGGACTGTGGAGGTTTCTCCTAATTTGGAGGCGTGTGGTCAAGTGAATGGGCAGAATTCCAGTGGAGTGGGCAAGCACAGACCTAATGTGTGGCTCCGGGGGCCCCCAGCCTGGAGGGTGTGTGGGGGGCCAGGAGTGTGGGGATAGAAGTCTGAAAACACTAACTCAGCTTACGTTTGGGGACATAAGTGTGGCAGGCCCGATCTACAGACCGTGAGGAGAACTCTTCGGGATATGAAGAGAGTGAGTGTGAGGCATTTATTCAGGCTTTTGTCTCTGGATTTTGTGTCAACAATGGCCGTGGAATGTCGAGGAGGCCTCATGGGCCATGGACAAGTCTTCCTCTCTGTGGATTTGGCACGAACCCAATTGTTTTGGGTCCATCTTGGGGATGGGAGGAGTCCTTTCAGTTTGGTTACCTCAGGTGTCCCACCAAAAGAGGGATTTCAAAGCAGAGCCCTGGGGAGGGCCGAATGGACAAACCAAACTAAGGTTAGTTCCAGCCACTGAGAGGCCTTCCTTGAGGACAGAACTCACGCTGAGGGTCACAATGTGTGTTTATGCCTTCTAGGCGCTCAAGCATGGGCGGGAATCATGGTCCGCACTGTTGCTCCTACACTGAACTTTGGGCTCCATGCCAACCACATGTATTCTTGCCATGGGGAAGTAGTAGTTCTGATTTTTTCATCTCTTTCACCGCTGGGCCGTGATTGGAGTTAAGGTCTAGGTTGTGTAGTCTGAAAACCGAGCTTGGGAAGAGATGACGACTTAAGTCCATGTCAGGTCCGACATGCTCAGTGTGGAGCCAGCTCGCTGAGTGTTGGTCGGGAGGTTCAGGCCTAGGCTGCGTCAGACCAGGCATTAGATTTCAGGGTATATTGTATAATTGGGGGAGAGTCGAGTGCCGTGCAGCTTGATCCTCATTTAGCGTTTCTGGGTAGCCCCAAGGGCAACGTTTTTCTTCTGGAGGGCAGGCAGAGTGCTGCTTTGTGGCTCCGGAATTCCCAAACTGGATGCCCTTTGGGCAAGGAGTGTGAGGACGGAAGAATAAGAACACAAGTTAGGCGTAGGTTTCGGGACGAGGGCACGGCAGGCACTCTCTGCAGATCTGAATCGGGACTTCGTGCATCTGAAGTCAGGGAGAGGTTCAGACCTAGGCTCAGGTTGGAGTTTCTGTCCATTATGGCCCTTTCTTGAAGGGGGCAGCATCTCGAGGCCATGGAGGTTTACCCAGGAGGGGAGTTGGGATATGCTCCAAGCCACAAGGATTTTTTCTGATCAACAATTGAGATCTGTTGGATCGCTCCAGGATGTTTCATACGGAACGACAGCAAAGCAGGGATCGAAGGATGGAACCCTGGGCAGACTGCCTCGATTCTAACTGTCTCCTAGTTAATAGACAGTTTTGATATGCTAGCTCTAGGGGAGCAACGGAGGGGGCTGAGTTGAAATGGTCTCTCCTGCGGATGGCTCCTAATGTGGGTTTGTGTGCATGGAGACCTTGGCACGGGGCGGTGGCACACGGACCCTGAATGCTTCTCCTAACCAGAGGTTTTTGCGTCATCTCCAAAAGACAAGTTTTCCCATGTGGAGACTAGATTTGATCTGATTGGTGCCTCAGGAAAGCCCCACATGCTGATATTGGAAACCAGGCCTCTGATGAGAAATAGCAGGTAACCAAAACAATGGACCCCATTAGGGCCTAGGGCCCTGTCCCATTCAATCTCATTCTCTGGGGACATCCATCTACAGTATGAGTGGAGATGGATGCTCAGCTGGTTTCAGGCAGCCCTTGTTTGTCCTGGGCATTCTATGCTATTGGGATGGCCTTGGGGACTTTGGTGGTTTGTCCTAGTTTGTATGATTGTGGTCAATGGAAGGGGCAGAATTCCCATGGAGTTGAGAGGCACAGACCTGATGTGTGGCTCCAGGGTCCCCAGGCTGGAGGGTATGGAAGCCAGGAATGTGGGTATAGAAGTCTGAAAAAACACACACTCGGCTTGTTTTGGGGACGTAGGTATGGCAGTCCCGATCTACAGACCATGAGGGGAACTCTTTGGGATATGAAGAAAGAGCAAGTGTGAGGCGCTTAATCAGGCTTTGTCTCTGGATTTTGTGTAAACGATGGGCGTAGAATGTCAGGGAGGCATCATGGGCCATGGAGGAGTCTTCCTCTCTGTGGATTTGGCCTGATCCCAATTTGGGGGTCAATCTGTGGGATGGGAGGAGTCCTTTCAGTTTGGTTACCTCATTAAAAAGCAGAGCACTGGGGAGGGGCGAATGGACAACACGAACTATGGTTAAAAATTGGGGCCTAGGGGCATGGCAAGCCCAATATGCCGTCTCTTGGTCCAGCAACTGAGGGACCTTACTTGGGGACTGGGCTCACGCTGAGGGTCACAATGCGTATTTGTGACCAACGCGGCCCTCAAGCATGGCGGGGTCAAAGGGCCACACTGCTATCAACTACACTGTATGTTGGGCAACACGCCAACCACAAGATTTCTTGCCATGGGGAAGGATTTCTGATTTCTGCCTCATGTTCAACCCTGGGCAGTGATTGGAGAAAAACGTCTAGGTTCTGAAGCCTGAAAACCGAAATTGGGAAGAGATGACAACCTAAGGCTTTGGCAGGTCCGATGTGTTCAGTGTGAGTCCAGCTGGCTGGGTGTGGGTCGGGAGGTCCAGTCTCAGGCTGTGACAGAAAGGGCATGAGTGCCCAGGGAATCCTGTAGAATGGGGTACAGTCAAGTGGCGAAAAGGTTGATCCTCATTTGGGGTTTCTGGTTAGCCCCAGAAGGAAATGTTTTTTCTACTGGAGGGCAGGAAGAGGGCTGCATTGTTGTTCTGGAATTGCCAAACTGGAGGGCTTGTGGGCCAGGAGTTGAGGACAGAAGACTGAGAACACAAGCAACCTTAGGTTTCTGGGCGAGGGCATGGCAGGTACGCTCTGCAGAGCTGAATCGAGATCTCGTGCATCTGAAATCAGGTGAGGATCTGACGAACACTCAGGTTGGAGTTTCTGTCCCTTATGGCCCTCTTCATGAAGAGGTGGTGGATCACGAGGCCATGGAATTTTTCCCACGATGGGAGTTGTGAGATGCTCCAAACCGTAAAGATTCTTCTTTAGGACGATTGAGACCTGTTGGTTGGCTCCAGGACTTCCCATACGGATCAATTCCGAGTAGGGTTCTAAGGATGGATGGCTGGGAAGCCCGACTCTCATTCCTCTTGTGTCCTAGTGACAAGACAGGTTAGATCTGCTGGATCTGGGGGAGAAAACTGAGAGGGTTGAGTTGAAATGGACTCTCTTGTGGATGGGTCCTAATGTGGGTTTGTATCCATGGAGACCTTGGAATGAGGCAGTGGCACAGGGTCCCTGAAGGGTTCTCCTATCAGAGGCATTGACACAGCTCCAACGTGTAAGATTCCCACGTGGAGACGAGATTTGTTCTGATGGGTGCCTCAAGAAACAGCCATATGCTGCTATTGGAATCCAGGCCTCTGAGGAGAGATGACTGGACAACAAAGCAATGGATCTGATTAGGATCTAGGGGCCTGCTCATTCCAATTAACCTCTGGGGTCATTTGTCCACGGGTCTAAGTGCAGATAGATGCTCAGCTGGTGTCAGACCGCCCTTGTTTTTCCTGGGCAGTCAACACTATTGGGATGGCCCCGGGCACTTTGGAGGTTTATCATCCTATTTCTAGGTTTGTGGCCAATGGAATGGGCAGAATTCCCAGGCACAGTCCTCAGGTTTGGCTCCAAGAACCTGTGCCTGTAAGTTTTGTGGGCCAGGGCTGTGGGGACAATTGTCTGAAAACACAAACTCGGCTTAGGTTTCGGTTCATAGATATTGCAGGACTGATCTACAGACCGTGAGGAGAACTCTTCAGGATATGAACAAGGGGGCGAGTGTGAGACGCTTGCTCAAGATTTTGTCTCTGGATATTGTGTCACTGATGGCCGTGGAATGTCCGGGTGGCCTCATGGGCCATGGACGAGTCTTCCTCTCTGGGCATTTGGCCCGATCCCAAGAGTTTGGGGTTATTCTTTGAGATGGGAAGAGTCGGTTTTGTTTTGTTTTTACCTCAGGTGTCCCACCAAAAGAGAGTTTTCAGAGCAGAGCCCTGGGGAGGGGCGACTGGACAACCAGAAAGCTGGCTAATACTTGGGGCCTAGGGGCATGGCATGCCCATTATGACGTCTAATGGTCCAGCCACTGAGAGGACTTACTAGAGGACAGGACTCATGCTGAGGGTCACAATGCGTGTTTGTGCCCTCTTCGTACTCAAGCATGGGCGGGGCCCTCATGGTGAACACTGGTTTTCTCCTACACTGAACGTGGGACAACATGCCAACCACAAGGTTTCTTGCCATAGGGAAGGAGGAGTTCTGATTTCTGCATCACATTCACCCCTTGGCGGGGTGTGGGAGTTAAGGTCTATGTTCTGAAGCCTGAGAAGCTAGGTTGGGAATAGATGACGAGCTAAGGCCATGGCGGGTCTGTTGTGCTCAGTGTGCGGTCAGCTGTCTGGGTGTTGGTCAGGAAGTCCGGGCTCAGGCTGTGTCAGACAGTGTATTAGTGCCCAGCTTTGTCGATATAATTTGTGTACAGAAGGGTGCCGTGTAGGTCTATCCTCATTTGGGGCGTCTGGGAAGCTCCATAGGGCAACATTTTGTTTTTTTTTTTTTTTTCTGGAGGGCAGGCAGAGGGCTGCCTTGTGGGTCCAGAATTGCCACACGTGAGGTCTTGGGGGCCAGGACTGTGAGGACGGACATTGGAGAACAGAAGTTTCACATAGGTTTAAGGGCGAGGGCAAGGCCGGTACACTCTGCAGAGCTGAATCGAGATGTCGTGCATCTGAATTCAGGGCGAGGATCAGACGTTGGCTCAGGTTGGAGTTCCTGTCCATGATTTCCCCTTCAGAAAGGGGGGGGGGGCTTCAGAAAGCCATCACGGTTTTCCCACGTTGGGAGTTGTGAGATGCTCCAAAACGCAAGGATTACTTCTGCAGGACATTTGAGACCTATTGCATGGGTCCAGGACATTCCATATGAAAGGATGCCAGAGCAGGGTTCTAAGGGCGGAGCCCTGGGCAACCCGCCTCGCATCTCAATTGTCTCCTAGCGACATGACAGGTTCTATCTGCTGGCTCTGGGGGAGCAACCGAGAAGCCAGAGTTGAAATGGACTCTCCTGCGGATGGATCCTAATGTGGGTTTGTGTCCATGGAGACCTTGGAAAGGGGTGGTGGCACCGGGCCCTGAAGGATTCTCCTAACCGGAAGTTTTGACACAGTTCCAGCCTGCTATTTTCCCATGTCGAGACAAGATTTGCCTCTGGAAACCCCCGCATGCTGGTATTTGAAAACATGCCTCTGAGGAGAGATGCCTGGAAACCAAAGCAATGGATCCGATTACGGCCTAGGGACCTGTGAGGTTCAATCTATTACCCTGGTGACATCCAACTATGGTATGAGTGGAGGTAGATGCTCAGCTGTTGTCAGATGCCCTTGTTTGTCCCAGGCGGCCTACACAATTGGGATGGCTTCAGGGACTGTGGAGGTTTCTCCTAATTTGGAGGCGTGTGGTCAAGTGAATGGGCAGAATTCCAGTGGAGTGGGCAAGCACAGACCTAATGTGTGGCTCCGGGGGCCCCAGCCTGGAGGGTGTGTGGGCCAGGAGTGTGGGGATAGAAGTCTGAAAACACTAACTCAGCTTACGTTTGGGGACATAAGTGTGGCAGGCCCGATCTACAGACCGTGAGGAGAACTCTTCGGGATATGAAGAGAGTGAGTGTGAGGCATTTATTCAGGCTTTTGTCTCTGGATTTTGTGTCAACAATGGCCGTGGAATGTCGAGGAGGCCTCATGGGCCATGGACAAGTCTTCCTCTCTGTGGATTTGGCACGAACCCAATTGTTTTGGGTCCATCTTGGGGATGGGAGGAGTCCTTTCAGTTTGGTTACCTCAGGTGTCCCACCAAAAGAGGGATTTCAAAGCAGAGCCCTGGGGAGGGCCGAATGGACAAACCAAACTAAGGTTAGTTCCAGCCACTGAGAGGCCTTCCTTGAGGACAGAACTCACGCTGAGGGTCACAATGTGTGTTTATGCCTTCTAGGCGCTCAAGCATGGGCGGGAATCATGGTCCGCACTGTTGCTCCTACACTGAACTTTGGGCTCCATGCCAACCACATGTATTCTTGCCATGGGGAAGTAGTAGTTCTGATTTTTTCATCTCTTTCACCGCTGGGCCGTGATTGGAGTTAAGGTCTAGGTTGTGTAGTCTGAAAACCGAGCTTGGGAAGAGATGACGACTTAAGTCCATGTCAGGTCCCGACATGCTCAGTGTGGAGCCAGCTCGCTGAGTGTTGGTCGGGAGGTTCAGGCCTAGGCTGCGTCAGACCAGGCATTAGATTTCAGGGTATATTGTATAATTGGGGGAGAGTCGAGTGCCGTGCAGCTTGATCCTCATTTAGCGTTTCTGGGTAGCCCCAAGGGCAACGTTTTTTCTTCTGGAGGGCAGGCAGAGTGCTGCTTTGTGGCTCCGGAATTCCCAAACTGGATGCCCTTTGGGCAAGGAGTGTGAGGACGGAAGAATAAGAACACAAGTTAGGCGTAGGTTTCGGGACGAGGGCACGGCAGGCACTCTCTGCAGATCTGAATCGGGACTTCGTGCATCTGAAGTCAGGGAGAGGTTCAGACCTAGGCTCAGGTTGGAGTTTCTGTCCATTATGGCCCTTTCTTGAAGGGGGCAGCATCTCGAGGCCATGGAGGTTTACCCAGGAGGGGAGTTGGGATATGCTCCAAGCCACAAGGATTTTTTCTGATCAACAATTGAGATCTGTTGGATCGCTCCAGGATGTTTCATACGGAACGACAGCAAAGCAGGGATCGAAGGATGGAACCCTGGGCAGACTGCCTCGATTCTAACTGTCTCCTAGTTAATAGACAGTTTTGATATGCTAGCTCTAGGGGAGCAACGGAGGGGGCTGAGTTGAAATGGTCTCTCCTGCGGATGGCTCCTAATGTGGGTTTGTGTGCATGGAGACCTTGGCACGGGGCGGTGGCACACGGACCCTGAATGAATGCTTCTCCTAACCAGAGGTTTTTGCGTCATCTCCAAAAGACAAGTTTCCCATGTGGAGACTAGATTTGATCTGATTGGTGCCTCAGGAAAGCCCCACATGCTGATATTGGAAACCAGGCCTCTGATGAGAAATAGCAGGTAACCAAAACAATGGACCCCATTAGGGCCTAGGGCCCTGTCCCATTCAATCTCATTCTCTGGGGACATCCATCTACAGTATGAGTGGAGATGGATGCTCAGCTGGTTTCAGGCAGCCCTTGTTTGTCCTGGGCATTCTATGCTATTGGGATGGCCTTGGGGACTTTGGTGGTTTGTCCTAGTTTGTATGATTGTGGTCAATGGAAGGGGCAGAATTCCCATGGAGTTGAGAGGCACAGACCTGATGTGTGGCTCCAGGGTCCCCAGGCTGGAGGGTATGGAAGCCAGGAATGTGGGTATAGAAGTCTGAAAACACACACTCTCGGCTTGTTTTGGGGACGTAGGTATGGCAGTCCCGATCTACAGACCATGAGGGGAACTCTTTGGGATATGAAGAAAGAGCAAGTGTGAGGCGCTTAATCAGGCTTTGTCTCTGGATTTTGTGTAAACGATGGGCGTAGAATGTCAGGGAGGCATCATGGGCCATGGAGGAGTCTTCCTCTCTGTGGATTTGGCCTGATCCCAATTTGGGGGTCAATCTGTGGGATGGGAGGAGTCCTTTCAGTTTGGTTACCTCATTAAAAAGCAGAGCACTGGGGAGGGGCGAATGGACAACACGAACTATGGTTAAAAATTGGGGCCTAGGGGCATGGCAAGCCCAATATGCCGTCTCTTGGTCCAGCAACTGAGGGACCTTACTTGGGGACTGGGCTCACGCTGAGGGTCACAATGCGTATTTGTGACCAACGCGGCCCTCAAGCATGGCGGGGTCAAAGGGCCACACTGCTATCAACTACACTGTATGTTGGGCAACACGCCCAACCACAAGATTTCTTGCCATGGGGAAGGATTTCTGATTTCTGCCTCATGTTCAACCCTGGGCAGTGATTGGAGAAAACGTCTAGGTTCTGAAGCCTGAAAACCGAAATTGGGAAGAGATGACAACCTAAGGCTTTGGCAGGTCCGATGTGTTCAGTGTGAGTCCAGCTGGCTGGGTGTGGGTCGGGAGGTCCAGTCTCAGGCTGTGACAGAAAGGGCATGAGTGCCCAGGGAATCCTGTAGAATGGGGTACAGTCAAGTGGCGAAAAGGTTGATCCTCATTTGGGGTTTCTGGTTAGCCCCAGAAGGAAATGTTTTTTTTCTACTGGAGGGCAGGAAGAGGGCTGCATTGTTGTTCTGGAATTGCCAAACTGGAGGGCTTGTGGGCCAGGAGTTGAGGACAGAAGACTGAGAACACAAGCAACCTTAGGTTTCTGGGCGAGGGCATGGCAGGTACGCTCTGCAGAGCTGAATCGAGATCTCGTGCATCTGAAATCAGGTGAGGATCTGACGAACACTCAGGTTGGAGTTTCTGTCCCTTATGGCCCTCTTCATGAAGAGGTGGTGGATCACGAGGCCATGGAATTTTTCCCACGATGGGAGTTGTGAGATGCTCCAAACCGTAAAGATTCTTCTTTAGGACGATTGAGACCTGTTGGTTGGCTCCAGGACTTCCCATACGGATCAATTCCGAGTAGGGTTCTAAGGATGGATGGCTGGGAAGCCCGACTCTCATTCCTCTTGTGTCCTAGTGACAAGACAGGTTAGATCTGCTGGATCTGGGGGAGAAACTGAGAGGGTTGAGTTGAAATGGACTCTCTTGTGGATGGGTCCTAATGTGGGTTTGTATCCATGGAGACCTTGGAATGAGGCAGTGGCACAGGGTCCCTGAAGGGTTCTCCTATCAGAGGCATTGACACAGCTCCAACGTGCAAGATTCCCACGTGGAGACGAGATTTGTTCTGATGGGTGCCTCAAGAAACAGCCATATGCTGCTATTGGAATCCAGGCCTCTGAGGAGAGATGCCTGGACAACAAAGCAATGGATCTGATTAGGATCTAGGGGCCTGCTCATTCCAATTAACCTCTGGGGACATTTGTCCACACGTCTAAGTGCAGATAGATGCTCAGCTGGTGTCAGACCGCCCTTGTTTTTCCTGGGCAGTCAACACTATTGGGATGGCCCCGGGCACTTTGGAGGTTTATCATCCTATTTCTAGGTTTGTGGCCAATGGAATGGGCAGAATTCCCAGGCACAGTCCTCAGGTTTGGCTCCAAGAACCTGTGCCTGTAGGTTCTGTGGGCCAGGGCTGTGGGGACAATTGTCTGAAAACACAAACTCGGCTTAGGTTTCGGTTCATAGATATTGCAGGACTGATCTACAGACCGTGAGGAGAACTCTTCAGGATATGAACAAGGGGGCGAGTGTGAGACGCTTGCTCAAGATTTTGTCTCTGGATATTGTGTCACTGATGGCCGTGGAATGTCCGGGTGGCCTCATGGGCCATGGACGAGTCTTCCTCTCTGGGCATTTGGCCCGATCCCAAGAGTTTGGGGTTATTCTTTGAGATGGGAAGAGTCGGTTTTGTTTTGTTTTTACCTCAGGTGTCCCACCAAAAGAGAGTTTCCAGAGCAGAGCCCTGGGGAGGGGCGACTGGACAACCAGAAAGCTGGTTAAAACTTGGGGCCTAGGGGCATGGCAAGCTCATTATGACGTCTAATGGTCCAGCCACTGAGAGGACTTACTAGAGGACAAGACTCACGCTGAGGGTCACAATGCATGTTTGTGCCCTCTTCGTACTTAAGCATTGGCGGGGCATAATGGTTTCAGGGTCAGGGTCAGTGTCAGGGTTTGGTTTAAGGTTTGGGGCAGGCTCACAGTCAGTGTCAGGGTCAGGGTTAGTGGCTACTGTTAGTGTTAGCCCCGCTACTGGGTCATGGACCCATCCGTTCAGGGTCTCAGGATAAACCCTGGGCAGAAGGGTGTAAACCCTAACCCGATCCCACTAAACCAGCCTTAAACTGGGTGTGAACATAACTTGCCCACCAGACATCTAACCCTCATCAGCCTGATCCTGCTTGGGGCATCTCCTCCCACGATGGCATGGCGAGGTCCTCTTTACACACAGACACACAGACACCCAGAGGCACACACACACACACACAGACACACACACAGAAACGGGGAAGAGACCTAGGGCTACACCAGTGGATCAGAAGTTGTGGGACTCTCTGACTCTGAGCCCCCTGGTGTCCCCTTTAGATTTTATTAGCCAAAGGTTCTGAGGCATTGGGGAATCCTGATATGACCTGAAGGGAGGCGACGTGTCTGGCGGGCGATCTCTCTTCTCCCTGCATCCTCTCGGCTTCAGTACAGCAGAAGAACATATCGCTTCCTTTAGGATGTGCCTAGAAATGAGCTGGGCAGGGGGGTTTTCTCTGTAATGGGGTGCCTGCATACGTGGGTTCCAATTCCGTTGGGCTCTGTCGTCAGGAAAGTGAGGTCACCACTGCCTGGGGGCTCCTTACCGATCTTCCTCCTTCACCAGAGCTCCCTGAGCCTCGGTCCGCAAGCTGCTCAGGCTCACACTCCAGTCAATGCAGTGCCCATCCAGTGACCCCCATACAGCCTCCACCCAGCGCCTGGGAGGCCTGGGTGCAGTTGTTGTCCCCGCTGGAAGCAACCGACCTGGGTTTAGACTAGGTTAGTGTTAGGGTTAGGGTTTAGAAAGACTTAGGGTCAGAGTTAGGTTTAGACGTCGTTGGGGTCAGGGTTAGCGTAAGGCTTAGGGTAGGGGTCAGGGTTAGGGTTAGGTTCATGTTTAGGTTTAGGGTCAGGCTCACAGTAGGGTCACGGTTAGCGTAACGGTCAGAGTCAGGGTCAGGGTCAGTGTTAAGGTGACGGTTAGGTTTAGGGTCAGGTTCAGGGTCATAGTCAGATTTAGGGTCAGGTTCAGGTTTAGGTTTGGGGGCAAGGTTCATGTCAGGGTCAGGGTTAGCTTTGGGACAGGTTTAGTGTCAGGGTTAGGGTCAGGGTCAGGGTTAGTTTCATGGTTATAGTAAGGTCAGCTTTATGTTTAGGTTCTGTTTTTATGAGTAAGTTCAGGATCAGTGTTACCTTTAGGGTTACGATTCTGTCCAGCATCACAGATCACAGATTGGGTTTACAGAGTTAGGTTTACAGTCAGGCAAAGTTCAGGGTCAGGGTTTAAGGTTAAGGTCTGACATAGGCAAAGTTCAGAGTTAGGGTTATGATCAGGGTCAGGTAGAGGGTCAGGATTATTGTTAAAGTGGGTTAGGGTTAGGGTAGGAAGTAGGTTGAGTTAGACCGGGTTAGGGTCAGTGTCAGGGATAATGTTAGGGGTTAGTTTTAGGGTTAGGTTCAGCGTTAGTTTTCGGGTCAGGGCCCGTGTTAGTGTCAGGGTTAGGGTTACGTTTAGTGTTAGAGTTAGGGTCAGGCTCACATTCACTGTCAGGGTTATTGTTAGGGTCGGGGTGAGTGTCACTGTTAGGGTCAGGGTTAGGTTTATGGTCTTTGCCTGGGTCAGGTTCAGGGTGAAGGGTAGCGCCAGTGTCAGGTTTAGGGTCAGGTTCAGGTATTGGTTTAAAAAGACCACATTCGGGTCTGGGACAGGGTTATGTAGTGGTCAGTTTTTAGTGTCATGGTTAGGATTAGGATCAGGGTCAGGGTCAGGTGAAGGTAATGGACAGGGTCCGGTTTAGCGTCAGGCTTTGGTTTAGGGTCAATGTTCGGTTCAGTGTCACAGTTAGGTTTTGGCGGTAGGGTTTGGGATTGGGGTTAGGGTTAGAGTTAGAAGTAGGGTTATGGTTAGGGGTAGGGTTAGTCAGCTTAAGGTCAGGGTTAGGGTTTGGTTTAGGGTACAGGTTAATATGGAGGTCAGGGTCAGTATTAAGTTTATGAAGGGTCCGTATTAGGGTCATGGTTAGACTTACCTTTAGTTTAGGGTTAGGATCAGGCTCACAGTCACGTTCAGGGTTAGTGTTAGGGTGAGGGTTAGGTCAGCGTCAGGTGTAGGAATAGGGTTAGGGTCAGTGTCTTGGTTAGGTATGAGTCATGGTTACGGTAATGTCAGAGTTAGGTTTAGGTTCAGAGTCCACATCACGGTGAGTGTCAGGCTTACATTTAGGTTTAGTGTTCAGGTCAGGATCACAGTCAGGGTCAGGGTCAGCGTCAGGGTCAGGGCTTCAGTTAGGGTTTGGGGCAGGCTCAGAGTCAGTATCAGGGTCAGGGTTAGTGGTTACTCTTAGGGTTAGGCCCGCTCCTGGGTCATGTACCCATCCCTTCAGGGTCTCTCGAGAAACCCTGGGCCGAAGGGTATAGACCCTCCACCCGACCCACTTAACCAGCCTTAAACTGGGGTATGAACATGACTTGCCCACCAGATATCTAACCCCTCATCAGCCTGATCCTGCTTGGGGCATCTCCACCCACGATGGCATGGCCAGGTCCTTTTTACACAAAGACAAACAGACACCCAGAGGCGCACACACACACACACACACACACACAGAGACGGGGAGGAGACCTAAGGCTCCACCAGTCGATCAGAAGGTGTTGGACTCTCTGACTCTGAGTCTCCTGGTGTCACCTTTTGATTTAATTAGCCAAAGGGCCAGAGGGGTTGGGGAATCCTGATATGACCTGCCAGTGAGGGGACGTGTCTGGCGGGCGAGCTCTCTTCTCCCTGCATCCTCTCGGCTTCAGTACAGCAGAAGAACATTTCGCTTCCTTTAAAATGTGCCTAGAAATGAGCTTGGCAGGGGGGTTTTCTCTGTAATATGGTGCCTGGATGTGTGGGTTCCAATTCCATTGGGCTCTGTCGTCAGGGAAGTGAGGTCACCACTGCCTGGGGGCTCCTTACTGAACTTCCTGCTGTACCAGAGCTCCGTGAGCCACCGGTCCGCAAGCTGCTCAGGCTCACACTCCAGTCAATGCAGTGCCCATCCAGTGACCCCCATAAGACTCCACCCAACCACTGGGAGGCCTGGGTGCAGCTGTTGTCCCCGCTGGAGGCAACAGAGCTGGGTTTAGACTAGGTTAGTGTTAGGGTTAGGGTTTAGAAAGACTTAGGGTCAGGGTTAGAGTTAGACGTCATTGGGGTCAGGGTTAGTGTAAGGCTTAGGGTAGGGGTCAGGGTTAGGGTTAGGTTTATGGTTAGGTAGGTTTAGGGTCAAACTCACAGTAGGGTCAGGGTTAGGGTT
Organism: Mustela putorius furo; assembly: GCF_011764305.1. Taxonomy (NCBI): domain Eukaryota; kingdom Metazoa; phylum Chordata; class Mammalia; order Carnivora; family Mustelidae; genus Mustela; species Mustela putorius. Next base: position 162,608 of record NW_025422324.1, on the reverse strand, counting down.
ACGGTCAGAATCAGGGTCAGGGTCAGTGTTAGGGTGAAGGTTAGGTTTAGGGTCAGGTTCAGGGTCATGGTCAGATTTAGGGTCAAGTTCAAGTTTTGGTTTGGGGGCTAGGTTCATGTCAGGGTCAGGGTTAGGTTTGGGACAGGTTTAGTGTCAGGGTTAGGGTCAGGGTCAGGGTTAGATTCATGGTTATGGTAAGGTCAGCTTTACGTTTTGGATCTGTTTTAAGAGTAGGTTCAGAATCAGGGTTAGCTTTAGGGTTACGATTCTGTTCAGGATCATGGATTGGGTCAGAGTTAGGTGTACATTCAGGGTTAAGGTCAGTGTTAAGGTCAAGGCCAGGGACAGGTTTAAGTTTAAGTTCTGACATAGGCAAAGTTCAGAGATAGGGTTATGATCAGAGTCAGGTCAGGTAGAGGGTCACGATTATTGTTAAAGTGGGGTTAGGGTTAGGGCTATGTAGGTTGAGGTTTAGGGTTAGACCAGGTTAGGGTCAGTGTCAGGGATAATGTTAGGGGTTAGTTTTAGTGTTAGGTTCAGCTTTAAGTTTCGGGTCCGGGCCCGTGTTAGTGTCAGGGTCAGGGTTACGTGTAGGGTTAGAGTTAGGGTCAGGCTCACATCAGTGTCAGGGCTATTGTTAGGGTCATGGTCAGGGTCACAGTTAGGGTCAGGGTTACGTTTCTGGTCTTTGCATGGGTCAGGGTCAGGGTGAAGTCTAGGGCCAGTGTCAGGTTTACGGGCAGTATCAGGTATTGGTTTAAAGTCCACATTCGGGTCAGCGACATGGTTATGTCGTGGTCAGTGTTAGGGTCATGGTTAGGTTTAGGATCAGGGCCAGGGTCAGGTATAGGTTCAGGGTCTGGTATAGGCAAAGTTCAGGGTTAGGGTTATGATCATAGTCAGGTATAACGTCAGGGTTATTGTTAAAGTTTAGGGTTAGTATTAGGGGTAGCGTTTGGTTGACGGTTAGGGTTAGAACTTGTTAGGATCAGGTTCCGTGGTAGGGTTAGATATTAGTGTTAGTGTTGGGTTCAGCGATAGGATTCGGGGGAGGGCCTGTGTTAATGTCAGGTTTAGGGTTACATTTAGGGTTAGAGTTAGGGTCAGGCTCACAGTCAGGGTTAGGTTTAGTGTTCACGTCAGGGTCGGGGTCACCTTAAGGGTCAGGGTTAGGTTTATGTTCATGGTCTGGGTCAGAGTCAGATGAAGTTTAGCGCCAGTGTCAGGTTTAGGGTCAGGTTCAGGTATTGGTTTAAAGTCCACCTTCGGGTCATGGACAGGGTTATGTAGTGGTCAGTGTTAGTGTCATGGTTAGATTTAGGGTCAGGGTCAGGGTCAGGTGAAAGTCAGGGCCAGGGTGAGGTTTAGGTTCAGGCTTTGGTTTAGGGTCAATGTTCGGTTCAGTTTCACAGTTAGGTTTTTGCGGTAGGTTTTGGGATTGGGGTTAGGGTTTAGAGTTAGAGTTAGAATTAGGGTTATGTTTAGGGTTAGGGTTAGACAGCGTAAGGTCAGGGTTAGGGTTAGGTTTAGGATAGGGGTTAGTGTTAGGGTCAGGGTCAGCATTAGGTTTAGGTTCAGGGTCCGTATTAGGGTCATGGTTAGAGTTACCTTTACGTTTAGGGTTAGGGTCAGGCTCACAGTCACGGTCAGGTTTCTGGTTAGGCTCAGGGTTAGGTCAGCGTCAGGGTTAGGATTAGGGTCGGGGTCACAGTCTTGGTTAGGTATGAGTCTTGGTTACAGTAATATCAGCATTAGGTTTTGGTTCAGGGTCCACATCAGGGTGAGTGTCAGGCTTAGGTAATGGTTTAGTGTTCAGGTCAGGATCACAGACAGGGTCAGTGTCAGGGTCAGGGTCAGGGCTTGGGTTAGGGTTTGGAGCATGCTCACAGTCAGTGTCAGGGTCAGGGTTAGTGGTTACTGTTGGGGTTAGCCCCGCTCCTGGGTATGGACCTATCCCTTCAAGGTCTCAGGATAAACCCTGGGCAGAAGGGCGTAGACCCTACAGCTGATCTCACTTAACCAGCCTTAAACTGGGGTGTGAACATGACTTGCCCACCAGACCTCTAACCCCTCATCAGCCTGATCCTGCTTGGGGCATCTCCACCCACGATGGCATGGCCAGCTCCTCTTTACACTCAGACTCACAAACACCCAGAGGCACACACGCACACACACACGCACTCACACACAAACACACACACAGACGGGGAGGAGAACTAGGGCTACACCCCTGGATCAGAAGTTGTGGGACTCTCTGACTCTGAGCCCCCGAACTTCCTTCTCCAGCAGAGCTCCCTGAGCCACCGGTCCCCAAGCTGGTCAAGGCTCACAGTCCACTCAATGCATTTCCCATCCAGTAACCCCCATATAGCCATCCCAAACTCCTGGGAGGCCTGGGTGCAGCTGTTGTCCTCAACAGAGGGAACAGAGCTGGGTTTAGACCAGGTTACTGTTAGGGTTAGAGTTAAGAAAGACTTAGGGTGACGGTTAGGGTAGACGTCTTTGGGGTCATGGTTACTTTTAGGCTTGGGGTAGGGGTCAGGGTTAGGGTTAGGTTCATGGTTAGGTTTAGGGTCAGGCTCACAGTAGGGTCACGGTTAGCGTTACTGTCAGTGTCAGGGTCCGGGTCAGTGTTGGTAACGGTTAGGTTTAGGGTCAGGCAGTGTCATGGTCAGATTTAGGTTCAGGTTCAAGTTTTGTTTTGGGGACCGGGTTCATGTCAGGGTTAGGCATAGTTTTGGCACAGGTTTAGTGTCAGGGTTAGGGTCAGGGTCAGCGTTAGGTTCATGGTTATGGTAAGGTCAGCTTTATGTTTAGGTTCTGTTTTATGAGTAGGTTCAGGATCAGTTTACCTTTAGGGTTACGATTCTGTCCAGCATCACAGATTGGGTCAGCGTTAGGTTTACAGTCAGGGTTTGGTCAGTGTTAAGGTCAAGGCCAGGGTCAGGTTTAAGTTTAAGGTCTGACATAGGCAAATTCAGAGTTAGGGTTATGATCAGGGTCCGAGAGAGGGTCAGGATTATTGTTAATGTGGGGTTAGGGTTAGGGTTAGAGGTAGGTTGCGGGTTAGGGTTAGACCCGGTTAGGGTCAGTGTCAGGGATAATGTTAGGGGTTTGTTTTAGGGTTAGGTTCAGCGTTAGGTTTCGGTTCAGGGCCCGTGTTAGTGTCAGGGTCAGGGTTACGTTGAGGGTTAGAGTTAGGGTCGGGATCACATTCAGTGTCAGGGTTATTGTTAGGGTCAGGGTCAGGGTCACTGTTAGAGTCAGGGTTAGGTTTCTGGTCTTTGCCTGGGTCAGGGTCAGGGTGAAGTCTAGGGCCAGTGTCAGGTTTACGGGCAGGATCAGGTATTGGTTTAAAGTCCACTGTGTTAGGGTCATGGTTAGGTTTAGGGTCAGGCCAGAGTCAGGTTTAGGGTCAGGGTCTGGTTTAGGCAAAGTTCAGGGTTAGGGTTATGATCATATTCAGGTATAAGGTCGGGGTTATTGTTAAAGTTTAGGGTTAGTGTTAGTGTTAGCGTTAGTTTGACGATTAGGTTTAGAACTTGTTAGGGACAGGGTCCTTGGTAGGGTTAAGGGTTAGTGTTAGGGTTAGGTTCAGTGATAGGATTTGGGGGAAGGCCCGTGTTAGTGTCAGGTCAGGGTTACAATTAGGGTTAGAGTTAAGATCAGGCTCAAAGTCAGGGTCAGGTTTAGTGTTCAGGTGAGGGTCGGGGTCACTGTAAGTGTCAGGGTTAGGTTTATGGTCATGGTCTGGGTCAGGGTCAGCGTGAAGTTTAGCACTACTGTCAGGTTTAGGGTCAGTTTCAGGTCCTCGTTTAAAGTCCACCTTTGGGTCAGGGTAGGGTTATGTAGTGGTCAGTGTTAGTGTCATGGTTTGGATTAGGGTCAGGGTCAGGGTCAGGTGAAGGTCAGTGCCAGGGTCAGGTTTAGGGTCAGGCTTTGGTTTAGGGTCAATGTTCGGTTCAGTGTCACAGTTAGGTTTTGGCGGTAGGGTTTGGGATTGGAGTTAGGGTTAGAGTTAGAAGTAGGGTTATGGTTAGGCTTAGGGTTAGACAGCGTAAGGTCAGGGTTAGGATTTGGTTTAGGGTCGGGGTTAGTGTTAGGGTCAGGGTCAGCGTTAGGTTTAGGTTCAGGGTCCGTATTGGTTAGAGTTACCTTTAGGTTTATGGTTAGGGTCAGGCTCACAGTCACGGTCAGTTTTAGGGTTAGGGTCAGTGTTAGGTCAGCGTCAGGGTTAGGCTTAGGGTCAGGGTCAGGGTCATGGTTAGGTATAACTCATGGTTACGGTAATATCAATGTTAGGTTTAGATTCAGGCTCCACATCAGGGTCAGTGTCAGGCTTAGGTTTATGTTTAGTGTTCAGGTCAGGATCACAGTCAGGTTCAGGGTCAGGGTCAGGGTCAGGGCTTGGTTTCGGGTTTGGGGCAGGCTCACAGTCAGTGTCAGGGTCAGGGTTAGTGGTTACTCTTAGGGTGAGCCCAGCTCCTGGGTCATGGACCCATCCCTTCAAGGTCTCACGATACCCTGGGCCGAAGGGTATAGACCCTCCACCCGACCCACTTAACCAGCCTTAAACTGGGGTATGAACATGACTTGCCCACCAGACATCTAACCCCTCATCAGCCTGATCTTGCTTGGGGCATCTCCACTCACGATGGCATGGCCAGGTCCTTTTTACACAAAGACACACAGACACCCAGAGGCACACACACACACACACACACACAGAGACGGGGAGGAGACCTAGGTCTACACCCATGGATCAGAAGGTGTGGGACTCTCTGACTCTGAGCCCCCTGGTGTGACCTTTTGATTTTATTAGCCAAAGGGCCAGAGGCGTTGGGGCATCCTGATATGACCTGCCAGGGAGGGGACGTGTCTGGCAGGCAAGCTCTCTTCTCCCTGCATCCTCTCAGCTTCAGTACAGCAGAAGAACATGTTGCTTCCTTTCGGATGTGCCTTGAAATGAGCTGGGCAGGGGGGTTTTCTCTGTAATGGGGTGCCTGGATACGTGGGTTCCAATTCCGTTGGGCTCTGTCGTCAAGAATGTGTAATCACCACTGCCTGGGGGCTCCTTACCGAACTTCCTGCTGTACCAGAGATCCCTGAGCCGCCAGTCCCCAAGATGCTCAGGCTCACACTCCACTCAATGCCGTTCCCATCCAGTGACCCCCATACAGCCTCCACCCAGCGACTGGGAGGCCTGGATGCAGCTGTTGTCCCCGCTCAAGGCAACAGAGCTGGGTTTAAACCAGGTTAGTGTTAGGGTTAGGGTTAAGAAAGACTTAGGGTCAGGGTTAGGGTTAGACCTCATTGGGGTCAGGGTTAGCGTAAGGCTTAGGGTAGGGTTCAGGGTTAGTATTAGGTTCATGGTTAGGTTTAGGGTCAGGCTCACAGTAGGTTCACAGTTAGCGTTATGGCCAGAGTCAGGGTCAGGGTCAGTGTTAGGGTGATGGTTAGGTTTAGGGTCAGGTTCAAGTTTTGGTTTGGGGGCAAGGTTCATGTCAGGGTCAGGGTTAGGTTTGGACAGGTTTAGTGTCAGGGTTAGGGTCAGCGTCAGGGTTAGGTTCATGGTTATGATAAGGTCAGCTTTATGTTTAGGTTCTGTTTTATGAGTAGGTTCAGGATCAGGGTTAGCTTTAGGGTTAAGATTCGTTTTGGGATCACGGATTGGGTCAGTGTTTGGTTTACAGTCAGGGTTAGGGTCAGTGTTAAGGTCAAGGCCAGGGTCATGTTTAAGTTTAAGGTTGACATAGGCAAAGTTCAGAGTTAGGGTTATGATCAAGTTCAGGGAGAGGGTCAGGATTATTGTTAAAGTGCGGTTATGGTTAGGGCTAGAGGTAGGTTGAGGGTTAGGGTTAGACCGGGTTAGGGTCAGTGTCAGGGATAATGTTAGGGGTTAGTTTTAGTGTTAGGTTCAGCGTTAGGTTTCTGTCAGGGCCCATGTTAGTGTCAGTGTCAGGGTTACGTTTAGAGTTAGAGTTAGGGTCGGGATCACATTCAGTGTCAGGGTTATTGTTAGGGTCAGGGTCAGGGTCACTGTTAGGGTCAGGGTTAAGTTTCTGGTCTTTGCCAGGGTCAGGGTCAGGGTGAAGTCTAGGGCCAGTATCAGGTTTACGGTCAGGATCAGGTATTGTTTTAATGTCAACATTCGGGTCAGCGACAGGGTTATGTCGTGGTCAATGTTAGGTCATGGTTACGATTATGCTCTGGGCCAGGGTCAGGTATAGGGTCAGGGTCTGGTATAGGCAAAGTTCATGTTATGATCATACTCAGGTATAGGGTCAGGGTTATTGTTAAAGTTAGGGTTAGTGTTAGGGTTAGCATTTGGTTGACAGTTTGGGTTAGAGCTTGTTAGGCCAGGGTCCATGGTAGGGTTATTGGTTAGTGTTAGGGTTGGGTTCAGCGATAGGATCCGGGGGAGGTCCCGTGTTAGTGTCAGGGTCAGGGTTACATTTAGTGTTAGTGTTAAGGTCTGGCTCACAGTCAGGGTCAGGTGTGTTGTTCAGGTCAAGTTCGGGGTCACTGTTAGGGTCAGGGTTAGCTTTATCGTCATGGTCAGGGTCAGGGTGAAGTTTAGCACCAGTGTCAGGTTTAAGGTCAGGTTCAGGTATTGGTTTAAAGTCCACATTCGGGTCAGGGACAGGGTTATGTAGTGGTCATTGTTTGGGTCATGGTTAGGTTTAGGGTCAGGGCCAGGGTCAGGTTTAGGGTCTCGGTCTGGTATAGGCAAAGCTCAGGGCCCGGATTAGGATCAGCGTCTGCTATAGGCAAAGATCAGGGTTAGGGTTATGATCATAGTCAGGTATAGGGTCAGGGTTATTGTTATAGTTTAGGGTTTGTGTTAGGGTTAGCGTTTGGTTGACAGTTAGGGTTAGAACTTGTTAAGATCAGGGTCCGTGGTAGGTTTAGAGGTTAGTGTTAGGGTTAGGTTCAGCGATGGGATTCAGGGGAGGGCCCGTGTTAGTGTCAGGGTCAGGTCTACATTTTGGGTTACAGTTAGGGTCAGGCTCACAGGGTCAGGTTTATTGTTCAGGTCAGGGTCAGGGTCAATGTTAGGGTCAGGGTTAGGTTTATCGTCATGGTCTGGGTCAGGTTCAGGGTGAAGTTTAGCGCCAGTGTCAGGTTTAGGGTCAGGTTCAGGTATTGGTTTAGAATCCACATTCGGGTCAGGGATAGGAATGTGTAGTGGTCAGTGTTAGTGTCATGGTTAGGATTAGGGTCAGGGTCAGGTGAAGGTCAGGGCCTGGGCCAGGTTTAGGGTCAGGCTTTGGTTTAGGGTCAATGTTCGGTTCAGTGTCACAGTTAGGTTTTGGCGGTAGGGTTTGGGATTGGGGTTAGGGTTAAATTTAGAAGTAGGGTTATGGTTGGGGTTAGGGTTAGACAGAGGAAGGTCAGGGTTAGGGTTTGGTTTAGGGTAGGGGTTAGTGTTAGGGTCGGGGTCAGCATTAGGTTTAGGTTCAGGGTCATATTAGGGTCATGGTTAGAGTTACCTTTAGGTTTAGGGTTAGGGTCAGGCTCACAGTCACGGTCAGGCTTAGGGTTAGGGTCAGGGTTAGGTCAGCGTCAGGGTTAGGCTTAGGGTCAGGGTCTGTTTCATGGTTAGGTTTGAGTCATGGTTACGGTAATGTCAGATTTAAGTTTAAGTTCAGGGTCCACATCAGGCTGAGTGTCAGGCTTAGGTTTAGGTTTAGGGTTCCGGTCAGGATCACAGTCTGGTTCAGGGTCAGGGTCAGGGTCAGGGCTTGGGTTAGGGTTTGGCACAGGCTCACAGTCAGTGTCAGGGTCAGGGTTAGTGGTTACTGTTGGGGTAAGCCCCGCTCCTGGGTATGGACCCATCCCTTCAAGGTCTCAGGATAAACCCTGGGCAGAAGGGTGTAGACCCTACAGCTGATCTCACTTAACCAGCCTTAAACTGGGGTTTGAACATGACTTGCCCACCAGACCTCTAAACCCTCATCAGCCTGATCCTGCTTGGGGCATCTCCACCCACGATGGCATGGCCAGCTCCTCTTTACACTCAGACTCACAATCACCCAGAGGCACACACGCAAACACACACACACACACACAAACAGTAAGACGGAGAGGAGACCTAGGGCTACACCCGTGGATCAGAAGGTGTGGGACTCTCTGACTCTGAGCCCCCTGGTGTCACCTTTTGATTTTATTAGCCAAAGGGCCTGAGGCATTGGGAAACCTGATATGACCTGCCAGGGAAGGGACCTGTCTGTCAGGCGAGCTCTCTTCTCCATGCATCCTCTCGGCTTCAGTACAGTAGAAGAACATGTCGCTTCCTTTAAGATGTGCCCAGAAATAAGCTGGTCAGGGGGGGTTTCTCTGTTATGGGGTGCCTGGATACGTGGGTTCCAATTCCGTTGGGCTCTGTAGTCAGGGAAGTGAGGTCACCTCTGCCTGGGGGCTCCTTTGAACTTCCTTCTCCAGCAGAGCTCTTTGAGCCACCGGTCCCCAAGCTGGTCAAGGCTCACACTCCACTCAATGCAGTGGCCATCCAGTGACCCCCATATAGCCTCCCCCAAACCCCTGGGAGGCCTGGGTGCTGCTGTTGTCCCCGCCAGAGGGAACAGAGCTAGGTTTAGACCAGGTTAGTGTTAGGGTTAGGCTTAAGAAAGACTTAGGGTCAGGGTTAGGGTTAGACGTCTTTGGGGTCAGGGTTAGCGTTAGGCTTAGGGTAGGGGTCAGGTTTAGGGTTAGGTTCATGGTTAGGTTTAGGGTCAGGCTCACAGTAGGATCAGGGTTAGCGTTACGCTCAGAGTCAGGGTCAGGGTCAGTGTTAGGGTAACGGTTAGGTTTAGGGTCCGGCAGGGTCATGGTCAGATTTAGGGTCAGGTTCAAGTTTTGGTTTGGGGGCAAGGTTCATGGCAGGGTCCTGGTTAGGTTTGGCACAGTTTTAGTTTCATGGTTATGGTCAGGGTCTGGGTTAGGTTCATGGTTATGGTAAGGTCAGCTTTATTTTTAGGTTCTGTTTTATGCGTCGGTTCAGGATCAGGGTTAGCTTTTGGGTTACCATTCTGTTCAGGATCACGGATTGGGTCAGAGTTAGGTTTATAGTCAGGGTTAGGGTCAGTGTTAAGGTCAAGGCCAGGGTCAGGTTTAAGGGTAAGGTCTGACATAGGCAAAGTTTAGAGTTAGGGTTATGATCATGGTCAGGGAGAGGGTCAAGATTATTGTTAAAGTGGGGTTAGGTTTAGGGTTAGAGGTAGGTGTATGGATTAGGGTCAGTGTTAGGGATAATATTAGGGGTTAGTTTTAGGGTTAGGTTCACCGTTAGGTTTTCGGTCAGGGCCCATGTTAGTGTCAGGGTTAGGGTTTCGTTTAGGGTTAGAGTTAGGTCAGGCTCACATTCAGTGTCAAGGTTAGTGTTAGGGTCAGGATTAGGTTTCTCGTCTTTGCCTGGGTCAGGGTCAGGGTGAAGTCTAGGGCCAGTGTCAGGTTTATGGTCAGGAGCAGGTATTGGTTTAAAGTCCACATTCGGGTCAGCGACAGGGTTATGTAGTGGTCATTGTTAGGTTCATGGTTAGGTTTAGGGTCAGGGCCAGGGTCAGGTTTAGGGTCAGGGTCTGGTATAGGCATAGTTTAGGGTTAGGTTTATGAGCATAATCAGGTATACGTTCAGGGTTATTGTTAAAGTTTAGGGTTAGTGTTAGGGTTAGAGTTAGGTTGAGGATTAGGTTTAGACCTGGTTAGGGTCAGGGTCCGTGGTAGGTTTAGGGTATAGTGTTAGGGTTAGTTTCAGCGATAGGATTCGGCGGAGGGCCCGTGTTAGTGTCAGGGTCAGGGTTACATTTAGGGTTAGAGTTTGGGTCAGGCTCACATTCAGTGTCAGGGTTAGTGTTAGGTTCTGGGTCAGGGTCACTGTTAGGGTCAGGGTTAGGTTTATGGTCATGGCCTGGGTCAGGGTCAGGGTGAAGTCTAGGGCCAGTGTCAGGTTTATTGTCAGGATCAGGTATTGGTCTAAAGTCCACATTCGGGTCAGGGACAAGGTTATGTAGTGGTCAGTGTTAGGGTCATGGTTGGGTTTAGGGTCAGGGCCAGGGTCAGGTTTAGGGTCAGGGTCTGGTATAGGCAAAGTTCAGGGTTATGGTTATATTCATAGTCAGGTATATGGTCATAGTTATTGTTAACGTTTAGGGTTAGTGTTAGGGTTAGAGTTAGTTTGAGGGTTAGGTTTAGACCTGGTTAGGGTCAGGTTCTGAGGTAGGGTTAGGGCTTAGTGTTAGGGTTAGGTTCAGCAATAGGATTCGGGAGAGGGCCCGTGTTAGTGTTAGGGTCAGGGTTACGTTTAGGGTTAGAGTAAGGGTCATGCTCACAGTCAGGTTCTGGTTTATTGTTCCGGTCTGGGTCGGGGTTACTGTTAGGTTCAGGGTTAGGTTGATGGTCATGGTCTGGGTCTGGGTCAGGGTGAAGTTTAGGGCCAGTGTCAGGTTTAGCATCAGGATCAGGTATTGGTTTAAAGTCAACAGCGTAAGGTCAGGGTGAGGGTGTGGTTTGGGGTAGGGGTTAGTGTTAGGTTCAGGGTCAGCGTTCGGTTTAAGTTCAGTGTCTGTATTATGGTCAGGGTTACGGTTACCTTTAAGGTTAGGATTAGGGTCAGGCACACAGTCACGGTCAGGGTTAGGGTTAGGGTCAGTGTTAGGTCAGCATCACAGTTAGGATTAGAGTCAGGGTCAGGGTCAATGTTAGGGATGAGTCATAGCTAGGTTATCTCAGAGTTAGGTTTAGGTCCAGGGTCCAGATCAGGGTCAGCATAAGGCTTAGCTTTAGGTTTAGGGTTCAGGTCGGGATCACGGTCATAGTTAGGGTCAGGTACAGGGTCAGGGCTCGGGTTAGGGTTGGGGGCAGGCTCACAGTCAGTGTCTGGGTCAGGGTTAGTGGTTACTGTTAGGGTTAGCCCCGTTCCTGGGTCATGGACCCATCCCTTCAGGGTCTCAGTATAAACCCTGGGCAGAAGGGTGTAGACCCTGTACCCCATCCCACTTAACCAGCCTTAATCTGGTGTGTGAACATAACTTGCCCACCAGACATCTAAACCCTCTTCAGCCTGATCATGCTTGGGGCATCTCCACCCACGATGGCATGGCCAGGTCCTCTTTACACACAGACACAGAAACGCAGAGGCGCACACACACACACACACACACACACACTCACACACACAGAGACGGGGAGGAGACCTAGGGCTACACCGGTTGATCAGAAGGTGTGGGACTCTCTGACTCTGAGCCCCCTGGTGTCACCTTTTGATTTTATTAGCCAAAGGGCCTGAGATGTTGGGGAAACCTGATATGACCTGCCAGGGTGGGGACGTGTCTGGCGGGCGAGCTCTCTTCTCCCTGCATCCTCTCGGCTTCAGTACAGCAGAAGAACATGTCACTTCCTTTAGGATGTGCCTAGAAATAAGCTGGGCAGGGGTGTTTTCTCTGTAATGGGTGCCTGGATACGTGGGTTCCATTTCCGTTGGGTTCTGTCATCAGGGAAGTGAGGTCACCACTGCCGGGGTGCTCCTTACCGAACTTCCTGCTACACCAGAGCTCCCTGAGCCAGCGGTCCCCAGCTGCTCAGGCTCACCCACCACTGAATGCAGTGCCAATCCAATGACCTCCATACAGCCTCTCCCTAGACCCTGGGAGACCTGGGTGCAGCTGTCGTCCCCCCTGGAGGGAACAGAACTGGGTTTAGACAAGGTTAGTGTAAGGGTTAGTGTTAACAAAGACTTAGGATCAGGGTTAGGGTTAGAAGTCCTTGGGGTCAGGGTTAGCGTAAGGCTTAGGGTAGGGGTCAGGGTTAGTGTTATGTTCATGGTTAGGTTTAGTGTCAGGCTCACAGTAGGGTCTCGGGTAGCATTATGGTCAGAGTCAGTGTCAGGGTCAGTGTTAGGGTGAAGGTTAGGTTTAGGGTCAGGTTCAGGGTCATGGTCAGATTTAGGGTCAAGTTCAAATTTTGGTTTGGGGGCTAGGTTCATTTCAGGGTCAGGGTTAGGTTTGGGACAGTTTCAGTGTCAGGGTTAGGGTCAGGGTCAGGGTTAGGTTCATGGTTATGGTAATGTCAGCTTTATGTTTAGGTTCTGTTTTATGAGTAGGTTCAGGATCAGGGTTAGCTTTAGGGTTAGATTCTATTTAGGATCACGGATTGGGTCAGAGTTAGGTTTACATTCAGGGTTAGAGTCAGTGTTCAGGTCAAGGCCAGGGTCAGGTTTAAGGTTAAGGTCTGATATAGGCAAAGTTCAGTGTTACTGTTATGATTAGGGTCAGGGAGAGGGTCAGGATTATTGTTAAAGTGGGGTAAGGGTTAGGGTAGGAGATAGGTTGAGGGTTAGGGTTAGACCGGGTTAGGGTCAGTGTCAGGGATAATGTTGGGGTTAGTTTTAGTGTTAGGTTCAGCGTTTGGTTTCGGGTCGGGCCCGTGTTAGTGTCAGGGTCAGGGTTATGTTTAGGGTTAGAGTTAGGGTCAGGCTCACAGTCAGGGTCAGGGATAGTGTTAGGGTCGGGGTCAGGGTCACTGTTAGGGTCAGGGTTAGGTTTATGGTCTTTGTCTGGTTCAGGGTCAGGGTGAAATGTAGTGCCAGTGTCAGGTTTAGGGCCAGGTTCAGTTATTGGTTTAAAGTCCACATTCGGGTCAGGGACAGGATTATGTAGTGGTCAGTGTTAGTATCATGGTTAGGATTAGGGTCAGTGTCAGGGTCAGCTGAAGGTCAGGGCCAGGGTCAGGTTGAGAGTCAGGCTTTGGTATAGGGTCAATGTTCGGTTCAGTGTCACTGTTAGGTTTTGGCGGTAGGGTTTGGGATTGGGGTTAGGGTTAGAGTTAGAAATAGGGTTATGGTTAGGTTTAGGATTGACAGCGTAAGGTCAGGGTTAGGGTTTGGTTTAGGGTAGGGGTTATTGTTAGGGTCAGGGTCAGCGTTAAGTTTAGGTTCAGGTTCCTTTTTAGGGTCATGGTTAGCGTTACCATTAGGTTTAGGGTTAGGGTCAGGATCACAATCACGGTCAGGGTTAGGGTTACGGTGAGAGTTAGGTCAGCATCAGGGTTAGGATTAGGGTCAGGGTCAGTGTAATGGTTAGGTATGAGTCATGGTTACGGTAATGTCAGAGTTAGGTTTAGGTTCAGGGTTCCGGTCAGCATCACAGCCTGGGTCAGGGTCAGGGTCAGGGTCAGGGCTGGGTTTGGGTTTGGGGCAGGCTCACAGTCAGTGTCAGGATCAGGGTTAGTGGTTACTGTTAGGGTTAGCCCCTCTTCTGGGTCATGGACCCATCCCTTCAGGGTCTGAGGATAAACCCTGGGCAGAAGGGTGTAGACCCTATACCTTATCCCATTTAACCAGCCTTAAACTCGGGTGTGAACATGACTTGCCCACCAGACATCAAACCCCTCATCAGCCTGATCCTGCTTGGGGCATCTCCACCCATGATGGCATGGCCAGGTCCTCTTTACACACACACACACAGACACCCAGAGGCATACACACACACACACACACACACACACACACACAAACATACTAAGAGATATGAGGAGGAGACCTAGGGCTACACTGGTAGTTCATAAGGTGTGGGCCTCTCTGACTCTGAGCCCCCTGGTGTGACCTTTTGATTTTATTAGCCAAAGGGCCTGAGGCGTTGGGGAATCCTGATATGACCTGCCAGGGAGGGGACGTGTCTGATGGGCCAGCTCTCTTCTCCCTGCTTCCTCTTGGCTTCAGTACAGCAGAAGAACATGTTGCTTCCATTAGGATGTGCCTAGAAATGAGCTGGGCAGGGGGGTTTTCTCTGTATTGGGTTGCCTGGATACGTGGGTTCCAATTCCGTTGGGCTCTGTCATCTGGGAAGTGAGGTCACTACTGCCTGGTGGCTCCTTACCAAACTTCCTGCTGCACCAGAGCTCCCTGAGCCGCCGGTCCCAAAGCTGCTCAGGGCTCACAATCCACTCAATGCAGTGCCCCTCCAATGACACCCATACAGCCTCTCACCTGAAACTTGGAGGCCTGGATGCAGCTGTTATCCCCACTGGAGGGAACAGAGCTGGGATTAGACTACGTTAGTGTTAGGGTTAGGGTTAAGAAATACTTAGGGTCAGGGTTAGGGTTAGGGGTAGGGTTAGGTTAGGGTTAAGAAATACTTAGGGTCAGGGCTAGGGTTAGACGTCGTTGGCGTCAGGGTTAGCGGATGGCTTAGGGTAGGTGTCAGGGTTAGTTTCATGGTTAGGTTGAGGGTCAGGCCTACAGTAGGGTCAGGCTTAGCGTTACGGTCAGAGTCAGGGACACGGTCAGTGTTAGGGTGACGGTTAGGTTTAGGGTGAGGTTCAGGATCATGGTCAGATTTAGGGTCAGGTTCAAGTTTTGGTTTGGGGGCAAGGTTCATGTCAGGGTCAGGGTTCGGTTTGGGACAGGTTTAGTGTCAGGGTTCGGGTCAGGTTCATGAGTATGGTAAGGTCAGCTTTTGTAGGTTCTGTTTTATGAGTAGGTTCAGGATCAGTGTTAGCTTTAGGATTACGATTCTGTTCAGGCTCACGGATTGGGTCAGATTTAGGTTTACAGTCAGGGTTAGGGTCAGTGTTAAGGTCAAGGCCAGGGTCAGGTTTAAGTTTGGGTCTGATATAGGCAATGTTCAGAGTTCGGGTTATGATTTGGGTCAGGGAGAGGGTCAGGAATATTGTTACGTGGGGTTAGGTTTAGGGTTATAGGTAGGTTGAAGGTGAGGGTTAGACCGGGTCAGGGTCAGTGTCAGGGATAACGTTAGGGGTTAGTTTTAGGGTTAGGTTCAGCGTTAGGTTTCGGGTCAGGGCCCGTGTTAGTGTCAGGGTCAGGGTTACGTTTAGGGTTAGGGTTAGGGTCAGGTTCCCATTCAGTGTCAGGTTTGGTGTTAGGGTCAGGGTCCGGGTCACTGTTAGGGTCAGGGTTAGGTTTATTGACTTATCTGGGTCAGGGTCAGGGTGAAGTCTAGGGCCAGTGTCAGGTTTACGGTCAATAGCAGGTATTGGTTTAAAGTCCAGATTCGGGTAAGGGACAGGCTTTTATAGTGGTCATTGTTAGGGTCATGGTTAGGTTTAGGGTCGGGGCCAGGGTCAGGTTTAGGGTCTCGGTCTGGTATAGGCAAAGCTCAGGGCCCGGATTAGGATCAGCGTCTGGTATAGGCAAAGATCAGGGTTAGGGTTATGATCTTAGTCAGGTATAAGGTCAGGGTTATTGTTAAAGTTTAGGGTTAGTTTTACGTTTAGCGTTAGGTTGACGGTTAGGGTTAGAACTTGTTAGGGCCAGGGTCCGTGGTAGGGCTAGGGGTTAGTGTTAGGGTTAGGTTCAGAGATAGGATTCGGGGGTGGGCCAATGTTAGTGTCTGGGTCAGGGTTACATTTAGGTTTTGAGTAGGGTTCAGTCTCACAGTCAGGGTCAGGTTTAGTGTTCAATTGATTGTCGGGGTCACTGTAAGGGTCAGGGTTAGGGTATTGTCATGGTCTGTGTCAGGGGCAGGGTGAAGTTTAGCGCCAGTGTCCGGTTTAGGGTCAGGTTCAGGTATTGGTTTAAAGTCCACAATCGGGTCAGGGACAGGGTTATGTAGTGGTCAGGGTTAGTGTCAAGGTTAGGATTAGGGTCAGAGTCAGGGTCAGGTAAAGGTCAGGGCCAGGGTCAGGTTGTGGGTCAGGCTTTGGTTTAGGGCCAATGTTCGGTTCAGTGTCACAGTTAGGTTTTGGCGGTAGGGTTTGGGATTGGGGTTAGGGTTAGAGTTAGAAATAGGGTTATGGTTAGGTTTAGGATTGACAGCGTAAGGTCAGGGTTAAGGCTTCGTTTAGGGTTGGGGTTATTGTTAGGGTCAGGGTCAGCGTTAGGTTTAGGTTCAGGTTCCTTGTTAGGGTCATGGTTAGAGTTACCATTAGATTTAGGGTTAGCGTCAGGATCACAATCACGGTCAGGGTTAGAGTTAGTGTCCGTGTTAGGTCAGCATCAGGGTTAGGATTAGGGTCAGGGTCAGTGTCATGGTTAGGTATGAGTATGGTTATGGTAATGTCAGAGTTAGGTTTAGGTTCAGGGTCCACATCAGTGTCAGTTTCAGGCTTAGGTTTAGGTTTAGGGTTCAGATCAGCATCACAGCCAGGGTCAGGGTCAGGGTCAGGGCTGGGTTTGGGTTTGGGGCAGGCTCACAGTCAGTGTCAGGATCAGGGTTAGTGGTTACTGTTAGGGTTAGCCCATCTTCTGGGTCATGGATCCATCCCTTCAGGGTCTCAGGATAAAACCTGGGCAGAAGGGTGTAGACCCTACACCGGATCCCATTTAACCAGCCTTAAACTGGGGGTGTGAACATGACATGCCCACCAGACATCAAACCCCTCATCAGCCTGATCCTGCTGGGGCATCTCCACCCATGATGGAATGGCCAGGTCCTCTTTACACACAGACACACAGACACCCAGAAGCATACACACACACACACACACACACACACACACACACACACAAACAAAGAGATATGCGGAGGAGACCTAGGGCTACACTGGTAGTTCATAAGGTGTGGGCCTCTCTGACTCTGAGCCCCCTGGTGTGACCTTTTGATTTTACTAGCCAAAGGGCCTGAGGCGTTGTGGAATCCTGATATGACCTTCGAGGGAGGGGACGTGTCTGATGGTCCAGCTCTCTTCTCCCTGCTTCCTTTTGGCTTCAGTACAGCAGAAGAACATGTTGCTTCCTTTAGGATGTGCCTAGAAATGAGAGTGGGCAGGGGGGTTTTCTATGTATTGGGTTGCCTGGATACGTGGGTTCCAATTCCGTTGGGCTCTGTCATCTGGGAAGTGAGGTCACTACTGCCTGGCGGCTCCTTATCAAACTTCCTGCTGCACCAGAGCTCCCTGAGCCGCCGGTCCCAAAGCTGCTCAGGGCTCACAATCCACTCAATGCAGTGCCCCTCCTCCAATGACACCCATACAGCCTCCCACCTGCCCATTGGTGGCCTGGGTGCAGCTGTTATCCCCGCTGGAGGGAACAGAGCTGGGATTAGACTACGTTAGTGTTAGGGTTAGGGTTAAGAAATACTTAGGGGGTCAGGGTTAGGGTTAGGGTAGGGTTAGGTTTAGACGTCGTACGGTCAGAGTCAGGGTCAGGGTCAGTGTTAGGGGTGACGGTTAGGTTTAGGGTCAGGTTCAGGGTCATGGTTAGATTACGGGTCAGGGACAGGGTCAGTGTTTTGACGTTTTGGTTTGGGGTCAAGGTTCATGTCAGAGTCATGGTTAGGTTTGGGACAGGTTTAGTACAGGGTTAGGGTCAGGGTCAGGGTTCGGTTTCATGATTATGGTAAGTACAAAACTTTTGTAGGTTCTGTTTTTATGAGTAGTTTCAGGATCACGGGTTAGCTTTAGGGTTCCGATTCTTTACAGGCTCACGGATTGGGTCTGATTTAGGTTCAGAGTCAGGGTTAGGGTCAGTGTTAAAGTCAAGGCCAGGGTCAGGTTTAAGGTTTAGGTCTGACATAGGCAATGTTCAGAGTTAGGGTTATGATCAGGGTTAGGGAGAGGGTCAGGTTTATTGTTAAAGTAGGTTTAGGCTTAGGGTTAGAGGTAGGTTGAAGGTGAGGGTTAGACCGGGTCAGGGTCAGTGTCAGGGATAACGTTAGGGGTTAGTTTTAGGGTTAGGTTCAGCGTTAGGTTTCGGGTCAGGGCACATGTTAGTGTCAGGGTCAGGGTTACGTTTAGGGTTAGGGTTAGGTTCAGGCTCCCATTCAGTGTCACTTTTGGTGTTAGGGTCAGGGTCCGGGTCACTGTTAGGGTCAGGGTTAGGTTTATGGACTTTATCTGGGTCAGGGTCAGGGTGAAGTCTAGGGCCAGTGTCAGGTTTACGGTCAATAGCAGGTATTGGTTTAAAGTCCAGATTCGGGTAAGGGACAGGCTTTTATAGTGGTCATTGTTAGGGTCATGGTTAGGTTTAGGGTCAGGGTCAGGGTCAGGTTTAGGGTCTCGGTCTGGTATAGGCAAAGCTCAGGGCCCGGATTAGGATCAGCGTCTGGTATAGGCAAAGATCAGGGTTAGGGTTATGATCTTAGTCAGGTATAGGGTCAGGGTTATTGTTAAAGTTTAGGGTTAGTTTTACGTTTAGCGTTAGTTTGATGGTTAGGGTTAGAACTTGTTAGGGCCAGGGTCCGTGGTAGGGCTAGGGGTTAGTGTTAGGGTTAGGTTCAGAGATAGGATTCAGGGGTGGGCCAATGTTAGTGTCTGAGTCAGGGTTACATTTAGGGTTTGAGTAGGGTTCAGTCTCAAAGTCAGGGTCAGGTTTAGTGTTCAATTGATTGTCGGGGTCACTGTAAGGGTCAGGGTTAGGGTATTGTCATGGTCTGGGTCAGGGTCAGGGTGAAGTTTAGCGCCAGTGTCCGGTTTAGGGTCAGGTTCAGGTATTGGTTTAAAGTCCACAATCGGGTCAGGGACAGGGTTATGTAGTGGTCAGGGTTAGTGTCAAGGTTAGGATTAGGGTCAGAGTCAGGGTCAGGTAAAGGTCAGGGCCAGGGTCAGGTTGTGGGTCAGGCTTTGGTTTAGGGCCAATGTTCGGTTCAGTGTCACAGTTAGGTTTTGGCGGTAGGGTTTGGGATTGGGGTTAGGGTTAGAGTTAGAAATAGGGTTATGGTTAGGTTTAGGATTGACAGCGTAAGGTCAGGGTTAAGGTTTTGTTTAGGGTTGGGGTTATTGTTACGGTCAGGGTCAGCGTTAGGTTTAGGTCAGGTTCCTTGTTAGGGTCATGGTTAGAGTTACCATTAGATTTAGGGTTAGCGTCAGGATCACAATCACGGTCAGGGGTAGAGTTAGTGTCCGTGTTAGGTCAGCATCAGGGTTAGGATTAGGGTCAGGGTCAGTGTCATGGTTAGGTATGAGTCATGGTTACGGTAATGTCAGAGTTAGGTTTAGGTCCAGGGAGCACATCAGGGTCAGTGTTAGCCTTAGGTTTAGGTTTAGGTAATCTCAACACTAATTTATTCTGAAATATACCAAGTGTCTACTGTCTATTATATGGCAGATATTACTTCAGACTACACTGGTAAATGAAATATTTGCCTTTGTAGAACTTTTATTTTAATGGGTGAGACAATTAAAAGCTATAAACCTTAATAAAAATTGCATAGTGCATTCAAAAATGATGAGTACAATGGGGAAAAGAAAAATTAAATCAGGGTGAGAAAAATCAAGGTTGCTAGGCAGGGGATGGGGAGTTAAAAATTTTAATAGGAAGATCAGGGTAGTTACAATGAAGCTGACAATGGAACAAAGGTATGGAAAGGTGATGAATTTGCCCAGAACTATCAGCAATAAGGTCACTCCAGACAAAGGAATTGGCTATCTTGAAGGCCATAAGGTTGGATCGTGCCTGGCATATCTGAGGAATAGCAAGGAGGCCACTGTGAGGGACTGAAGAGTAGCAGGGAAAGAGGTCAAAGAGGTTAAATGAGTGGCTAGATCATGTAAAAGCTTCGAAGTCATTGTAAAACTCTGGCTTTTATATTTGGAAACTTACTGTGTGATCGAATTTCTGCTAATAACTGAGAGTTCAAATGTCCATAAAATTTCAAGGATTCTTATTCTAGTAAGACAGAATACAGAAAAAGAGTTCATATTGTCACATGGTGTAACAAATGCTCGGAGATCCAAGTGTAGGAAGCTATGGGAGCGCAGAAGAAGGCACTAAAATCTCACCAATATATTTGATGACTGACTATATATAAATTTGTATTTTCTAGATTTTTTTTAGTTGGAATCACACAGTATATACTATTCATTGCCTGGCTTTTCTTTTCTCAGCACCATTACTTTGAGAATCTCCAATTGTAAATAGTTCATTTTGATGTTGAATAGTAATCTCTTTAATGAATAGATCATCATTTGTCTTTGCTCTATTGATGGACATTGATGAACATTTCCACTGTTTTCAATTCTTAAAAATAAATCTGATATGAAATTCATATACAAGTCCTTGTACCAACATAGGGTTTGTTTCTCTTGGTTAAATGCTAGAAGTAAAATGGCTATTCGTGGAACTGCAACATATTTTGCATTTAAAAAATTTCCAAACTATGTTCCAAAGTGGTGGTATCATGATATATGCCAACAACAGTTTACATTTTTTGTTGCTTCTCAATCTAGCTCAGACGAAGTACAATTAGCCTTTATAATTTTAGCCATTCTAATAGATATGTAAGCATGTCTCATTATGATTTTAATTTGTATTTCTTTAATGTCTAAATGTTGAGAAATTTGTCATGTGCTTATAAGCCATCCATATCCTTTTGGTGACATGTCTCTTCAATAATTTTCTTCACATGTAAAATTGGTTACTCTGTTTTGTTATTAGTAAGGTTTTTTATTTTTATTCATTTTTTAATAATCAGAGTTGATGTCCATTATCAGATATAGAATTTGCAAATCCCTTCTCCATCTTTACGGTTTCTCAATGGAGCTTTGATAGCTGTGTCTTTCAAGAAATATGCTACTTCTTTCCTGGTACACGGAGGTATGACTAGAACATTATCAATGTTGACCTTTGCAAAGAAAATCATGGCTTAAGATATATGTAGTCTGCGGTTGTTGGGAGTGTTCTGTAATATCAAGCATATCTAGTTAGTTGATAATTTTGTTCAAGTCTTACATATCTTACCAATTTGATGACCATTTGTCTATATAATCTAAAAATAAAAGTGTTGCAATTTTTTTCCATTTCTCCTCTAAGGTAGAAGTTATGATTTTTGTTCTTAGTTTTTCCCTATATATCCCCAAGTCTGTTATTAAGTATTAAAAGTCAAGATTTATTATACTCCCTGATGAATTCATCCTTTTACTCTTCTGTAATTTTGACTTGATCTTTATGTCTGATAATGAAATTTTCTTTAAAATCACTTTTCATTATCTTGATATAACCACCAAAGTTATAGTGTGATTAGTGTTAATATAGCATATTTATTCTTTTACTTTATAAAGCACTTCTATATTTAATCCTGAAAAAAAAAAACAGCGTTTTAGCTCTGGAAGCATCTTTCTAAATTATCTTTTCTCTTTTTTTTAATGAATCAGTAGCAATTTTTGTTAAGGGACCTAAACTGAAAGTAGGTTTAGAAATTTATTTATTTATTTATTTATTTATTTATTTTTTTAGTAAAAGATTTTATTTTGTTTATTGACAGCGAGAGAGAGAGAGAGAGAGAGAGAGAGGAAGCGCACAAGTGGTGGTAATCACGTGCAAAGGGAGAGGAAGAAGCAAGTTTCTTGGTGTGCAAGTTGTCCCATGCAGGGATGGATCCCTGTACACTGGAATCATGACCTCAGCCAAATGCAAACATCTGCCTAAACAACTGAGTCATCCAGGCACCCTAGAAAATTTAAAAAAAAAAAAAGACCTTTTAAAAACATTTTGTTTGTTTCTTTTTTTTTTAATATTTTTTTATTTGACAGACAGAGAGACAGGAAGAGGAACTATAAGCAGGGCAGAGGGAAAAGGAGAAGCATGTTTCCCACTGAGCAGAGAGCCTGATGTGGGGCTCCATCCCAGGACCCTGGGATCATGACCTGAAAGGAAGGGACACTTATGGAGGAAGCCACCCAGACACCTCTTTTCTTTGTTTTTAATATATGGCAGCTGATGCTTCCCAGCCACGAGGAGCATATTACCCATTGATTAAATCTTTGATAACAACCTATTTAAAGAGGTGTGTAAATATATACTTACTCAGATTTATACACTTTGTGTTTTCTTCATAGTTTGGGGCTGGACCCCATGGTCACAACACTGCTTCCAGTCTTTGCCTTCCCATATTTTGATACCAGGTATTTGGTTAGCAAAGCAAATTAGTATCAAAATTAATAAGCCCTTGGCACCATATCTCTGGAGCATGGGTTGCTCTTAGTCAATGCACAGAGCAGTTGACCTCCCCTCGCTAGTGCTATAGCCCCAAGGACTAGGTCCCTGCCACCAGAACTCAGTCTTACATGTTATGCTAAGCAGACAAAGCCAAAACAGGAAAGCTCCCACACCTTTCACTGGCATGCCTCATCTCCCACTCCCTCGACGTCCAGGCAGTACCAGATGCCAGGGAGGGGTCTTGGTCCAACATATGGGAGGGAAGGAAGCAGCCACGAGCAAGTACCTGCCTCTCTGTGCCTTTCTTTCATGAGCAGGTTGTAAGGAAGAGGAAGGGGAAGAGAGGTGAACTTCAAGGGGTGAAGGCCTCAGGTAGGCAGCTGGCTCCTGCCAGTAGGAAAGGGACAAAGGAGAAGGCAGTGAGACTTGCAGGGAGGGTGGGGGGTAAGGGTTACAGCTTATGACGGAATCTGGACAGGTGTAATAGGGATACTAGTCATTTGAGTCCACCATTGGCAAACTGGGCTGGGTGTCAGGGCAGATAGGCCTCCCTGGGCAACGGCACATGAGAGAAGGTGGACTTCTTCTCTGAGGAGCAGGTGGAGCTTTGGGTGTTGGGAAAGCATAGACAGTATTGTTCCAGGGCCAAGGACAGGTCCGGGTACTCCTAGTTGTAGGTCAAGGCCACAGTATGATCCAGGTCTTCTACCAGCAGCTTGAAGGTACCACATGCCAGCCACCCCTCATTATTGTGTATAACTCTCTGGTGCACTTATTGGCTTATCCATCAAATGACTCCTTCAGCAGCTTGAAAACCACCTCCACAGGCACTCCGGGATATGCGAGGCTTCCAGAATGAAGATTTTGCACAGGATCACCCCAAAAGACCAGAAGTCACTCTGCGGTCAATGTAGATCTGGTCAAACATGGCCTTAGGGACCATCCACTTCACAGGCAGTCCACTGTTGGTTGTCTTTTTATAGTAACTGATGTGGTGATATCTCTGGCAAGGCTGAAGTCTGAGATCTTCATCATGTTGTCCTTTGTCACCAGCACTTCCCTGGTGGCCAGGTCTTGGTTTATGTACTTCTTGGAGGCAAGGTACTCCATGCCTCAGGCTACCTGATAGGCACAGGATACCAGGTCCATGGAGGAGAGTTGCTCTGCTGCATTGTGGCAGATATTGTAACAGTACTCCAGGTCAGGAGGCCTCTGGGCCTGCAGGTACTCCTGTATGTTGTCTTTGGAGGCATATTCCGTGAGAGTGTACGAAGGACCATCCTGTGTGCAGGACCCAGCAGGTTGATGGTGTCCTTGTGCTGTCCAATCATCTTCATCATCTCCATTTCTGAGATTAGATTTGACAGGTCTTTCTCTGTTGCATCTGACTTCAACATCTTCCCAGACACTTTAGTCAAATGGTTGGATTTGTCTTTGTCCAGCCCAATGGCCTCCTCCAACACCACCTGCCCAAAGTAGGCCTGTCTTAGGGGTCTGCCTAAACTGCCTACAACCAGCCTGTCTCAAGGCAGTTATGAACTCTAGATTATCCTCAAAAACATTAAACCACAAGCTAAAAGTTCTCTTCACTAGGTCTCTGTTGCAGGTCTAATTTTCTTATCTTTCATCATTTATCTTTTTCCTAATTCTTATTTTCTGTATAGTTTATTTTGCTTCCAGGGGTTTCCCCTGGATTCTGTATGCTGTTTCATAGGGAAGAATTATCCTGTCATAAAATTATTTCTTGAGCATTCATTACATCTCTCAGTTAAAATGGGTTCTTTTATGGTATTGATTCATTTGGGTTTTCTCAAAATGGGAAGAATTTTCAAAATGGTGTTTTCCTCAAGGTTCAGAGTATGTCTTGGCCTCATCTTTACTCTTTTTGAAATTCTCTTTTCAAATTCTTGTCCCTCTTTTTATCTTTTTAAATTAAAATGTTTTATTTTTACTATTCTTTTATTTGAGTATAGTTGATATTCAGTGTTACATTGGTTTCAGGTTTTCAATATCTCCATACATTATTCTATGATCACTACAAATATAGCCACCATCAGTCACCATATAACACCATTATAATATCATTGACTATATTGTCTACACTGTCCCATATCTCTTTTTAAAATCTCTGATTTTTATGTTTTCTGTTTTTCCAATTTTCGACCATCATTTTACTTGGTTACTTTAATAATATATGCCTGATTAGACACTCTTTGCTGAAAACCATAGCATTTGATTTATAGTAGTCTTCTTCTTCTTCTTTTTTTTTAATTAACATATAATGCATTATGAGCCCCAGGGGTACAGGTCTGTGAATCGCCAGGTTTACACACTTCACAGCACTCACCACAGCACATACCCTCCCCAATGTTCATAACCCCTCCACCCTCTCCCTACCCTCCCCACCCCCCGGCAAATCTCAGTTTGTTTTGTGAGATTAACAGTCTCTTATGGTTTTTCTCCCTCCCGATCCCATCTTGTTTCATTTACTCTTTTCCTGTCCCCCATATTGCACCTCCATTTCCTCATATCAGGGAGATCATATGATAGTGTCTTTCTCTGGTTGTATTATTTTGCTAAGCATAATACCCTCTAGTTCCATCCATGTCATCGCAAATGGCAAGATTTCATTTCTTTTGATGGCTGCATAGTATTCCATCATATATATATATATATATATATATATATATATATATATATATTTTCATTTGTTGATGGACATCTAGGTTCTTTCCATAGTTTGGCTATTGTGGATATTGCTGCTATAAACATTTGGTGCACGTGCCCCTTTGAATCATATAGTAGTCTTCTTTACCTCTATCAGAACCCCAGGAAGCTTTATTTATTGATTTACTCACTTAAACAGATGATCCAACACAACGTTTTTTTTTTTGATGTTCAAATGTATTATAATGTCTTACCGCTTAACACTATGCTTACTGCTCTCTTCACTGTCTGACTAAATCCTCATCATCACTATGCCATTTAATCAGAAAGAACTTTTGACTCAGAGTTCTCTCCATATCAGGGAATGAAGACTCCAGCCTTCTGTTTGTGCAGGTAAAATAAATGTTGATATTGTCTGTCCTGCACATACTCCATCCTGTTCACCAGAATATTCACCATCCATATATATACAAAATAAAAAGCATACCTCACCACTTCTATTACCACCCAGCATGCTAAAAACACCATCATATGTTCCTGAATTAGTGACTTGATTGATAACCCCACTTCCACACATACTGCACTCCTTTCTCCCTGCAAATTTATTTTGGTACAGCAACTTAACCTAAAAATCAAGTCAGATGATTTTATTCTGCTGTTGAAAGTCTTTTGGTATCTTCCGCTTTCATATTAAATAAAAACTGAAGGCGTTTCAATGTACTAAAAGGTCATGCATCAATACGTCTTCCTCTCTCTACCAGTATGAACTCCTCATTGGCCTCCTTGTTTCCTCAAAAGTAACAGACCAGCTGTTCACACAAAGTCTATATACTTACTTGCTCTGCCTAGAGCAATCTTTTCCTTTAATATGTGTATAACACCCTCCTTCACTTCCTGCGTCTTTGTGCAAATAACATCTCATAAATGAGATATAACCACCCAACACAAAATAAAATTAACTTTCCTCCCAGCAATCTCCAATGGCTTTTACCTTTCTTGTATTTCTTTGTAACACTTATCACCATCAACCATCAATCATTATTCTATTACTGGTTTATTTTCTTATTGGAGACAGAGAGAGAGAGAATTGGGAGGGGGTGCAGAGGAAGAAGAAAACACCCCACTGCCTAGAAAGGCTGCTGGGGAGTTACACCTCAGGACCCTGAGATCATGACCCAAGCCAAAGGCAGTCACTCAATGGACTGAGCCACCGAGGTGCCCTCTATTATTGGTTTATTTAACTATTATATTTTAAAGAATGTAAGCTCTTTGTGGTCAGGTATTTTATATGTTTTATTAATTGAAGTATTCTCAGAAAGGTAGCTGGCAGATTGTAAGGGCTCACTAAACTGTATTTTGTTGTTTTTATTATTGGGCTCCTTTATGGGCTTTACCTCTTACGCTAGAAGTCTATCCTTCAGATGTAAGCAATAAGAATAGAGCTCTGCTGCCTGTTAAAATGAGTAAAAAGCCTGTATTAAGTCGATATATTAAAAGCTAAATGAATGGCTTAATAGTTGTATATAGGGGGAAAGGGAACCTATTTTCCACGGTTTAGAAGTGGAGTTCTTTCATAGAGTTCTTGTACAAGCTGACACTATGAACGATAATGGGCAGTTGTACATTCCAATTATACAAACACTTTGGTAATTTATATCCTTTTTTTGTAATTCATGACTGGATAATTTAATTCCTTAGGAGCATTAGAGCATTTCAACTTTTCCTGTTCAATAAACTTATTGGGGTTGCTACCTTTTTTATTCAAATGGAGAAATAGTCATGATTTAATCTAAATAAAGTGTTATTGATTGTGTTGTTTTCTAGGAATGAGTCGCACATGCTAGTTTAAAAGTTTTGTTAAATTCCCAAGTCTGTCACCGATAAAAGCCTTTTGTAGATTAGTCACTTGATCAAAACAGAAAAGTTATGTAACACTCAATTGTTATACTATCTTTGTTTCCATCTTGCATTGTAATAAAACCCATCTTAACTCTATTTAAGACAAGTCATTGCCAGATGGCTTTCTGGCATTGATTGCATGATATGAAATCTAGTATAACTAAAAGTTTTTGGTTTTAGTAGCATATAAATCAATTTAGAAAAATATATGTATTTGAATATAAGGTAAAGTTTTAAATCATTTGGCAATAGTAAACTAAACTTTTTTTTTTGTAAATTTTTATTTTCTAAAATTTCATTGAGCTCTTTTGCAATAAGAAACAAGTTACAAAAAATTAAGGTTTATTTACCCCAATTCAAAATTATTAGGAATATAATCATAGAGGTTGAAGTATTTAAAATATTGAACTCAAAACATTTTATTAGGTAAATTCGTGAATGCTGAGCATTCACTGTTAAAATATACTAATACTATTGATAGACTGGTAGAAGCCTAAAATCAAATATTTATTAAATATTTATATCCATATCTTTTCATGGCGTGGTAATTCATTTCTCTAGCATTAAATAATATTCCATTGTTTGCATGTACTACACTTTATTTGACCTTTCACCTATGGAAGGATATCTTGGTTGCTTCCAAGCTTTTGTCAGTAATGAATAAAACTACTATAGACATCTTTGTGGGTATAGATTTCATCTTCTTTGGATAAATACCAAGAACTGCTACTGCTGCTGAATCATCTGGCAAGAATATGTTTAGTTTTGTAAGAAACTGCCAAGTAGTTTTCCGTTCTTTATTCTCAATAGACTTGGAAGAACATTCCTGTTGCTCCACATCCTCACCAACATTTCGTGTTCTGTTGTCAGTGTTCTGGATTCTGGGTATGTACTGGTGTCTCTTTTTTGTTTTAATTTGCATTTTCCTGATGACATATGATGCGAAGCATCTTTTTATATGCTTATTTGCCATCTGTAATATTTTCTTTTGTGAGGTATCTGCTAAGGTCTTTGGCTCATTTTTAATCAGGTTTTTCCCCCATTGTTGAGTTTTAAGGGGTCTTTGTGTATTTTTGATTAACAGTCCATTGCCAGATGTGTATTTTGCAAATTTTTTCTCATAGTCTGTGCTTTGCCTTTTCATTCTCTTGGCATTGTGTTTCACAGAGTAGACATTTTTAAATTCAGTGCTTGTGCTTTTGTAGCTAAAGTTATTTCCAAAACCAAGGTCATTTAAATTTTCTTCTATATTACCTTCTACATGTTTCATGTTTAGGTTTATAATCCAATCTGAGTTAATTTTTGTGAAGTGTATATGATATCTTCCTGGATTTATTTTATTTTATTATTTTATTTTTATTTTATATTTTTACATTTAGCTTCACCATTACTCCAGAACCATATGTTTAAAAGATTGTATTTTGCTCTCTTGTATTGCTTTTGCTTTTATATTATATAAAATATAATTGATAATATATATTCTGTTCCTTTAATCTAGTCTTTCTGTGGTATTATAATATCTTTCTTACAATTATCGTTATGGTAAACGTTTTTTAAAAGATTTTATTTATTTATTTGACAGAGAGAGAGATCACAAATAGGCAGAGAGACAGACAGAGAGAGAGATGAGGAGAAGCAGGACACTGGGATCATGACCTGAGCTGAAGGTAGAGGCTTAACCCACTGAGCAACCCAGGCGCCCCATTGTTATGGTAAACTTTGAAGTAAGTCCTCAGTCTTTGTTCTCCTTCAACACTATGTTGACTATTGTGAGTCTTTGCCTCTCCATATAAACTTTAAAATAAGTTTGTTAATATTAAAAAAAAAGAACTTGCTGGAATGCATACGTGGCAATTCACATTGTTTTTATTAAATGGATTATAAATTTCTTTTTGGAAAAAAAAGTATCTAGCTATAATCCCAAACACTCAAAATCGAGTTGCTGATCCTACTGCCCCAAATCATACAGGTATGTCATTCCTCTTTTTCTTATATTTTGCATAGGTAAAAATACACTGACACATACCAAAGTAATTGACTCATAGGGGTTTTGGTTCCTAAAGGATGCTGGTTCTAGGGATTATATTTATGGGTGGGCTCTCTCTCTGTTGCTGAGGTGTCAGAGGGACTTCTGAGGTAGCACTTGCCCTGCTCTGCTGACATTGCCATGACAAGGTGATCTTGGGGGCCAGGGAGATGTTCTGAGAACATGGTGTTGTGTGCAGTCTCCTGGACCCTGGATTTCCTAGTGAGCCAGGGAACACCATTAGTTCTGGACCATGTTGAGACACCTTTATTCACTCACCCTGTAGACAAAAACTAAAAATCATCAGGTAGACAAAAATTTGCATGAAATCATATATAAGAAACTCAGCCCCACTCTTTGATAAATTTTACAGTCTATCTTGTGTGATTGTTAAGTCAATTCAAAACAATCTGTTTAGAGACTCTGTTCCCTACTTGGTTACAAATTTTCAGGGAACCATCACTGTATTCATTGAGAATAAGTTCCTCATTCTTGAAAAATACATTTGAGTGCTGAAAAATAGCAAGAATAGCGGAATAACCACAAACTCAAGGTTCTAGTTTTCCCCCCCGCCCTTAGTTGGAAAGGAAACTTATCACACATGTGAGTCATCTACTTTTATTATCTGGCTTTCTTAGTTTCCGTAAAGTCTGACGTCCTGAATCAGTTTGGATGGTTGTCTCATCCTAACTCAAACTGCATTAAAGATTAAAAAAAAAAAAAAACAAAAACAAACAACAACAAAAAAAAAAAAAAACCCTTCAATCTCATGAAGAAGCAGCTCATGGCAGGGCTTGCAGAGAATGTGTTTTATTCACACTGTCTCCATGATTTTCTCCCTTTTTCCCTACTCTGCCCCCTTTCCCTCTGGCCAGTTTGTCTTCCACCCCCTGCTGACTGTGTGATGGCTGCCCGCAGTGGGGGGCACTGTTTTTCCTTGTTCACATTCAGAGACAACCCAGATATTTCTGTAAAGCCCTTCCCGTTTGTGTGTGTGGGACATCCTAGGTTACTGTCTCTCGTAGAACAGTAACAAGGCACTGACTGTCATGCAGCTGGTTGTGTGAATGGCCCAGGAGGAACATGACTGGCTTCCATGACAGAACCCTTCCCTGTAGTGTGGATGGGGCCAGCTTCCTGTGAGTCACCTGGGCTGCAGTGGAGGAGGCACACAGTGCACTGGGGTTCAGGAAGGGGGAGGGAGGAAGGATGCTGGCAGTCAACTCTCCAGACCCAGTACTACCACACCCTGAAGATAGTCCTACCTAGAAATGGTCCCTGCCATTGTACAGACTCAATATGTCTCAGTGATTTCTAGTAGATTTTTAGTGCCACTGTAGCAAATGACAAATTTTCAGTGGCTTGAAACAACACAAATTGATTATCTTGCAGTTCTGGAGGTCAGAAGTTCAAAAATCAGTCTCAGTGTGGTAAAATCAGGGTGTTAACAGCCTGTGTTCCTTCTGTAGGCTCTAGAGGAGAATCCACTTTCTTGCCTTGTCCTGCTTCTAAAGCTACCTGCATTCCCTGACTTGTGGCCCTTCATTGCACCACCTTTTATCCCTCTGTTTCCAACTTCACATTGCCTTCTGATTCTGATCCTCCTGTCTCCTTATGGATTCTCATGATTACATTGGGACCACTGAGGTAATCCAGGATAAACTCTCCCCCCTCACACCTTAATTTAATCATGCTTGCTAAATCCCATTTGCCAGGTAAGGTGAAGTACTCAGAGCTTCTTGGGCTCAGGATATGGTCATCTTTGGGGCAGTCGCTATTCAGCTGATCAGTTGCCTCCTGTACTCCCTTTTATGCCTCACACCTCATCTCACCTGTGTCTGCATTGCAAATGAGAAATGCAGCAATTTAAACCATTGAATATTAGATTTTGGAGATAGTTGCGGGAATAAAAGCACATATAATTTTATTTGTGTCCTAAAAGTCTTTGTTTGGAATTTTAAATTTTATCTAATTGTCCCTAGGTAAATTAAATATGATTCAATCAGTTGATCTGAAAAAGCTTTCCAAAGAGTATACCGCTGTTGTAAAGGCCCTTCAAAACAGTATTTTGAGTGCTGTTTCCAAATGAAGTTTAAACTTTCACCCTTATCACTGTATTAAAGGTCATGTTGGAGGGTTTTGTGTGTGTGTGTGTGTGCTTTTTTCCAAAGTGAACTTGCTTCTCTGTCTAAAACTAATACCTCTAACAGTATTTTTCACCAGGGAGGAGAGGAATTAGTGTACCTTCTAGACTAAGTTTTCTTTCCACGTGAAGAGTCTGTTAGGACTAATATTCATGGGAGAAGGAAAAGACAGTAGCTCTTACACCCCATATACTATGTTGACAGCAGTATAAGCCTGACCAAAGCTGTACATCTTGGTGCATCATTTCAGCTGAAACGTGTTCAGTGAAGTGTGATTTATTCCTTAGTAATTCATTTTTGTGTGAGATAAAAGTACATCAACAGGAATTAGGGAAAGCAGAGTGGTAATTTTAAAATTTCATCAGTGACTGTTTTTTTACCAGTTCTATAAGCACATTAATTGATATTAAAACCCATAAAGGTTCATTTGGGAATAAAAAAGAACGTTTGAGGTGGCATTGATTTTTTAATGATATTTGTATTTATGTGTATGATTACGCTTTGTTAACTTTGATTGAGTCCGAAACTCTCCCTGACACAAATCATAACCCGAACTCTGATAATTGCCTATATCAGACCCAAACTTAAACCTGACCTTGGCCTTGACCATAACACTGACCCTAACCCTGACTATAAACCTAAATCTGACCCAATCCGTGAGCCTGAACAGAATCGGAATCCTAAAGCTAACCCTGATCCTGAACTTACTCATAAAACAGAACCTACAAAAGCTGACCTTACCATAATCATGAACCTGACCCGAACCCTGACACTAAACCTGTCCCAAACCTAACCCTGACCCTGACATGAACCTTGCCCCCAAACCAAAACTTGAACCTGACCCTAAATCTGACCATGACCCTGAACCTGACCCTAAACCTAACCGTCACCCTAACACTGACCCTGTCCCTGACTCTGACCGTAAGGCTAACACTGACCCTACTGTGAGCCGGACCCTCAACCTAATCATGAAACTAACCCTAACCCTGACCCCTACCCTAAGCCATCCGCTAACTCTGACACCAACAACGTCTAACCCTAGCCCTGACCCTAAGTATTTCTTAACCCTAACCTAACCCTACCCCTAACCCTAACCCTGACCTTAAGTATTTCTTAACCCTAAACCTAACACTAACGTAGTCTAATCCCAGCTCTGTTCCCTCCAGTGGGGATAACAGCTGCATCCAGGCCTCCAAGTGGCAGGTGAGAGGCTGTATGGGTGTCATTAGAGGGGCACTGCATTGAGTGGATTGTAAGGCCTGAGCAGCTTGGGGACTGGCGGCTCAGGAAGCTCTGGTGCAGCAGGAAGTTTGGTAAGGAGCCCCCAGGAAATGGTGACCTCACTTCCCAGGAGACAGAGCCCAACGGAATTGGAAACCACGTATCCAGGCACCCCAATACAGAGAAAACCGCGTTGCCCAGCTCATTTCTAGGCACATCCTAAAGGAAGCAACATGTTCTTCTGCTGTACTGGAGCCAAGAGGAGCAAGGAGAAGAGAGCTGGCCCGTCAGACACGTCCCCTCCCTGGCAGGTCATATCAGGATTCCACAAAGCCTCAGGGCCTTTGGCTAATAAAATCAAAATGTCACACCAGGGGGCTCAGAGTCAGAGAGGCCCACACCTTATGAACTACGAGTGTAGCCCTAGGTCTCCTCCGCATATCTCTTTGTGTGTGTGTGTGTGTGTGTGTGTGTGTGTGTGTGTGTGCCTCTGGGTGTCTGTGTGTCTGTGTGTAAAG
This sequence comes from Mustela putorius furo, assembly GCF_011764305.1. Lineage (NCBI taxonomy): Eukaryota > Metazoa > Chordata > Mammalia > Carnivora > Mustelidae > Mustela > Mustela putorius. Next base: position 130,304 of record NW_025422324.1, on the reverse strand, counting down.
AGGACCTGGCCATGCCATCATGGGTGGAGATGCCCCAAGGAGGATCAGGCTGATGAGGGGTTAGATGTCTAGTGGTCAAGTCATGTTCACACCCCAGTTTAAGGCTGGTTAAGTGGGATCAGGTATAGGGTCTACACCCTTCTGCCCAGGGTTTAACCTCAGACCCTGAAGGGATGGGTCCATGACCCAGAAGAGGGGCTAACCCTAACAGTAACCACTAACCCTGATCCTGACACTGACTGTGAGCCTGCCCCAAACCCAAACCCAGCCCTGACCCTGACCCTGACCCTGACCCTGGCTGTGATGCTGACCTGAACCCTAAACCTAAACCTAAGGCTGACACTGACCCTGATGTGGTCCCTGAACCTAAACCTAACTCTGACATTACCATAACCATGACTCATACCTAACCATGACACTGACCCTGACCCTAATCCTAACCCTGATGCTGACCTAACTCTCACCCTAACCATAAACGTGACCGTGATTGTGATCCTGACCCTAACCCTAAACCTAATGGTAACTCTAACCATGACCCTATAAAGGAACCTGAACCTAAACCTAATGCTGACCCTGACCCTAACAATAACCCCTACCCTAAACCAAACCTTAACCCTGACCTTACGCTGTCAATCCTAAACCTAACCATAACCCTATTTCTAACTCCAAGCCTAACCCCAATCCCAAACCCTACCGCCAAAACCTAACTGTGACACTGAAACGAACATTAACCCTATACCAAAGCCTGACCCTCAACCTGACCCTCGCCCTGACCTTCAGCTGACCCTGACCCTGACCCTAATCCTAACCATGACACTAACACTGACAACTACCTAACCCTGTCCCTGACCCGATTGTGGACTTTAAACCAATACCTGAACCTGACCCTAAACCTGACCCTGGCGCTAACTTCACCCTGAACCTGACGCAGACCATGACCATAAACCTAACCCTGACCCTAACAGTGACCCCGACCCTGACCTGAACACTAAACCTGTCCCTGACTGTGAGCCTGACCCTAACTCTAACCCTAAATGTAACCCAGACCCTGACACTAACACGGGCCGTACCCCGAATCCTATCGCTGAACCTAACCCTAACACTAAACCCTAAACCTACCACGGACCCTGAATCGAACAGGTCTAACCCTAACAGTCTCTGTAACGCTAACCCTAACACTAACTCTAAATTTTAACAATAAGAGTGACCCTAAACCTGACTATGATCATAACACTACCCCTGAACGTTGCCTATACCAGACCGTGACCCTAAACGTGTCCCTGGCCCTGACCCTAAACCTAACCATGACCTTAACAATGACCACTATATAACCCTGTCCCTGACCCAAATGTGGACTTTAAACCAATACCTGATCTTGACCGTAAACCTGACACTGGCCCTAGACTTCACCCTGACCCTGACCCAGGCAAAGATCATAAACCTGAGCCTGACCCTAACAGTGACGCTGACCCTGACCATAACACTAACCCTGACACTGAATGGGAACCTGACCCTAACTCTAACCCTAAACGTAACCCTGACCCTGACACTAACACGGGCCCTGACCTGAAACCTAACGCTGAACCTAACCCTAAAACTAACCCCTAACATTATCCCTGACACTGACCCTAACCCGGTCTAACCCTAACCCTGAACCTACGTCTAACACTAACCCTAACCCTAATTTAACAATAAACCTTACCCTCTCCCTGACCCTGATCATAACCCTAACTCTGAACATTGCTTATGTCAGACCTTAACCTTAAACCTGACCCTGGCCTTGACCTTAACACTGACCCTAACCCTGACTCTGAACCTAAATCAGACCCAATCCGTGAGCCTGAAAATAATCAGAAACCTAAAGCTTACCCTGACCCTGACTCTGACCGTAAAGCTAACCTAACCCTAACCCTAACCCTGACCCTAAGTATATCTTAAACCTAACCCTAACACTAACATAGTCTAATCCCAGCTCTGTTCCCTCCAGCGGGGATAACAGTTGCACACAAGCCTCCTAGGGGCAGGTGGGAGGCTGTATGGGTGTCATTGGAGGGGCACTGCATTGAGTGGATTGTAAGCCCTGAGCAGATTGGGGAAAGGCGGGTCAGGGAGCTCTGGTGCAGCAAGAAGTGTGGTAAGGAGACCCCAGGCAGTGGTGACCTCACTTCCCAGAAAACAGATCCCAACGTAATTGGAACCCACGTATCCAGGCAACCCAATACAGAGAAAACCCCCCTGCCTAGCTCATTTCTAGGCACATACTAAATGAAGCAACATGTTCTTCTGCTGTACTGAAGCCAAGAGGAAGCAGGGAGAAGAGAGCTGGCCCGTCAGACACGTCCCCTCCCTGGCAGGTCATATCAGGATTCCCAAATGCCTCAGGCCCTTTGGCTAATAAAATCAAAAGGTCACACCAGGGGGCTCAGAGTCAGAGAGGCCCACACCTTATGAACTTCCAGTGTAGCCCTAGGTCTCCTCTGCATATCTCTTTTTGTGTTTGTGTGTGTGTGTGTGTGTGCCTCTGGGTGTGTGTGTGCCTCTGGGTGTCTTTGTGTCTGTGTCTAAAGAAGACCTGGCAATGCCATCATGGGTGGAGATGCCCAAAGCAGGATCAGGCTGATGAGGGGTTAGATGTCTGGTGGGCAAGTCATGTTCACACCCCCAGTTTAAGGCTGGTTAAATGGGATCAGGTGTAGGGTCTACACCCTTCTGCCCAGGGTTTACCCTGAGACCCTGAAGGGATGGATCCATGACCCAGAAGACGGGCTAACCCTAACAGTAATCACTAACCCTGATCCTGACACTCACTGTGAGCCTGCCCCAAATCCAAACCCAGCCCTGACCCTGACCCTGACCCTGGCTGTGATGCTGACCTGAACCCTAAACCTAAACCTAAGCCTGACACGGACCCTGATGTGGACCCTGAACCTAAACCAAACTCTGACATTACCGTAACCATGACTCAAACCTAACCAGGACCCTGAGCCTGACCCTAATCCTAAACCTATGCTGACCTAAACCGGACACTAACCCTACCCCAGACCGTGACAGTGTGCTTGACCCTAACCCTAAACCTAATGGTAACTCTAACCATGAACCCAATAAGGACCCTGAACCTACACATCATGCTGACCCTGAACTTAACACTAACCCCTAACCTAAACCAAACCCTAACCCTGACCTCCTCTGTCTATCCCTAACGTAACCATAACCCTACTTCTAACTCTAACCCTAACCCCAATCCCAAACCCTACCGCCAAAACCTAACTGTGACACTGAACCGAACATTGACCCTATACTAAAGCCTGACCCTCAACCTGACCCTGACCCTGACCTTTACCTGACCCTGACTCTGACCCTAATCCTAACCTTGACACTAACCCTGACCACTACATAACCCTGTCCCTGACCCGAATGTGGACTTTAAACCAATACCTGAACCTGACCCTAAACCGGACACTGGCGCTAAACTTCATCCTGACCCTGACCCAGACCATGACGATACCCTAACCCTGACCCTTACAGTGACCCCGACAATCAATTGAACACTAAACCTGACCCTGACTGTGAGACTGAACCCTACTCAAACCCTAAATGTAACACTGAGCCAGACACTAACATTGGCCCACCCCCGAATCCTATCTCTGAACCTAACCCTAACACTAACCCCTAGCCCTACCACGGACCCTGACCCTAACAAGTTCTAACCCTAACCGTCAACCTAACGCTAAACGTAAAACTAACCCGAAACTTTAACAATAACCCTGACCCTATAACTGACTAAGATCATAACCCTAACCCTGATCTTTGCCTATACCAGACGCTGATCCTAATCCGGGCCCTGAGCTTGGCCTATACCAGACCGAAACCCTAAACCTGACCATGACACTAACAATGACCACTTTATAACCCTGTCCCTTACCCGAATCTGGACTTTAAACCAATACCTGATATTGAATGTAAACCTGACACTGGCCCTAGACTTCACCCTGACCCTGACCCAGATAAAGTCCATAAACCTAACCCTGACCCTAACAGTGACCCGGACCCTGACCCTAACACTAAACCTGACACTGAATGGGAGCCTGACCCTAACTCTAACCCTAAACGTAACCCTGACCCTGACACTAACACGGGCCCTGACCCGAAACCTAACGCTGAACCTAACCCTGAAAATAACCCCTAACATTATCCGTGACACTGGCCCTAACCCGGTCTAACCCTCACCTTCAACCTACCTCTAACCCTAAGCCTAAACCCACTTAACAATAATCCTGAACCTCTCCCTGACCCAAATCATAACCCGAACTCTGAGCTTTGCTTATATCAGACCCTAAACTTAAACCTGACCCTGGCCTTGACCTTAACACTGACCCTAAGCCTGACTGTAAACCTAAATTTGATCCAATCCGTGAGCCTTAACAGAATCATAATCCTAAAGCTAACCCTGATCCTGAACATACTCATAAAACAGAAACTACAAAAGCTCACCTTACCATAATCATGAACCTGACCCGAACCATGACACTAAACCTGTCCCAAACCTAACACTGACCCTGACATGAACCTTGCCCCCAAGCCAAAACTTGAACCTGACCCTAAATCTGACCATGACCCTGAACCTGACCCTAAACCTAACCGTCACCCTAACACTGACCTTGTCCCTGACTCTGACCGTAACGCTAACCCTGACCCTGCTGTGAGCCTGTCCCTAAACCTAACCATGAAACTAACCCTAACCCTGACCCCTACCCTAAGACATCCACTAACCCTGATGCCAACGACGTCTAACCCTAACCCTGACCCTAAGTATTTCTTAACCCTAACCCTAACCCTAACCCTGACCCAAGTATTTCTTAACCCTATCCATAACACTAACGTAGTCTAATCCCAGCTCTGATCCCTCCACCAGGGATAACAGCTGCATCCAGGCCTCCAAGGGGCAGGTGGGAGGCTGTATGGGTGTCATTGGAGGGGCACTGCATTGAGTGGATTGTGAGCCCTGACCAGCTTGGGGACTGGCGGCTCAGGGAGCTCTGGTGCAGCACGATGTTTGGTAAGGAGCCCCCAGGCAATGGTGACCTCACTTCCCAGGAGACAGAGCCCAACGGAATTGGAAACCACGTATCCAGGCACCCCAATACAGAGAAAACCCCCTTGCCCAGCTCATTTCTAGGCACATCCTAAAGGAAGCAACATGTTCTTCTGCTATACTGAAGCCAAGAGGGAGCAGGGAGAAGAGAGCTGGCCCGTCAGACACGTCCCCTCCCTGGCAGGTCATACCTGGATTCCCCAAAGCCTCAGGCCCTTTATCTAATAAAATCAAAAGGTCACACCAGGGGGCTCAGAGTCAGAGAGGCCCACACCTTATGAACTACCAGTGTAGCCCTAGATCTCCTCCGCATATATCTTTGTGTGTGTGTGTGTGTGTGTGTGTGTGTGTGCCTCTGGGTGTCTGTGTGTCTGTGTGTAAAGAGGACCTCGCCATGGGTGGAGATGCCCCAAGCAGGATCAGGCTGATGAGGGGTTAGATGTCTGGTGGGCAAGTCATGTTCACACCCCAGTTTAAGGCTGGTTAAGTGGGATCAGGTATAGGGTCTACACCCTTCTGCCCAGGGTTTATCCTCAGACCCTGAAGGGATGGGTCCATGTCCCAGAAGAGGGGCTAACCCTAACAGTAACCACTAACCCTGATCCTGACACTGACTGTGAGCCTGCCCCAAACCCAAACCCAGCCCTGACCCTGACCCTGACCCTGACCCTGGCTGTGATGCTGACCGGAACCCTAAACCTAAACCTAAGGCTGACACTGACCCTGATGTGCTCCCTGAACCTAAACCTAACTCTGACATTACCGTAACCATGACTCATACCTAACCATGACACTGACCCTGACCCTAATCCTAACCCTGATGCTGACCTAACTCTCACCCTAACCCTAACCCTGACCGTGATTGTGATCCTGACCCTAACCCTAAACCTAATGGTAACTCTAACCATGACCCTAAAAAGGAACCTGAACCTAAACCTAACGGTGACCCTGACCCTAATAATAACCCCTACCCTAAACCATACCTTAACCCTGACCTTACGCTGTCAATCCTAAACCTAACCATAACCCTATTTCTAACTCTAACCCTAACCCCAATCCCAAACCCTACCACTAAAACCTAACAGTGACACTGAACTGAACATTGACCCTATACCAAAGCCTGACACTCAACCTGAGCCTGGCCCTGACCTTCAGCTGACCCTGACCCTGACCCTAATCCTAACCATGACACTAACCCTGACCACTACCTAACCCTGTCCCTGACCCGAATGTGGACTTTATTTTTTTTTAAAGATTTTATTTATTTATATGACAGAGAGAGATCACAAGTAGGCAGAGAGGCAGGCAGAGAGAGAGAGGAGGAAACAGGCTCCCTGCTGAGCAGAGAGCTCGATGTGGGACTCGATCCCAGGACCCTGAGATCATGACCTGAGCCGAAGGCAGCGGCTTAACACACTGAGCCACCCAGGTGCCCCGAATGTGGACTTTAAACCAATACCTGAACCTGACCGTAAACCTGACCCTGGCGCTAACTTCACCCTGAACCTGACGCAGACCATGACCATAAACATAACCCTGACCCTAACAGTGACCCCGACCCTGACCTGAACACTAAACCTGTCGCTGACTGTGAGCCTGACGCTAACTCTAACCCTAAATGTAACCCAGACCCTGACACTAACACGGGCCGTACCCCGAATCCTATCGCTGAACCTAACCCTTAAACTAACCCCTAACCCTACCACGGACCCTGACCCGAACAGGTCTAACCCTAACAGTCAACGTAACGCTAACCCTAACACTAACTCTAAATTTAACAATAAGCGTGACCCTATACCTGACTATGATCATAACCCTACCCCTGAACGTTGCCTATACCAGACCGTGACCCTAAACCTGACCCTGGCCCTGACCCTAAACCTAACCATGACCTTAACAATGACCACTATATAACCCTGTCCCTGACCCGAATGTGGACTTTAAACCAATACCTGATCTTGTCGTAAAACTGACACTGGCCCTAGACTTCACCCTGACCCTGTCCCAGGCAAAGAACATAAACCTGAGCCTGACCCTAACAGTGACGCTACACCTGACCATAACACTAAACCTGACACTGAATAGGAACCAGACCCTAACTCTAACCCTAAACGTAACCCTGAGCCTGACACTAACACGGGCCCTGACCTGAAACCTAACGCTGAACCTAAACCTAAAACTAAACCCTAACATTATCCCTGACACTGACCCTAACCCGGTATAACCCTAACCCTGAACCTACGTCTAACTCTAACCTTAACCCTACTTTAACAATAAACCTGACCCTCTCCCTGACCCTGATCATAACCCTAACTCTGAACATTGCCTATGTCAGACCTTAACATTAAACCTGACCCTGGCCTTGACCTTAACACTGACCCTAACCATGACTCTGAACCTAAATCAGACCCAATCCGTGAGCCTGAAAGAATCGGAACCCTAAAGCTAAACCTGATCCTGAACCTACTCATAAAACAGGACCTACAAAAGCTGAACTTACCATAATCATGAACTGAACCCTGACCCTGACCCTAACCCTGTACTAAACCTGTCCGAAACCTAACCTTGACCCTGACATGAACCTTGCCCCCAAACCAAAACTTGAACCTGACCCTATATCTGACCATGACCCTGAACCTGACCCTAAACCTAACCGTCACCGTAACACTGACCCTGACCCTGACTCTGACCGTAACGCTAACCTAACCCTAACCCTGACCCTAATTATTTCTTAACCCTAACCCTAACACTAACGTAGTCTAATCCCAGCTCTCTTCCCTCCAGCGGGGATAACAGCTGCACCCAGGGCTCCTAGGGGCAGTTGGGAGGCTGTATGTGTGTCATTGGAGGGGCACGGCATTGAGTGGATTGTAAGCCCTGAGCAGCTTGGGGACCGGCGGCTCAGGGAGCTCTGGTGCAGCAGGAAGTATGGTAAGGAACCCCCAGGCAGTGGTGACCTCACTTCCCATGAGACAGAGCCCAACGGAATTGGAACTCACGTATCCAGGCACCCCAATACAGAGAAAACCTCGTTGCCCAGCTCATTTCTAGGCACATCCTAAAGGAAGCAACATGTTCTTCTGCTGTACTGAAGCCAAGAGGAAGCAGGGAGAAGAAAGCTGGCCCGTCAGACACGTCCCCTCAATGGCAGGTCATATCAGGATTCCCCAAAGCCTCAGGCCCTTTGGCTAATAAAATCAAAAGGTCACACCAGGGGGCTCAGAGTCAGAGAGGACCACACCTTATGAACTAACAGTGTAGCCCTAGGTCTCCTCCGCATATCTCTTTGTGTGTGTGTGTGTGTGTTTGTGTGTGTGTGCCTCTGGGTGTCTGTGTGTCTGTGTGTAAAGAGGACCTGGCCATTCCATCATGGGTGGAGATGCCCCAAGCAGGATCAGGCTGATGATGGGTTAGATGTCTGGTGGGCAAGTCATGTTCACACCCCCAGTGTAAGGCTGGTTAAATGGGATCAGGTGTAGGGTCTACACCCTTCTGCCCAGGGTTTATCGTGAGACCCTGAAGGGGTGGATCCATGACCCAGAAGACAGGCTAACACCCAGACAGTAATCACTAACCCTGATCCTGACACTGACTGTGACCCTGCCCCAAACCCAAACCCAGCCCTGACCCTGACCCTGACCCTGGCTGTGATGCTGACCTGAACCCTAAACCTAAACCTAAGGCTGACACTGACCCTGATGTGCTCCCTGAACCTAAACCTAACACTGACATTACCGTAACCATGACTCAAACCTAACCAGGACCCTTACCCTGACCCTAATCCTAAACCTGATGCTGACCTATACCGGACACTAACCCTACCCCAGACCGTGACAGTGTGCTTGACCCTAACCCTAAACCTAATGGTAACTCTAACCATGACCCCAATAAGGACCCTGAACCTAAACATCATGCTGACCCTGAACTTAACACTAACCCCTAACCTAAATCACACCCTAACCCTGACCTCCTCTGTCTATCCCTAACGTAAACATAACCCTTCTTCTAACTCTAACCCTAACCCCAATCCCAAACCCTACCGCCAAAACCTAACTGTGACACTGAACCGAACATTGACCCTATACCAAAGCCTGACCCTCAACCTGACCCTGACCCTGACCTTTACCTGACCCTGACTCTGACCCTAATCCTAACCTTGACACTAACCCTGACCACTACATAACCCTGTCCCTGACCCGAATGTGGACTTTAAACCAATACCTGAACCTGACCCTAAACCGGACACTGGCGCTAAACTTCACCCTGACCCTGGCCCAGACCATGACGATACCCTAACCCTGACCCTTACAGTGACCCCGACAATCAATTGAACACTAAACCTGACCCTGACTGTGAGACTGAACCCTACTCAAACTCTAAATGTAACCCTGACCCAGACACTAACATTGGCACACCCCCGAAACCTATCTCTGAACCTAACCCTAACACTAACCCCTAGCCCTACCACGGACCCTGACCCTAACAAGTTCTAACCCTAACCGTCAACCTAACGCTAAACGTAAAACTAACCCGAAACTTTAACAATAACCCTGACCCTATACCTGACTAAGATCATAACCCTGACCCTGATCTTTGCCTATACCAGACGCTGATCCTAATCCGGGCCCTGAGCTTTACCTATACCAGACCGAGACCCTAAACCTGACCCTGGCCCTGACCCTAAACCTAACCATGACCCTAACAATGACCACTATAAAAGCCTGTCCCTTACCCGAATCTGGACTTTAAACCAATACCTGATATTGACCGTAAACCTGACACTGGCCCTAGACTTCACCCTGACCCTGACCCAGATAAAGTCCATAAACCTAACCCTGACCCTAACAGTGACCCGGACCCTGACCCTAACACTAAACCTGACAATGAATGGGAGCCTGACCCTAACTCTAACCCTAAACGTAACCCTGACCCTGACACTAAAACGGGTCCTGACCCGAAACCTACCGCTGAACCTAACCCTAAAACTAACCCCTAACGTTATCCCTGACACTGACCCTAACCCGGTCTAACCCTCACCTTCAACCTACCTCTAACCCTAAGGCTAACCCCACGTAACAATAATTCTGACCCTCTCCCTGACCCAAATCATAACCCGAACTCTGAAATTGCCTATATCAGACCCAAACTTAAAGCTGACCCTGGCCTTGACCTTAACACTGACCCTAACCCTGACTGTAAACCTAAATCTGACCCAATCCGTGAGCCTGAACAGAATCGTAATCCTAAAGATAACCCTGATCCTGAACCTACTCATAAAACAGAACCTACAAAAGCTGACCTTACCATAATCATGAACCTGACCCGAACCCTGACACTAAACCTGTCCCAAACCTAACCCTGACCCTGACAAGAACCTTGCCCCCAAACCAAAACTTGAACCTGACCCTAAATCTGACCATGACCCTGAACCTGACCCTAAAACTAACCGTCACCCTAACACTGAACCTGTCCCTGACACTGGCCGTAACGCTAACCCTGACCCTACTGTGAGCCTGACCCTCAACCTAACCATGAAACTAACCCTAACCCTGACACCTACCCTAAGCCATACGCTAACCCTGACGCCAACGACGTCTAAACCTAGCCCTGACCCTAAGTATTTCTTAACCCTAACCTAACCCTACCCCTAAACCTAAACCTGACCCTAAGTATTTCTTAACCCTAACCCTAACACTAACGTCGTCTAATCCCAGCTGTGTTCCCTCTATCGGGGATAACAGCTGCATCCAGGCCTCCAAGGGGCAGGTGGGAGGCTGTATGGGTGTCATTGGAGGGGCACTGCATTGAGTGGATTGTGATCCCAGATCAGCTTGGGGACCGGCAGCTCAGGGAGCTCTGGTGCAGCAGGAAGTTTGGTAAGGAGCACCCAGGCAATGGTGACCTCACTTCCCAGGAGACAGAGCCCAACGGAATTGGAACCCACGTATCCAGTCACCCCAATTCAGAGAAAACCTCGTTGCCCAGCTCATTTCTAGGCACATCCTAAAGGAAGCAACATGTTCTTCTGCTGTACTGAAGCCAAGAGGAAGCAGGGAGAAGAGAGCTGGCCCGTCAGACACGTCGCCTCAATGGCAGGTCATATCAGGATTCCCCAAAGCCTCAGGCCCTTTGGCTAATAAAATCAAAAGGTCACACCAGGGGGCTCAGAGTCAGAGAGGCCCACACTTTATGAACTACCAGTGTAGCCCTAGGTCTCCTCCGCATATCTCTTTGTGTGTGTGTGTGTGTGTGTGTGTGTGTGTGTGTGCCTCTGGGTGTCTGTGTGTCTGTGTGTAAAGAGGACCTGGCCATGCCATCATGGGTGGAGATGCCCCAAGCAGGATCAGGCTGATGAGGGGTTAGATGTCTGGTGGGCAAGTCATGTTCACACCCCAGTTTAAGGCTGGTTAAATGGGATCAAGTGTAGGGTCTACACCCTTCTGCCCAGGGTTCATCCTGAGACCCTGAAGGGATGGATCCATGACCAAGAAGAGGGGCTAACCCTAACAGTAATCTCTAACCCTGATCCTGAAGCTGACTGTGAGCCTGCCCCAAATCCCAAACCCAGCCCTGACCCTGACCCTGACCCTGGCTGTGATGCTGACCTGAACCCTAAACCTAAACCTAAGCCTGACACGGACCCTGATGTGGACCCTGAACCTAAACCAAACTCTGACATTACCGTAACCATGACTCAAACGTAACCAGGACCCTGACCCTGACCCTAATCCTAAACCTGATGCTGACCTAAACTAGACACTAACCCTACCCCTGACCGTGACAGTGTGCTTGACCCTAACCCTAAACCTAATGGTAACTCTAACCATGACCCCAATAAGGACCCTGAACCTAAACATCATGCTGACCCTGAACTTAACACTAACCCCTAACCTAAATCACACCCTAACCCTGACCTCCTCTGTCTATCCCTAACGTAAACATAACCCTTCTTCTAACTCTAACCCTAACCCCAATCCCAAACCCTACCGCCAAAACCTAACTGTGACACTGAACCGAACATTGACCCTATACCAAAGCCTGACCCTCAACCTGACCCGGGCCCTGACCTTTACCTGACCCTGACTCTGACCCTAATCCTAACCTTGACACTAACCCTGACCACTACATAACCCTGTCCCTGACCCGAATGTGGACTTTAAACCAATACCTGAACCTGACCCTAAACCGGACACTGGCGCTAAACTTCACCCTGACCCTGACCCAGACCATGACGATACCCTAACCCTGACCCTTACAGTGACCCCGACAATCAATTGAACACTAAACCTGACCCTGACTGTGAGACTGAACCCTACTCAAACCCTAAATGTAACCCTGACCCAGACACTAACATTGGCCCACCCCCGAATCCTATCTCTGAACCTAACCCTAACACTCACCCCTAGCCCTACCATGCACCCTGACCCTAACAAGTTCTAAACCTAACCGTCAACCTAACGCTAAATGTAAAACTAACCCTAAACTTTAACAATAACCCTGACCCTATACCTGACTAAGATCATAACCCTAACCCTGATCTTTGCCTATACCAGACGCTGATCCTAATCCGGGCCCTGAGCTTTGCCTATACCAGACCGAGACCCTAAACCTGACCCTGGCCCTGACCCTAAACCTAACCAACACCCTCACAATGACCACTATAAAAGCCTATCCCTTACCCGAATCTGGACTTTAAACCAATACCTGATATTGACCGTAACCCTGACACTGGCCCTAGACTTCACCCTGACCCTGACCCAGATAAAGTCCATAAAACTAACCCTGACCCTAACAGTGACGCGGACCCTGACCCTAACACTAAACCTGACAATGAATGGGAGCCTGACCCTAACTCTAACCCTAAACGTAACCCTGACCCTGACACTAACACGGGCCCTGACCCGAAACCTAACGCTGAACCTAACCCTAAAACTAACCCGTATCGTTATCCCTGACACTGACCCTAACCCGGTCTAACCCTCACCTTCAACCTACCTCTAACCCTAAGCCTAACCCCACGTAACAATAATCCTGACCCTCTCCCTGACCCAAATCATAACCCGAACTCTGAACATTGCCTATATCAGACCCAAACTTAAACCTGACCCTGGCCTTGACCTTAACACTGACCCTAACCCTGACTGTAAACCTAAATCTGACCCAATCCGTGAGCCTGAACAGAATCGTAATCCTAAAGATAACCCTGATCCTGAACCTACTCATAAAACAGAACCTACAAAAGCTGACCTTACCATAATCATGAACCTGACCCGAACCCTGACACTAAACCTGTCCCAAACCTAACCCTGACCCTGACAAGAACCTTGCCCCCAAACCAAAACTTGAACCTGACCCTAAATCTGACCATGACCCTGAACCTGACCTTAAACCTAACCGTCACCCTAACACTGAACCTGTCCCTGACTCTTTCCGTAACGCTAACCCTGACCCTACTGTGAGCCTGACCCTCAACCTAACCATGAAACTAACCCTAACCCTGACCCCTACCCTAAGGCATCCGCTAACCCTGACGCCAAAAACGTCTAACCCTAGCCCTGACTCTAAGTATTCCTTAACCCTAACCCTAACACTAACCCAGACCCTAAGTATTTCTTAACCCTAACCATAACACTAAAGTAGTCTAATCCCAGCTCTGTTCCCTCCAGCGGGGATAACAGCTGCACCCAGGCCTCCTAGGGGCAGTTGGGAGGCTGTATGGGTGTCATTGGAGGGGCACTGCATTGAGTGGAATGTGAGCCCTGAGCAGCTTGGGGACCAGCGGCTCAGGGAGCTCTGCTGCAGCAGCAAGTTTGGTAAGGAGAACCGAGGCAGTGGTGACCTCACTTCCCAGATCACAGAGCCCAACGGAATTGGAACACACGTATCCAGGCATCCCAATACAGAGAAAACCCCCCTGCCCAGCTCATTTCTAGGCACATCCTAAAGAAAGCAACATGTTCTTCTGCTGTACTGAAACCCCTCCCTAGCAGGTCATATCAGGATTCCCCAAGGCCTTAGGCCCTTTGGCTAATAAAATAAAAATGTCACACCACGGGGCTCAGAGTCAGAGAGGCCCACACCTTATGAACTACCAGTGTAGCCCTAGGTATCCTCCGCATATCTCTTTCTGTGTGTGTGGGTGTGTGTGTGCCTCTGGGTGTCTGTGTGTCTGTGTGTAAAGAGGACCTGGCCATTCCATCATGGGTGGAGATGCCCCAAGCAGGATCAGGCTGATGAGGGGTTAGATGTCTGGTGGGCAAATCATGTTCACACCCCCAGTTTAAGGCTGGTTAAATGGGATCAGGTGTACGGTCTACACCCTTCTGCCCAGGGTTTATCCTCAGACCCTGAAGGGATGGGTCCATGACCCAGAAGAGGGGCTAACCCTAACAATAACCACTAACCCTGATCCTGAAGCTGACTGTGAGCCTGCCCCAAACCCAAACCCAGCCCTGACCCTGACCCTGACCCTGGCTGTGATGCTGACCTGAACCCTAAACCTAACCCTAAGGCTGACACTGACGCTGATGTGCTCCCTGAACCTAAACCAAACTCTGACATTACCGTAACCATGACTCAAACCTAACCAGGACCCTGACCCTGACCCTAATCCTAACCATGATGCTGAACTAACTCTCACCCTAACCCTAACCCTGACCGTGACTGTGAGCCTGACCCTAACCCTAAACCTAAAGGTAACTCTAACCATGACCCTAATATGACCCTGAACCTAAACCTAATGCTGACCCTGACCCTAACACTAACCCCTACCCTAAACCAAACCCTACCCCTGACCTTACTCTGTCTAACCCTAACCCCAACCATAACCCTACTTCTAAATTTAACCCTAACCCCAATCCCAAACCCTACCGCCAAAAAAACCTAACTGTGACACTGAACCGAACATTGACCCTAAACCAAAGCCTGACCCTAAACCTGACCCAGGCCCTGACCTTCACCTGAGCCTGACCCTGACCCTAATCCTAACCATGACACTAACACTGACCACTACATAATCCTGTCCCTGACCCGAATGTGGACTTTAAACCAATAACTGAACCTTGCCCTAAACCTGACACTGGCACTACATTTCACCCTGACCCTGAATCAGACAAAGACCATAAACCTAACCCTGACCCTAACAGTGACCCTGACCCCGACCCTAACACTATCCCTGACCCTGACTGTGAGCCTGACCCTAACTCTAACCCTAAACATAACCCTGACCCTGACACTAACACGGGCCCGACCCGAAACCAAAACGCAAACGCTGAACCTAACACTAAAACTAACCCCAACATTATCCCTGACACTGACCCTAACCCGGTCTAACCCTAACCCTCAACCTATCTCCTACCCTAACCCTTACCCCACTTTAACAATAATCCTGACCCTCTCCCTGACCCTGATCATAACAGTAACTCTGAACTTTGCCTATGTCAGACCTTAACCTTAAACCTGACACTGGCCTTGACCTGAACACTGACTCTAACCCTGAATGTAAACCTAACTCTGACCCAATCCGTGATCCTAAATAGAATCTAACCCTAAAGCTAACCCTGATCCTGAACCTACTCATAAAACAGAACCTAAACATAAAGCTGACATTACCATAACCATGAACCTAACCCTGACCCTGACCCTAACCCTGACACTGAAACTGTCCCAAACCTAACCCTGACCCTGACATGAACCTAGCCCCCAAACCAAAACTTGAACTTGACCCTAAATCTGACCATGACCCTGAACCTGACCCTAAACCTAACCTTCACCCTAACACTGACCCTGACACTGACTCTGACCATAATGCTACCCGAGACCCTACTGTGAGCCTGACACTAAACCTAACCATGAACATAACACTAACCCTGACCCCTACCCTAAGCCTTACGCTAACCCTGACCCCAAGGACTTCTAACCCTAACCCTGATCCTAAGTCTTTGTTAACACTAACCCTTACACTAACCTTGTCTAAACCCAGTTCTGTTCCCTCCAGGGGGGACGACAGCTGCACCCAGGTCTCCCAGGGTCTAGGGAGAGGCTGTATGGAGGTCATTGGATTGGCACTGCATTCAGTGGTGGGTGAGCCTGAGCAGCTGGGGACCGCTGGCTCAGGGAGCTCTGGTGTAGCAGGAAGTTCGGTAAGGAGCACCCCGGCAGTGGTGACCTCACTTCCCTGATGACAGAACCCAACGGAAATGGAACCCACGTATCCAGGCACCCATTACAGAGAAAACACCCCTGCCCAGCTTATTTCTAGGCACATCCTAAAGGAAGTGACATGTTCTTCTGCTGTACTGAAGCCGAGAAGATGCAGGGAGAAGAGAGCTCGCCCGCCAGACACGTCCCCACCCTGGCAGGTCATATCAGGTTTCTCCAACATCTCAGGCCCTTTGGCTAATAAAATCAAAAGGTGACACCAGGGGGCTCAGAGTCAGAGAGTCCCACACCTTCTGATCAACCGGTGTAGCCCTAGGTCTCCTCCCCGTCTCTGTGTGTGTGAGTGTGTGTGTGTGTGTGTGTGTGCGCCTCTGCGTTTCTGTGTCTGTGTGTAAAGAGGACCTGGTCATGCCATCGTGGGTGGAGATGCCCCAAGCATGATCAGGCTGAAGAGGGTTTAGATGTCTGGTGGGCAAGTTATGTTCACACACCAGATTAAGACTGGTTAAGTGGGATGGGGTACAGGGTCTACACCCTTCTGCCCAGGGTTTATACTGAGACCCTGAAGGGATGGGTCCATGACCCAGGAACGGGGCTAACCCTAACAGTAACCACTAACCCTGACCCAGACACTGACTGTGAGCCTGCCCCCAACCCTAACCCGAGCCCTGACCCTGTACCTGACCCTAACTATGACCGTGATCCCGACCTGAACCCTAAACCTAAAGCTAAGCCTTATGCTGACCCTGATCTGGACCCTGGACCTAAACCTAACTCTGAGATAACCTAGCTATGACTCATCCCTAACATTGACCCTGACCCTGACTCTAATCCTAACTGTGATGCTGACCTAACACTGACCCTAACCCTAACCCTGACCGTGACTGTGTGCCTGACCCTAATCCTAACCTTAAAGGTAACCGTAACCCTGACCATAATACAGACACTGAACTTAAACCGAACGCTGACCCTGAACCTAACACTAACCCCTACCCTAAACCACACCCTCACCCTGACCTTACGCTGTTGACTTTAAACCAATACTTGATCCTGATGCTAAACCTGACACTGGCCCTAAACTTCACCCTGACCCAGACCCAGACCATGACCATCAACCTAACCCTGAACCTAACAGTAACCCCGACCCAGACCGGAACAATAAACCAGAACCTGACTGTGAGCATGACCCTTACTCTAACCCTAAACGTAACCCTGACCCTAACACTAACACGGGCCCTCTCCCCGAATCCTATTGCTGAACCTAACCCTAACACTAAGCCCTAACCCTACCTCAGAACCTGACCCTAACCAGGTCTAACCCTAACCCTCAAACTAACTCTAACCCTAACACTAACCCTAAACGTTAACAATAACTATGACCATATACCTGACTATGAATATAACCATAACCCTGAACTTTGCCTATACCAGACCCTGACCCTAAACCTGACCCTGGCCCTGACCCTAAACCCAACCATGACCCTAACACTGACCACTACATAACCTTGTTCCTAACCCGAATGTGGACTTTAGACCAATACCTGATCCTGACAATAAACCTGACACTGGCCCTAGACTTCACCCTGACCCTGACCCAGGCCATGACCATAAACCTAACCCTGACCCTAACAGTGACCCTGACCCAGAACCTAACACTAACCCTGACACTGAATGTGAGCCTGACCCAAACTCTAACCCTAAATGTAACCCTGACCCTGACACTAACACACGGGCCCTCCGCCGAATCCTATCGCTGAAACTAACCCTAACACTATACCCTAAACCTACCACGGACCCTGACCCTAACCAGGTCTAAACCTAATCCTCAACCTAACTCTAACCCTAACACTAACCCTAAACTTTAACAATAACCCTGAACGTATACCTGATTATGCTCATAAACCTAACCCTAAACTATGCCTATACAAGACCCTGACCCTAAACCTGACCCTGGCCGTGACCCTAAACCTAACCATGAACCTAACAATGACCACTACATAACCCTGTCGCTGACCCGAAATGTGGACTTTAAACCAATACCTGCTCCTGACCATAAACCTGACACTGGCCCTAGACTTCACCCTGACCCTGACCCAGGCAAAAGACGAGAAACCTAACCCTGACCCTAACACTAACCTTGACACTGAATGTGAGCCTGACCTAACTCTAACCCTAAACGAAACCCTAACCCTGACACTAACATGGGCCCTGACCGAAAACCTAAACGGTGAACCTAACCCTATAACTAACCCCTAATATTATCCCTAACACTGACCCTAATCCATACACCTACCTCTAACCCTAAACCTAACCCCACTTTAACAATAATCTTGACCCTCTCCCTGACCATGATCATAACCCTAACTCTAAACTATGCCTATGTCAGACCTTACCCTTAAACCTGACCCTGGCCTTGACCTTAACACTGACCCTAACCCTGACTATAAACCTAACTCTGACCCAATCCGTGATCCTGAACAGAATGGTAACCCAAAAGCTAACCCTGATCCTGAACCGACGCATAAAACAGAACCTAAACATAAAGCTGACCTTACCATAACCATGAACCTAACCCAGACCCTGACCATAACCATGAAACTAAAACTGTGCCAAACCTAACCAGGACCCTGCCATGAACCTTGCCCCCAAACCAAAACTTGAACCTGACCCTAAATCTGACCATGACCCTGCCGGACCCTAAACCTAACCGTTACCCTAACACTGACCCTGACCCTGACTCTGAGCGTAACGCTAACCCTGACCCTACTGTGAGCCTGACCCTAAACCTAACCATGAACCTAACCCTAAACCTGACCCCTACCCTAAGCCTAACGCTAACCCTGACCCCAAAGACGTCTAACCCTAACCCTGACCCTAAGTCTTTCTTAAACCTAACCCTAACACTAACCTGGTCTAAACCTAGCTCTGTTCCCTCTGGCGGGGACAACAGCTGCACCCAGGCCTCCCAGGGGTTTGGGGGAGGCTATATGGGGGTCACTGGATGGCCACTGCATTGAGTGGAGTGTGAGCCTTGACCAACTTGGGGACCGGTGGCTCAAAGAGCTCTGCTGGAGAAGGAAGTTCAAAGGAGCCCCCAGGCAGAGGTGACCTCACTTCCCTGACTACAGAGCGCAAACGGAATTGGAACCCACGTATCCAGGCACCCCATAACAGAGAAACGCCCCCCTGACCAGCTCATTTCTGGGCACATCATAAAGGAAGCGACCACATGTTCTTCTACTGTACTGAAGCCGAGAGGATGCATGGAGAGGAGAGCTCGCCTGACAGACAGGTCCCTTCCCTGGCAGGTCATATCGGTTAGAGTTAGGGTCAGGCTCCCATTCAGTGTCAGGGTTAGTGTTAGGGTCAGGGTCCGGGTCACTGTTAGGGTCAGGGTTAGGTTTATGGACTTTATCTGGGTCAGGGTCAGGGTGAAGTCTAGGGCCAGTGTCAGGTTTACGGTCAATAGCAGGTATTGGTTTAAAGTCCAGATTCGGGTAAGGGACAGGCTTTTATAGTGGTCATTGTTAGGGTCATGGTTAGGTTTAGGGTCACGGCCAGGGTCAGGTTTAGGGTCTCGGTCTGGTATAGGCAAAGCTCAGGGCCCGGATTAGGATCAGCGTCTGGTATAGGCAAAAGATCAGGGTTAGGGTTATGATCTTAGTCAGGTATAGGGTCAGGGTTATTGTTAAAGTTTAGGGTTAGTTTTACGTTTAGCGTTAGGTTGACGGTTAGGGTTAGAACTTGTTAGGGTCAGGGTCCGTGGTAGGGCTAGGGGTTAGTGTTAGGGTTAGGTTCAGAGATAGGATTCGGGGGTGGGCCAATGTTAGTGTCTGGGTCAGGGTTACATTTAGGGTTTGAGTAGGGTTCAGTCTCACAGTCAGGGTCAGGTTTAGTGTTCAATTGATTGTCGGGGTCACTGTAAGGGTCAGGGTTAGGGTATCGTCATGGTCTGGGTCAGGGTCAGGGTGAAGTTTAGCGCCAGTGTCCGGTTTAGGGTCAGGTTCAGGTATTGGTTTAAAGTCCACATTCGGGTCAGGGACAGGGTTATGTAGTGGTCAGGGTTAGTGTCAAGGTTAGGATTAGGTTCAGAGTCAGGGTCAGGAAAAGGTCAGGGCCCGGGTCAGGTAGAGGGTCAGGCTTTGGTATAGGGTCAATGTTCGGTTCAGTGTCACAGTTAGGTTTTGGCGGTAGGGTTTGGGATTGGGGTTAGAGTTAGAGTTAGAAGTAGGGTTATGGTTACGTTAGGGATACACAGAGGAGGTCAGGGTTAGGGTTTGGTTTAGGTTAGGGGTTAGTGTTAAGTTCAGGATCAGCATGATGTGTAGGTGCAGGGTCCTTATTGGGGTCATGGTTAGAGTTACCATTAGGTTTAGGGTTAGGGTCAAGCACACTGTCACGGTCAGGGGTAGGGGTAGTGTCCGGTTTAGGTCAGCATCAGGTTTAGGATTAGGGTCAGGGTCAGGGTCCTGGTTAGGTTTGAGTCATGGTTACGGTAATGTCAGAGTTTGGTTTAGGTTCAGGGTCCACATCAGGGTCAGTGTCAGGCTTAGGTTTAGGTTTAGGGTTCAGGTCAGCATCACAGCCAGGGTCAGGGTCAGGGTCAGGGCTGGGTTTGGGTTTGGGGCAGGCTCACAGTCAGTGTCAGGATCAGGGTTAGTGGTTACTGTTAGGGTTAGCCCATCTTCTGGGTCATGGATCCATCCCTTCAGGGTCTCAGGATAAAACCTGGGCAGAAGGGTGTAGACCCTACACCTGATCCCATTTAACCAGCCTTAAACTGGGGGTGTGAACATGACATGCCCACCAGACATCAAACCCCTCATCAGCCTGATCCTGCTGGGGCATCTCCACCCATGATGGAATGGCCAGGTCCTCTTTACACACAGACACACAGACACCCAGAAGCATACACACACACACCCACACACACACACACACACATACAAAGAGATATGCGGAGGAGACCTAGGGCTACACTGGTATTTCATAAGGTGTGGGCCTCTCTGACTCTGAGCCCCCTGGTGTGACCTTTTGATTTTACTAGCCAAAGGGCCTGAGGCGTTGTGGAATCCTGATATGACCTTCGAGGGAGGGGACGTGTCTGATGGTCCAGCTCTCTTCTCCCTGCTTCCTTTTGGCTTCAGTACAGCAGAAGAACATGTTGCTTCCTTTAGGATGTGCCTAGAAATGAGCTGGGCAGGGGGGTTTTCTATGTATTGGGTTGCCTGGATACGTGGGTTCCAATTCCGTTGGGCTCTGTCATCTGGGAAGTGAGGTCACTACTGCCTGGTGGCTCCTTACCAAACTTCCTGCTGCACCAGAGCTCCCTGAGCCGCCGGTCCCCAAGCTGCTCAGGGCTCACAATCCACTCAATGCAGTGCCCCTCCAATGACACCCATACAGCCTCCCACCTGCCCATAAGTGGCCTGGGTGCAGCTGTTATCCCCGCTGGAGGGAACAGAGCTGGGATTAGACTACGTTAGTGTTAGGGTTAGGGTTAAGAAATACTTAGGGTCAGGGTTAGGGTTAGGGGTAGGGTTAGGTTAGCGTTACGGTCAGAGTCAGGGTCAGGGTCAGTGTTAGGGTGACGGTTAGGTTTAGGGTCAGGTTCAGGGTCATGGTCAGATTTAGGGTCAGGTTCAAGTTTTGGTTTGGGGTCAAGGTTCATGTCAGAGTCATGGTTAGGTTTGGGACAGGTTTAGTACAGGGTTAGGGTCAGGGTCATGGTTCGGTTCATGATTATGGTAAGTACAACTTTTGTAGGTTCTGTTTTATGAGTAGGTTCAGGATCAGGGTTAGCTTTAGGGTTCCGATTCTTTACAGGCTCACGGATTGGGTCTGATTTAGGTTCAGAGTCAGGGTTAGGGTCAGTGTTAAAGTCAAGGCCAGGGTCAGGTTTAAGGTTTAGGTCTGACATAGGCAATGTTCAGAGTTAGGGTTATGATCAGGGTTAGGGAGAGGGTCAGGTTTATTGTTAAAGTAGGTTTAGGGTTAGTGTTAGAGGTAGGTTCAGGGTTAGGGTTAGACCGGGTTAGGGTCAGTGTCAGGGATTATGTTAGGAGTTAGTTTTAGGGTTAGGTTCAGCGTTAGGTTTCAGGTCAGGGCCCGTGTTAGTGTCAGGGTCAGGGTTACGTTTAGGGTTAGAGTTAGGGTCAGGTTCCCATTCAGTGTCAGGGTTAGTGTTATGGTCCCCTCCCAATTCCCTCTCTCTCTCTGTCTCCAATAAGAAAATAAACCAGTAATAGAATAATGATTGATGGTTGATGGTGATAAGTGTTACAAAGAAATACAAGAAAGGTAAAAGCCATTGGAGAATGCTGGGAGGAAAGTTAATTTTATTTTGTGTTGGGTGGTTATATCTCATTTATGAGATGTTATTTGCACAAAGACGCAGGAAGTGAAGGAGGGTGTTATACACATATTAAAGGAAAAGATTGATCTAGGCAGAGCAAGTAAGTATATAGACTTTGTGTGAACAGCTGGTCTGTTACTTTTGAGGAAAAGCAAGGAGGCCAATGAGGAGTTCATAGTGGTGGAGAGAGGAAGAACATATTGATGCGTGACCTTCTAGTGCATTGAAACGCCTTCAGTTTTTATTCAATATGAAAGGGGAAGATACCAAAAGACTTTCAACAGCAGAATAAAATCATCTGACTTGATGTTTAGGATAAGTTTCTGTACCAAAATAAATTTGCAGGGAGAAAGGAGTGCAGTATGTGTGGAAGTGGGGTTATCAATCAAGTCAATAATTCAGGAACATATGATGGTGTTTTTAGCATACTGGGTGGTAATAGAAGTGGTGAGGTATGGTTTTTATTTTGTATATATTTGGATGGTGAATATTCTGGTGAACAGGATGGAGTATGTGCAGGACAGACAATATCAACATTTATTTTACCTGCACAAACAGAAGGGTGGAGTCTTCATTCCCTGATATGGAGAGAACTCTGAGTTCAAATGTTCTTTCTGATTAAATGGCATAGTGATGAAGAGGATTTAGTCAGACAGTGAAAGAGAGCAGTAAGCATAGTGTTAAGCGGTAAGACGTTATAATACATTTGAACATCAAAAAACGTTGTGTTGGATCATCTGTTTATGTGAGTAAATCAATAAATAAAGCTTCCTGGGGTTCTGATAGAGGTAAAGAAGACTACTATATGATCCAAAGGGGTACGTGCACCAAATGTTTATAGCAGCAATATCCACAATAGCCAAACTATGGAAAGAACCTAGATGTCCATCAACAAATGAATGGTATATATATACATATATATATATGATGGAATACTATGCAGCCATCAAAAGAAATGAAATCTTGCCATTTGCGATGACATGGATGGAACTAGAGGGTATTATGCTTAGCAAAATAAGTCAACCAGAGAAAGACACTATCATATGATCTCCCTGATATGAGGAAATGGAGGTGCAATATGGGGGACAGGAAAAGAGTAAATGAAACAAGATGGGATCGGGAGGGAGACAAACCATAAGAGACTGTTAATCTCACAAAACAAACCGAGAGTTGCTGGGGGGGGTGGGGAGGGTAGGGAGAGGGTGGTGGGGTTATGAACATTGGGGAGGGTATGTGCTGTGGTGAGTGCTGTGAAATGTGTAAACCTGGCGATTCACAGACCTGTACCCCTGGGGCTAATAATACATTATATGTTAATTAAAAAAAAAAGAAGAAGACTACTATAAATCAAATGATATGGTTTTCAGCAAAGAGTGTGTAATCAGGCATATTTTATTAAAATAACCAAGTAAAATGAGGGTCGAAAATTGGAATAACAGAAAACATAAAAATCAGAGATTTTAAAAAGAGATATGGGGCAGTGTAGAGAATATAGTCAATGATATTATAATAGTGTTATATGGTGACTGATGGTGGCCATATTTGTAGTGATCATAGAATAATGTATGGAGATATTGAACACCTGAAACCAATGTAACACTGAATATCAACTATACTCAAATAAAAGAATAGAAAATAATAAAACATTTTAATTTAAAAAGATAAAAAGAGGGACAAGAATTTGAAATGTGAATTTCAAAAAGAGTAAAGATGAGGCTAATACATACTCTGAGCCTTGAGGAAAACACCATTTTGAAAATTCTTCCCATTTTGAGAAAACTCAAATGAATCAATACCATAAAAGAAAACATTTTAACTGAGAGATGTAATGAATGCTCAAGAAATAATTTTATGACAGCATAATTCTTCCCTATGAAACAGCATACAGAAACCAGGGGAAACACCTGGAAGCAAAATAAACTATACAGAAAATAAGAATTAGGAAAAAGATAAATGATGCAAGATAAGAAAATTAGACCTGCGACAGAGACCTAGTGAAGAGAACTTTTAGCTTGTGGTTTAATGTTTTGAGGATAATCTAGAGTTCATAACTGCCTTGAGGCAGGCTGGTTGTAGGCAGTTTAGGCAGACCCCTAAGACAGGCCTACTTTGGGGCAGGTGGTGTTGGAGGAGGCCATTGTCTGGACAAAGACAAATCAACCATTTGACTAAAGTGTCTGGGAAGATGTTGAAGTCAGATGCAACAGAGAAAGACCTGTCAAACCTAATCTCAGAAATGGAGATGATGAAAGATGATTGGACAGCACAAGGACACCATCAACCTGCTGGGTCCTGCACACAGGACGGTCCTTTGTACACTCTCATGGAATATGCCTCCAAAGACAACATACAGGAGCACCTGCGCAGGCCCAGAGGCCGCCTGACCTGGAATACTGTTACAATATCAGCCACAATGCAGCAGAGCAACTCTCCTCCAAGGACCTGGTATCCTGTGCCTATCAGGTAGCCTGAGGCATGGAGTACCTTGCCTCCAAGAAGTGCATACACCAAGACCTGGCCACCAGGGAAGTGCTGGGTGACAAAGGACAACATGATGAAGATCTCAGACTTCAGCCTTGCCAGAGATCACCACATCAGTTACTATAAAAAGACAACCAACAGTGGACTGCCTGTGAAGGGGATGGTCCCTAAGGCCATGTTTGACCAGATCTACATCGACCAGAGTGACTTCTGGTCTTTTGGGGTGATCCTGTGCAAAATCTTCACTCTGGAAGCCTCCCATATCCTGGAGTGCCTGTGGAGGTGGTTTTCAAGCTGCTGCTGAGGAGTCATTTGATGGATAAGCCAATAAGTGCACCAGAGAGTTATACACAATAATGAGGTGTGGCTGGCATGTGGTACCTTCAAGCTGGTGGTAGGAGACCTGGATCATACTGTGGCCTTAACGTCCAACCAGGAGTACCCGGACCTGTCCTTGGCCCTGGAACAATTCTGTCTATGCTTTCCCAACACCCAAAGCTCCACCTGCTCCTCAGAGAAGAAGTCCACCTTTTCTCATGTGCCATTGCCCAGGGAGGCCTATCTGCCCTGACACCCAGCCCAGCTTGCCAATGGTAGACTCAAATGACTAGTATCCCTATTACTCCTGTCCAGATTCCATCATAAGCTGTAACCCTTACCCCCCACCCTCCCGGCAAGACTCACTGCCTTCTCCTTTGTCCCTTTCCTACTGGCAGGAGCCAGCTGCCTACCTGAGGCCTTCACCCCTTGCAGTTCACCTCTCTTCCACTTCCTCTTCCTCCTCCTTACAACCTGCTCATGAAAGAAAGGCACAGAGAGGCAGGTACTTGCTCGTGGCTACTTCCTTCCCTCCCATATGTTGGACCAAGACCCCTCCCTGGCATCTGGTACTGCCTGGACGTCGAGGGAGTGGGAGATGAGGCATGCCAGTGAAAGGTGTGGGAGCTTTCCTGTTTTGGTTTTGTCTGCTTAGCATAACATGTAAGACTGAGTTCTGGTGGCAGGGACCTAGTCCTTGGGGCTATAGCACTAGCGAGGGGAGGTCAACTGCTCTGGGCATTGGCTAAGAGCAACCCCTGCTCCAGAGATATGGTGCCAAGCGCTTATTAATTTTGATATTAATTTGCTTTGCTAACCAAATACCTGGTATCAAAATATGGGAAGGCAAAGACTGGAAGCAGTGTTGTGACCATGGGGTCCAGCCCCAAACTATGAAGAAAACACAAAGTGTATAAATCTGAGTAAGTATATATTTACACACCTCTTTAAATAGGTTGTTATCAAAGATTTAATCAATGGGTAATATGCTCCTCGTGGCTGGGAAGCATCAGCTGCCATATATTAAAAACAAAGAAAAGAGGTGTCTGGGTGGCTTCCTCCATAAGTGTCCCTTCCTTTCAGGTCATGATCCCAGGGTCCTGGGATGGAGCCCCACATCAGGCTTTCTGCTCAGTGGGAAACCTGCTTCTCCTTTTCCCTATGCCCTGCTTATACTTCCTCTTCCTGTCTCTCTGTCTGTCAAATAAAAAAATATTTTAAAAAAAAGAAACAAACAAAATGTTTTTAAAAGGTCTTTTTTTTTTTTTTTTTAATTTTCTAGGGGTGCCTGGATGACTCCGTTGTTTAGGCAGATGTTTGCATTTGGCTGAGGTCATGATTCCAGTGTAGAGGGAACCATCCCTGCATGGGACAACTTGCACACCAAGGAGCTTGCTTCTTCCTCTCCCTTTGCACGTGATTCCCCCCACTTGTGCGCTTTTTCTCTCTATCTCTCTCTCTCTCTCTCTCTCTCGCTGTCAATAAACAAAATAAAATCTTTTACTAAATAAATTTCTAAACCTACTTTCCCTTTAGGTCCCTTAACAAAAATTGCTACTGATTCATTAAAAAAAAGAGAAAAGATAATTTAGAAAGATGCTTCCAGAGCTAAAACGCTGTTTTTTTTTTTTCAGGATTAAATATAGAAGTGCTTTATAAAGTAAAAGAATAAATATGCTATATTAACACTAATCACACTATAACTTTGGTGGTTATATCAAGATAATGAAAAGTGATTTTAAAAGAAAATTTCATTATCAGACATAAAGATCAAGTCAAAATTACAGAAGAGTAAAAGGATGAATTCATCAGGGAGTATAATAAATCTTGACTTTTAATACTTAATAACAGACTTGGGGATATATAGGGAAAAAACTAAGAACAAAAATCATAACTTCTACCTTAGAGGAGAAATGGAAAAAAAATTGCAACACTTTTATTTTTAGATTATATAGACAAATGGTCATCAAATTGGTAAGATGTGTAAGACTTGAACAAAATTATCAACTAACTAGATATGCTTGATATTACAGAACACTCCCAACAACCGCAGACTACATATATCTTAAGCCATGATTTTCTTTGCAAAGGTCAACATTGATAATGTTCTAGTCATATCGCCGTGTACCAGGAAAGAAGTAGCATATTTCTTGAAAGACACAGCTATCAAAGCTCCATTGAGAAACCGTAAAGATGGAGAAGGGATTTGCAAATTATATATCTGATAATGGACATCAACTCTGATTATTAAAAAATGAATAAAAATAAAAAACCTTACTAATAACCAAACAGAGTAACCAATTTTACATGTGAAGAAAATTATTGAAGAGACATGTCACCAAAAGGATATGGATGGCTTATAAGCACATGACAAATTTCTCAACATTTAGACATTAAAGAAATACAAATTAAAATCATAATGAGACATGCTTACATATCTATTAGAATGGCTAAAATTATAAAGGCTAATTGTACTTCGTCTGAGCTAGATTGAGAAGCAACAAAAAATCTAAACTGTTGTTGGCATATATCATGATACCACCACTTTGGAAAATAGTTTGGAAATTTTTTTTAAATGCAAAATATGTTGCAGTTCCACGAATAGCCATTTTACTTCTAGCATTTAACCAAGAGAAACAAACCCCTATGTTGGTACAAGGACTTGTATATAAATTTCATAGCAGCTTTATTTTTAAGAATTGAAAACAGTGGAAATGTTCATCAATGTCCATCAATAGAGCAAAGACAAATGATGATCTATTCATTAAAGAGATTACTATTCAACATCAAAATGAACTATTTACAATTGGAGATTCTCAAAGTAATGGTGCTGAGAAAAGAAAAGCCAGGCAATGAATAGTATATACTGTGTGATTCCAACTATAAAAAATCTAGAAAATACAAATTTATATATAGTCACAGTCATCAAATATATTGGTGTGATTTTAGTGCCTTCTTCTGTGCTCCCATAGCTTCCTACAGAAGGCAGGTTTATTAAAGCAACAGCACACTATCTACGGGAGAGCAGGTGGTATTCCATGAGTTGGAGCTGGCCCTTACTTTGTTTTGGGATTGGAAATTTCGTGGTCTTTTTGAAGTGGGAGGACCTTCAACATGCAGTGGATTGATCTCTAATGGAGGCTGCTTCCAATCATTTGGGGGACTCCTACCACATGTTGGGAAAAGGAGTTGTTGTCCTTTTTATTTTATTTTTTTCAGGGTTCCAAATTTCACTGTTTATGCACCACACCCAGTGCTCTATGCAATATGTGCCCTCCATAACTCCCATTAACAGGCTTACCCAACCCTCTGCCCCCTCCCCTCAAAACTCTCAGTTTGTTTCTCAGAGTCTCTCATGGTTTGCCCCCCGCTCCAATTTCCCCCCACTCACTTCTCCTCTTGATCACCCAGTGTCTTCTGTGTTATTCTTTATGCTCCACAATTAAGTGAAACCATATGAAAATTGACAATCTCTGCTTGAATTATTCCACTCAGGATTATCTCCTCCAGTCCCGTCCATGTTGATACAAAAGTTGGGTATCCTTCCTTTTTCAAGGAAGCATAATACTCCATTGTAAAAATGGATCATATCTTCTTTATCCGTTCATCCATTGAAGGTCATCTTGGTTCTTTCCAAAGTTTAATGACTGTGGCCATTGCTGCTATAAACATTAGGGTACAGATGTCCCTTCTTTTCACTGCATCTGTATCTTAGGGTAAATACTCAGTAGTGCAATTGCAGGGTCATAGGGTAGCTCTAATTTTAATTTCTTAAGGAGTCTCCACACTGTATCCCAAAGTAGCTGCACCAACTGGCATTCTCACCAATAGAGTAAGAGGGTTCCCCATTCTCCACATGCTCTCCAACACTTGTTGTTTATTGCCTTGTTAATTTTGGCCCTTCTAACTGTGTAAAGTGGTATCCCAAAGTGCTTTTGATTTGAATCTCCCTGGTGGCTAATGATGATGAACATTTTCTCATGCATCTGTTTGCCATTTGTATGTCTTCTTTGGAGAAGTGTCTGTTCATGTCTTCTGCCCATTTTTTGACATGATTATCTGTTTTGTGTGTGTTGAGTTTGAGGAGTTCTTTATAGATCTTGGATATCAGCCCTTTATCTGTAATGTCATTTGTGAAAATCTTCTCCCATTCCGTGGGTTGTCTCTTCATTTTGTTGACGGTTTCCTTTGCTGTGCAGAAACTTTTGATCTTGATGAAGTCCCAAAAGTTCATTTTTGCTTTTGTTTCCTTTGTCTTTGGGGACATGTCTTGAAAGAATTTGCTGTGGCCAGTGTCCAAGAGGTTACTGCCTATGTTCTCCTCTAGGATTTTGATAGATTCCTGCCTCACGTTGAGGACGTTTGTCCATTTCGAATTTATCTTTATGTATGGTATAAGAGAATGGTTGAGTGTCATTCTTCCATACATAGCTGTCCAATTTTTCCAGCACCAGTGATTGAAGAGGCTGTCTTTCTCCACTGTGTAATTTGTTCTGCTTTGTCAAAGATTTTTTGCACATAGAGTTGATGGTCCATGTCTGGGCACTCTACTCTAATCCACTGGTCTACATGTCTTCTTAACCCACTGAGCCACCCAGGTGCCCCTTTTAAGCTATTATTTAAAAGTAGAGTCATTCTTTTTTTTAAGATTTTATTTATTATTTATTTGACAGAGAGAGATCACAAGTGGACGGAGGACAGGCAGAGGGTTAGGGTTAGACGTCGTTGGGGCCAGGGTTAGCGTAAGGCTTAGGGTAGGTGTCAGGGTTAGGGTTAGGTTCATGGTTAGGTTTAGGGTCAGGCTCACAGTAGGGTCAGGGTTAGCATTACGCTCAGAGTCAGGGTCAGGGTCAGTGTTAGGGTGACGGTTAGGTTTAGGGTCAGGTTCAGGGTCATGGTCAGATTTAAGGTCAGGTTCAAGATTTGGATTGGGGACAAGGTTCATGTCAGGATCAGGGTTAGGTTTGGGACAGGTTTAGTGTCAGGGTTAGGGTTAGGTCAGCTTTATGTTTAGGTTCTGTTTTGTGAGTAGGTTGAGGATCAGGGTTAGATTTAGGGTTATGATTCTGTTCAGAATCACTGATTGGGTCAGAGTTGGGTTTTACAGACAATGTTAGGGTCAGTCTTAAGGTCAAGGCCAGGGTGAGGTTTAAGGGTAAGTTCTGACATAGGCAAAGTTCAGAGTTAGAGTTATGATCACGGTCAGGGAGAGGGTCAGGTTAATTGTTAAAGTGGGGTTAGGGGTAGGGTTAGAGGTAGGTTGAGGGTTAGGGTTAGAATGGGTTAGGGTCAGTGTCAGGGATAATGTTAGGGGTTAGTTTTAGGGTTAGGTTCAGCGATAGGTTTCGGGTCAGGGCCCATGTTAGTGTCAGGGTCAGGGTTACATATAGGGTTAGAGTTAGGGTCAGGCTCACAGTCAGGGTCAGGATTAGTGTTCAAGTCAGTGTCGGGGTCACTGTTAGGGTCAGGGTTAGGTTTATGGTCATGGTCTGGGTCAGGGTCAGGGTGAATTTAGCAACAGTGTCAGGTTTAGGGGCAGGTTCAGGTAGTGGTTGAAAGTCCACATTCAGGTCAGGAACAGGGTTAGGTAGTGGTCAGTGTTAGTGTCATGGTTAGGATTAGGGTAGGATCAGAGTCAGGGTCAGTGAAGGTCAGGACCAGGGTCAGGTTTAGGGTCAGGCATTGGTTTAGGTCAATGTTCGTTTCAGTGTCACAGTTAAGTATTTGTGGTAGGGTTTGGGATAGGGGTTAGGATTAGAGTTACAAGTAGGGTTATGGTTAGGGTTAGGGATAGACAGCGTAAGGTCAGGCTTAGGGTTTTGTTTAGGGTAGGGGTTAGTGTTAGGGTCAGGGTCAGCGTTAGGTTTAGGTTCAGGGTCCGTAGAGGGTCATGGTTAGAGTTACCTTTAGGTTAAGGGTTAGCGTCAGGCTCACAGTCACGGTCAGGGGTAGGATTAGGGTCAGGGTTAGATCAGCATTAGGGTTAGGATTAGGGTCAGGGTCAGTGTCACGGTTAGGTATGAGTATGGTTACGGTAATGTCAAAGTTAGGTTTAGGTTCAGGGTCCACATCAGGGTCAGTGTCAGGCTTAGGTTTAAGTTTAGGGTTCAGGTCAGCATCACAGACAAATCAGGGTCACGGTCAGGGTCAGGGCTGGGTTTGGGTTTGGGGCAGGCTCACAGTCAGTGTCAGGATCAGGGTTAGTGGTTACTGTTAGGGTTAGCCCCTCTTCTGGGTCATGGACCCATCCCTTCAGGGTCTCAGGATAAACCCTGGGCAGAAAGGTGTAGACTCTACACCTGATCCCATTTAACCAGCCTTAAACTGGGGGTGTGAACATGACATGCCCACCAGACATCAAACCCCTCATCAGCCTGATCCTGCTTGGGGCATCTCCACCCATGATGAAATGGCCAGGTCCTCTTTACACACAGACACACACACACCCAGAGGCACACACACACACACACACACACACACACACACATACAAAGAGATATGCGGAGGAGACCTAGGGCTACACTGGTAGTTCATAAGGTGTGGGCCTCTCTAACTCTGAGCCCCCTGGTGTGACCTTTTGATTTTATTAGCCAAAGGGCCTGAGGCGTTGGGGAATCCTGATAGGACCTGCTAGGGAGGGGAAGTGTCTGACGGGCCAGCACTCTTCTCCCTGCTTCCTCTTGGTTTCAGTACAGCAGAAGAACATGTTGCTTCATTTAGTATGTGCCTAGAAATGAGCTGGGCGGGGGGTTTTCTCTGTATTAGGATGCCTGGATACGTGTGTTCCAATTCCGTTGGGCTCTGTCATCTGGGAAGTGAGGTCACCACTGCCTCGGTGCTCCTTACCAAACTTGCTGCTGCAGCAGAGCTCCCTGAGCCGCTGGTCCCCAAGCTGCTCAGGGCACACATTCCACTCAATGCAGTGCCCCTCCAATGACACCCATACAGCCTCCGACCTGCCCCTAGGAGGACTGGGTGCAGCTGTTATCCCCGCTGGAGGGAACAGAGCTGGGATTAGACTACGATAGTGTTATGGTTAGGGTTAAGAAATACTTAGAGTCAGGGTTAGTGTTAGGGTTAGGGTTAAGGAATACTTAGGGTAAGGGCTAGGGTTAGACGTCGTTGGCGTCAGGGTTAGCGGATGGCTTAGGGTAGGGGTCAGGGTTAGGGTTAGTTTCATGGTTAGTTTGAGGGTCAGGTTCACAGTAGGTTCAGGGTTAGCGTTATGTTCAGTCAGGGACCCGGTCAGTGTTAGGTTGACGGTTAGGTTTAGGGTCAGGTTCAGGGTCATGGTCATATTTAGGGTCAAGTTCAATTTTTGGTTTGGGGGCAAGGTTTATGTCAGGGTCAGGGTTCCGTTTGGGACACGTTTAGTGTCAGGGTTTGGGTCAGGTTCATGATTATGGTAAGGTCACCTTTTGTAGGTGCTGTTTTATGAGTAGGTTCAGGATCAGGGTTAGCTTTAGGATTCCGATTGTGTTCAGGCTCACGGATTGGGTCAGATTTAGGTTTACAGTCAGGGTTAGGATCAGTGTTAAGGTCAAGGCCAGGGTCAGGTTTAAGTTTGGGTCTGATATAGGCAATGTTCAGAGTTCGGGTTATGATTTGGGTCAGGGAGAGGGTCAGGATTATTGTTACGTGGGTTTAGGCTTAGGGTTAGAGGTAGTTTGAAGGTGAGGGTTAGACCGGGTCAGGGTCAGTGTCAGGGATAACGTTAGGGGTTAGTTTTATGTTTAGGTTCAGCGGTTAAATGGGATCAGGTGTAGGGTCTACACCCTTCTGCCCAGGGTTTATCCTGAGACCCTGAAGGGATGGGTCCATGACCCAGAAGAGGGGCTAACCCTAACAGTAACCACTAACCTTGATCCTGAAGCTGACTGTGAGCCTGCCCCAAACCCAATCCCAGCCCTGACCCTGACCCTGACCAGGGCTGTGATGCTGACCTGAACCCTAAACCTAAACTGACCCTGATGTGTTCCCTGAACCTAAACCTAACACTGACATTACTGTAACCATGACTCAAACCTAAGCAGGACCCTGACCCTGACCCTAATCCTAAACATGATGCTGACCTAAAACGGACACTAACCCTACCCCTGACCGTGACAGTGTGCTTGACCCTAACCCTAAACCTAATGGTAACTCAAACCATGACCCTAATAAAGACCCTGAACCTACACATCATGCTGACCCTGAACTTAACACTAACCCCTAACCTAAACCAAACCCTAACCCAGACCTCCTCTGTGTATCCCTAACGTAACCATAACCCTACTTCTAACTCTAACCCTAACCCCAATCCCAAACCCTACCACCAAAACCTAACTGTGACACTGAAACGAACATTGACTCTATACCAAAGCCTGACCCTCAACCTGACCCTGGCCCTGACCTTTACCTGACCCTGACTCTGACCCTAATCCTAACCTTGACACTAACCCTGACCACTACATAACCCTGTCCCTAACCCGAATGTAAACTTTAAACCAATACCTGAACCTGATCCTAAACCGGACACTGGCGCTAAACTTCACCCTGACCCTGACCCAGACCATGACGATACCCTAACCCTGACCCTTACAGTGACCCCGGCAATCAATTGAACACTAAACCTGACCCTGACTGTGAGACGGAACCCTACTCAAACCCTAAATGTTACCCTGACCCGGACACTAACATTGGCCCACCCCCGAATCCTATCTCTGAACCTAACCCTAACACTAACCCCTAGCCCTACCACGGACCCTGACACTAACAAGTTCTAACCCTAACAGTCAACCTAACGCTAAATGTAAAACTAACCCTAAACTTTAACAATAACCCTGACCCTATACCTGACTAAGATCATAACCCTAACCCTGATCTTTGCCTATACCAGACGCTGATCCTAATCCGGGCCCTGAGCTTTGCCTATACCAGACCGAGACCCTAAACCTGACCCTGGCCCTGACCCTAAATCTAACCATGACCCTAACAATGATCACTATATAAGCCTGTCCCTTACCCGAATCTGGACTTTAAACCAATACCTGCTATTGACCGTAAACCTGACACTGGCCCTAGACTTCACCCTGACCCTGACCCAGATAAAGTCCATAAACCTAACCCTAACCCTAACAGTGACCCAGACCCTGACCCTAACACTAACCCTGACACTGAATGGGAGCCTGACCCTAACTCTAAACCTAAACGTAACCCTGACCCTGACACTAACACGGGCCCTGACCCGAAACCTAACGCTGAAACTAACCCTAAAACTAACCCCTAACGTTATCCCTGACACTGAACCTCACCCGGTCTAACCCTCACCTTCAACCTACCTCTAACCCTAAGCCTAACCCCACGTAACAATAATCCTGACCCTCTCCCTGACCCAAATCATAACCCGAACTCTGAACACTGCCTATATCAGACCCAAACTTAAACCTGACCCTGGCCTTGACCTTAACACTGACCCTAACCCTGACTGTAAACCTAAATCTGACCCAATCCGTGAGCCTGAACAGAATCGTAATCCTAAAGCTAACCCTGATCCGGAACCTACTCATAAAACAGAACCTACAAAAGCTGACCTTACCATAATCATGAACCTGACCCGAACCCTGACACTAAACCTGTCCCAAACCTAACCCTGACCCTGACAAGAAACTTGCCCCCAAACCAAAACTTGAACCTGACCCTAAATCTGACCATGACCCTGAACCTGACCCTAAACCTATCCGTCACCCTAACACTGACGCTGTCCCTGACTCTGACCGTAACGCTAACCCTGACCCTACTGTGAGCCTGACCCTCAACCTAACCATGAAACTAACCCTCACCCTGACCCCTACTCTAAGCCATCCGCTAACCCTGACGCCAACGACGTCTGACCCTAGCCCTGACCAAAGTATTTCTTAACCCTAACTTAACCCTACCCCTAACCCTAACCCTGACCCTAAGTATTTCTTAACCCTAACCCTAACACTAACATAGTCTAATCCCAGCCTGTTCCATCCAGCGCTGATAACAGCTGCATCCAGGCCTCCAAGGGGCAGGTGGGAGGCTGTATGGGTGTCATTGGAGGGGCACTGCATTGAGTGGATTGTGAGCCCTGAGCAGCTTGGTGCAGCAGGAAGTTTGGTAAGGAGCCCCCAGGCAATGGTGACCTCACTTCCCAGGAGACAGAGCCCAACGGAATTGGAACCCACGTGTCCAGGCACCCCAATACAGAGAAAACCGCGTAGCGCAGCTCATTTCTAGGCACATCCTAAAGGAAGCAACATGTTCTTCTGCTGTACTGAAACCAAGAGGAAGCAGGGAGAAGAGTGCTGGCCCGTCAGACACGTCCCCTCTCTAGCAGGTCATATCAGGATTCCCCAATGCCTCAGGCCCTTTGGATAATAAAATCAAAAGGTCACACCAGGGGGCTCAGAGTCAGAGAGGCCCACACCTTATGAACTACCAGTGTAGCCCTAGGTCTCCTCCGCATATCTCTTTGTGTGTGTGTGTGTGTGTGTGTGTGTGTGTGTGTGTGCCTGTGGGTGTGTGTGTGCCTCTGGGTGTCTGTGTGTCTGTGTGTAAAGAGGACCTGGCCATTCCATCCTGGGTGGAGATGCCCCAAGCAGGATCAGGCTGATGAGGGGTTAGATGTCTGGTGGGCAAGTCATGTTCACACCCCCAGTTTAAGCCTGGTTAAATGGGATCAGGTGTAGAGTCTACACCCTTCTGCCCAGGGTTTATCCTGAGACCCTGAAGGGATGGGTCCATGACCCAGAAGAGGGGCTAACCCTAACAGTAACCACTAATCCTGATCCTGAAGCTGACTGTGAGCCTGCCCCAAACCCAAACCCAGCCCTGACCCTGACCCTGACCCTGGCTGTGATGCTGACCTGAACCCTAAACCTAAACCTAAGGCTGACACTGACCCTGATGTGCTCCCTGAACCTAAACCTAACACTGACATTACTATAACCATGACTCAAACCTAACAAGGACCCTGACCCTGACCCTAATCCTAAACCTGATGCTGACCTAAACCGGACACTAACACTACCCGTGACCGTGACAGTGTGCTTGACCCTAACCCTAAACCTAATGGTAACTCTAACCATGACCCTAATAAGGACCCTGAACCTACACATCATGCTGACTCTGAACTTAACACTAACCTCTAACCTAAACCAAACCCTAACCCAGACCTCCTCTGTGTAACCCTAACGTAACCATAACCCTACTTCTAACTCTAACCCTAACCCCAATCCCAAACCCTACCACCAAAACCTAACTGTGACACTGAACAGAACATTGACCCTATACCAAAGCCTGACCCTCAACCTGACCCTGGCCCTAACCTTTACCTGAACCTGACTCTGACCCTAATCCTAACCTTGACACTAACCCTGACCACTACATAACCCTGTCCCTGACCCGAATGTGAACTTTAAACCAATACCTGAACCTGACCCTAAACCGGACACTGGAGCTAAACTTCACCCTGACCCTGACCCAGACCATGACGATACCCTAACCCTGACCCTTACAGTGACCCCAACAGTCAATTGAACACTAAACCTGACCCTGACTGTGAGACTGAACCCTACTTAAACCCTAAATGTAACCCTGACCCGGACACTAACATTGGCCCACCCCCGAATCCTATCTCTGAACCTAACCCTAACACTAACCCCTAGCCCTACGACGGACCCTGACCCTTACAAGTTCTAACCCTAACCGTCAACCTAATGCTAAACGTAAAACTAACCCTAAACTTTAACAATAACCCTGACCCTATACCTGAGTAAGATCATAACCCTAACCCTGATCTTTGCCTATACCAGATGCTGATCCTAATCCGGGCCCTGAGTTTTGCCTATACCAGACCGAGACCCTAAACCTGAGCCTGGCCCTGACCCTAAACCTAACCATGACCCTAACAATGATCACTATATATGCCTGTCCTTTACCCGAATCTGGACTTTAAACCAATACCTGATATTGACCGTAAACCTGACACTGGCCCTAGACTTCACCCTGACCCTGACCCAGATAAAGTCCATAAACCTAACCATGACCCTAACAGTGACCCGGACCCTGACCCTAACACTAATCCTGACACTGAATGGGAGCCAGACCCTACTCTAAACCTAAACGTAACCCTGAACCTGACACTAACACGGGCCCTGACCCGAAACTTAACGCTGAACCTAACACTAAAACTAACCCCTAACGTTATCCCTGACACTGAACCTGACCCGGTCTAACCCTCACCTTCAACCTACCTCTAACCCTAAGCCTAACCCCACGTAACAATAATCCTGACCCTCTCCCTGACCCAAATCATAACCCGAACTCTGAACATTGCCTATATCAGACCCAAACTTAAACCTGACCCTGGCCTTGACCTTAACGCTGACACTAACCCTGACTGTAAACCTAAATCTGACCCAATTCGTGAGCCTGAAAAGAATCGTAATCCTAAAGCTAACCCTGATCCTGAACCTACTCATAAAACAGAACCTACAAAAGCTGACCTTACCATAATCATGAACCTGACCCGAACCCTGACACTAAACCTGTCCCAAACCTAACCCTGACCCTGACATGAACCTTGCCCCCAAACGAAAACTTGAACCTGACCCTAAATCTGACCATGACCCTGAACCTGACCCTAAACCTAACGGTGACCCTAACACTGACCCTGTCCCTGACTCTGACCGTAACGATAACCCTGACCCTACTGTGAGCCTGACCCTCAACCTAACCATGAAACTAACCCTAACCCTGACCCCTACCCTAAGCCATCCGCTAACCCTGACGCCAATGACGTCTAACCCTAACCCTGACCCTAAGTATTCCTTAACCCTAACCTAACCCTAACCCTAACCCTAACCCTGACCCTAAGTATTTCTTAACCCTAACCCTAACACTAACGTAGTCTAATCCCAGCTCTGTTCCCTCCAGCGGGGATAACAGCTGCACCGAGGCCTCCTAGGGGCAGGTGGGAGGCTGTATGGGTGTCATTGGAGGGGCACTGCATTGAGTGGAATGTGAGCCCTGAGCAGCTTGGGGACAGGCGGCTCAGGGAGCACTGCTGTAGCAGCAAGTTTGGTAAGGAGCACCGAGGCAGTGGTGACCTCACTTCCCAGATGACTGAGCCCAACGGAATTGGAACACACATATCCAGGCATCCCAATACAGAGAAAACCCCCCTGCCCAGCTCATTTCTAGGCACATCCTAAAGGAAGCAACATGTTCTTCTGCTGTACTGAAGCCAAGAGGAAACAGGGAGAAGAGAGCTGGCCCATCAGACACATCCCCTCCCTGTCAGGTCATATCAGGATTCCCCAACGCCTCAGGCCCTTTGGCTAATAAAATCAAAAGGTCACACCAGGGGGCTCAGAGTCAGAGAGGCCCACACCTTATGAACTACCAGTGTAGCCCTAGGTCTCTTCCGCATATCTCTTTGTGTGTGTGTGTGTGTGTGTGTGTGTGCGCCTCTGGGTGTGTGTGAGCCTCTGGGTGTCTGTGTGTCTGTGTGTAAAGAGGACCTGGCCATTCCATCCTGGGTGGAGATGCCCCAAGCAGGATCAGGCTGATGAGGTTTTAGATGTCTGGTGGGCAAGTCATGTTCACACCCCCAGTTTAAGGCTGGTTAAATGGGATCAGGTGTAGGGTCTACACACTTCTGCCCAGGGTTTATCCTCAGACCGTGAAGGGATGGGTCTATGACCCAGAAGAGGGGCTTACCCTAACAGTAACCACTAAATCTGATCCTGAAGCTGAATGTGAGCCTGCCCCAAACCCAAACCCAGCCCTGACCCTGACCCTGACCCTGGCTGTGATGCTGACCTGAACCGTAAACCTAAACCTAAGGCTGACACTGACCCTGATGTGCTCCCTGAACCTAAGCTAACACTGACATTACCGTAACCATGACTCAAACCTAACCAGGACCCTGACGCTGACCCTAATCCTAAACCTGATGCTGACCTAAACCGGACACTAACCCTACCCCTGACCGTGACAGTGTGCTTGACCCTAAACCTAAACCTAATGGTAACTCTAACCATGACCCTAATAAGGACCCTGAAACTATACATCATGCTGACCCTGAACTTAACACTAACCCCTAACCTAAACCAAACCCTAACCCAGACCTCCTCTGTGTATCCCTAACGTAACCATAACCCTACTTCTAACTCTAACCCTAACCCCAATCACAAATCCTACCGCCAAAACCTAAATGTGACACTGAACCGAACATTGACCCTATACCTAAGCCTGACCCTAAACCGGACCCTGGCCCTGACCTTTACCTGACCCTGTCTCTGACCCTAATCCTAACCTTGACACTAACGCTGACCACTACATAACCCTGTCCCTGACCCGAATGTGGACTTTAAACCAATACCTGAACCTGACCCTAAACCGGACACTGGCGCTAAACTTCACCTGACCCTGACCCAGACCATGACGATACCCTAACCCTGACCCTTACAGTGACCCCGACAATCAATTGAACACTAAACCTGACCCTGACTGTGAGACTGAACCCTACTCAAACCCTAAATGTAAGCCTGACCCAGACACTAACATTGGCCCACCCCCGAATCCTATCTCTGAACCTAACCCTAACACTAACCCCTCGACCTACCACGGACCCTGACCCTTACAAGTTCCAGCCCTAACCGTCAACCTAACGCTAAACGTAAAACTATCCCTAAACTTTAACAATAACCCTGACCCTTTACCTGACTAAGATCATAACCCTAACCCTGATCTTTGCCTATACCAGACGCTGATCCTAATCCGGACC
Organism: Mustela putorius furo; assembly: GCF_011764305.1. Lineage (NCBI taxonomy): Eukaryota > Metazoa > Chordata > Mammalia > Carnivora > Mustelidae > Mustela > Mustela putorius. The sequence continues at coordinate 90,101 of NW_025422324.1, read as the reverse complement.
CTGAGCTTTGCCTATACCAGACCGAGACACTAAACCTGACCCTGGCCCTGACCCTAAACCTAACCATGACCCTAACAATGACCACTATATAATCCTGTCCGTGACCGGAATGTGGACTTTAAACCAGTACCTGCTCTTGACTGTAAACCTGACACTGGCCCTAGACTTCACCCTGACCCTGACCCAGATAAAGTCCATAAACCTAACCATGACCCTAAGAGTGACCCGGACCCTGACCCTAACACTAATCCTGACACTGAATGGGAGTCTGACCCTAACTCTAAACCTAATCAGAACCCTGACCCTGACACTAACACGGGCCCTGACCCGAAAATTAACGCTGAACCTAACCCTAAAACTAACCCCTAACGTTATCCCTGACACTGACCCTAACCCGGTCTAACCCTCACCTTCAACCTACATCTAACCCTAAGCCTAACCCCACATAACAATAATCCTGACTCTCTCCCTGACCCAAATCAAACCCCGAACTCTGAACATTGCCTATATCAGACCCAAACTTAAACCTGACCCTGGCCTTGACCTTAACACTGACCGTAACCCTGACTGTAAACCTAAATCTGACCCAAGCCGTGAGCCTGAACAGAATGGTAATCCCAAAGCTAACCCTGATCCTGAACCTACTCATAAAACAGAACCTACAAAAGCTGACCTTATCATATTCATGAACCTGACCTGAACCCTGACACTAAACCTGTCCCAAAACCGAACCCTGACCCTGACATGAACCTTGTCCCCAACCAAAACTTGAACCTGACCCTAAATCTGACCATGACGCTGAACCTGACCCTAAACCTAACCATGACCCTAACAATGACCACTATATAAGCCTGTCCCTTACCCGAATCTGGACTTTAAAACCAATACCTGATATTGACCGTAAACCTGACACTGGCCCTAGACTTCACCCCTGACCCTGACCCAGATAAAGTCCATAAACCTAACCATGACCCTAACAGTGACCCGGACCCTGACCCTAACACTAACCCTGACACTGAATGTAAGCCTGACCCTAACTGTAACCCTAAACGTAACCCTGACGCTGAAACTAACACGGGCCCTGACCCGAAACCTAACGCTGAACCTAACCCTAAAACTAACACCTAACATTATCCCTGATACTGACCCTAACCCGGTCTAACCCGCACCTTCAACCTACCTCTAACCCTAACCCTAACCCCACTTAACAAAAATCCTGACCCTCTCCCTGACCCAAATCACAACCCGAACTCTGAATTTTTTGCTATATCAGACGCTAAACTTAAACCTGACCCTGGCCTTGACCTTAACACACTGACCCTAACCCTGACTGTAAACATAAATCTGACCCAATCCGTGAGCCTGAACAGAAGCGCAATCCTAAAGCTAACCCTGATCCTGAACCTACTCATAAAACAGACCTACAAAAGCTGACCTTACCATAATCATGAACCTGACCCTAACACTGACACTAAACCTATCCCAAACATAACCCTGACCCTGACATGAACCTTGCCCCCAAACCAAAACTTCTACCTAATCCTTAATCAGACCATGACCCTAACCTGACCCTAAACCTAACCGTCACCTAACACTTATCCTGTCCCTGACTCTGACCGTAACGCTAAAACTGACCCTACTGTGAGCCTGACCCTAAACCTAACCATGAAACTAAACCTAACCCTGACCCCTACCCTAAGCCATCCGCTAACCCTGATGCCATTAACGTCTGACCCTAACCCTGACCCTATGTATTTCTTAACCCTAACCTAACCCTAACCCTAACCCTAACCCTGACCCTAAGTATTTCTTAACCCTAACCCTAACACTAACGTAGTCTAATCCCAGCTCTGTTCCCTCCAGCGGGGATAACAGCTGCACCCAGGCCTCCTAGGGGCAGTTGGGAGGCTGTATGCGTGTCATTGGAGGGGAACTGCATTGACTGGATTGTGAGCCCTGAGCAGCTTGGGGACCGGCGGCTCAGGGAGCTCTGGTGCAGCAGGAAGTTTGGTAAGGAGCCCCCAGGCAGTGGTACCTCACTGCCCAGGAGACAGAGCCCAACGGAATTGGAACCCACGTATCCAGGCACCCCAATACAGAGAAAACCCCCCTGCCCAGCTCATTTCTAGGCACATCCTAAAGGAAGCAACATGTTCTTCTGCTGTACTGAAGCCAAGAGGAAGCAGGGAGAAGAGAGCTGGCCCGTCAGACACGTCCCCTCCCTGACAGGTCATATCAGGATTCCCCAACGCCTCAGGCCCTTTGGCTAATAAAATCAAAAGGTCACACCAGGGGGCTCAGAGTCAGAGAGGCCCACACCTTATGAACTACCAGTGTAGCCCTAGGTCTCCTCCGCATATCACTTTGTGTGTGTGTGTGTGTGTGTGTGTGTGTGCCTCTGTGTGTCTGTGTGTCTGTGTGTAAAGAGGACCTGGCCATGCCATCATGGGTGGAGATGCCCCAAGCAGGATCAGGCTGATGAGGGGTTAGATGTCTGGTGGGCAAGTCATGTTCACATCCCCAGTTTAAGGCTGCTTAAATGGGATCAGGTATAGGGTCTACACCCTTCTGCCCAGGGTTTATCCTCAGACCCTGAATGGATGGGTTCAAAACCCAGAAGAGGGGCTAACCCTAACAGTAACCACTAACCCTGATCCTGACACTGACTGTGAGCCTGCCCCAAACCCAAACCCAGCCCTGACCCTGACCCTGACCCTGTCTGTGATGCTGATCTGAACCCTAAACCTAAACCTAAGCCTGAAACTGACACTGATGTGGACCCTGAACCTAAACCTAACTCTGACATTACCATAACCATACTCATACCTAACCATGACACTGACCCTGACCCTAATCCTAACCCTGACGCTGACCTAAACTTGACCCTACCTCTACCCCTGACCGTGACTGTGAGCCTGACGCTAACCCTAAACCTAAAGGTAACTCAAATCATGAACCTCTACGGACCCTGAACCTAAACCTAATGCTGACCCGACCCTAACACTTACCCCTACCCTAAACCAAACCCTAACCTGGACATTACGCTGTCTTCCCTAACCCTAACTATAACCCTACTTGTAACTCTAATCCTAACCCCTATCCCAAACCCTACCACCAATACTTAACTGTGACACTGAAACGAACATTGACCTAAACCAAAGCCTGACCCTAAACCTGACCCTGGCCCTGACCTTCACTGACCCTGACCCTGATCCTACCCTAATCCTAACCATGACACTAACACTGACCACTACATAACCCTGTCCCTGACCCGAATGTGGACTTTAAACCAATACCTGAACCTGACCCTAAACATGACACTGTTGCTAAATTCACCCTGACCCTAAACCCAGACCATGACCATAAAACCTAACACTGACCGTAACAGTGACCCCCGACACTGACCTGAACACTAATCCTGACCCTGACTGTGAGCCTGACCCTAACTCAAACCCTAAATGTAACCCTGACCCTGACACTAACACGGGCCCTGACCCGAAACCTATCGCTGAACCTAACCCTAAAACTAACCCCTAACATTATCCATGACACTGACCCTAACCCAGTCTAACCCTAACCCTCAACCTACCTCTAACCCTAACCCTAACCCCACTTTAACAATAAACCTGACCTTCTCCCTGACCCTGATCATAACTCTAACTCTGAACTTTGCCTATGTCAGAACTTAACCTTAAACCTCACCCTGGCCTTGACCTTAAGACTGACCCTAACAGTGTCTGTAAACCCAACTCTGACCCAATCCGTGATTCTGAACAGAATCGTAACCTTAAATCTAACCCAGATCCTCAACCTACTCACAAAACAGAACCTAAACATAAAGCTGACCTAACCCTAACCCTGACACTAAACCTGTCCCAAACCGAACCCTGACCCTGACATGAACCTTGTCCCCAATCCAAATCTTGAACCTGACCTTAATCTGAGTAAACCTATGGGATTAAAAAATAAAAAAAAATAAATAAAAGATTTTTTTGAAAGGACTTTTTTTTTAAAGGAATTTAAACAAAAGTCCTTTTTAAGAGACAGTTGGCTGTTTAATCCAAAAAGTACAACTCACTGAGAGAATCGCCGCATTATTTATTGGGGTAGAAAGGACCTGGAATGTAGAAAGACCCATTCTGTAGAGGACAAAATAGAATCACTAACAGGCCTCATGCCTTGCACAGCCAGTGGCTAGAATCCCTGCCTCATGAGACCATTTTAAAATCTGTACTCATAATGGAAAGGAACGTGTCATTTCCCTATAATTATATATATGTCATTAATTTTCTGCAAAGCCCAGTAGCACTGGAGCAGAAACTGGGACCTAAGAGTGAGCACCCTGTTTGACAAGCTGGATTAGCCACCTCTTCTTCAGATGCAGGGGGAGCCCTGGCATGCTGACTCCTCCCTTCTTCCTTTCCCCTTTCCTCCCTCCCTCCCTCTTCCCTTCTCATTTCTCCATCCCTCGTGGTGCCCTTTCCCGATGCCCACTTCATCCCTTTTTTTTCTTACATGCCTGTCTTCTAGAGTTTCTTCTCTCCTCCCAATTAGTTCCCTTCGTCTGAATCTCCTCTTTGGTCCCTTTCTCCCTGCTCTCGGCTCCTCCTCCCCTTCCCTGGCCCCTGTTCAGCTCCATCCAGACTGCAGGCAGAGCTGGACTAACATGCTCCCTCACTAGCTCAGCCACCCTCCAGAGAAGTCACTCTTCGGTGGCCACCTTCCTGACCCCCTGGTCCTTTCTCCACTTATTCAGCTATTGCTCTGAAGTCTGAGGAGGACAGAGCGGGGCTGCCACAGAATCAGGCCAGAGGAGAAACCAAACCATGTGTCCACACTGTCCCCCAGTACTGCTGCTCTGAGAGCTTTCGGAGTCCTCAATAGGGTTAGGATTTTAGGGGCTTCTTCAGAACCGGGAGTGAAAACAGCCATAGGTCAAAAGAAAAGCTATGGCCCCCACACAAAAAAATAATAATCACAAATGAAAACTAAGTTAGCTCTGAAGTCCCAATGTCAAAGAATTGCCTTGAATCTGTCACTAAAAGCACCCAAGGCCTCACTCTCTGGGTTCTGGGTGCCCTGGGAATGGCAGGAGTCTCTGACCCCCTTCCCTCTTCATTCACTCCCAAAGAACGTCCTCTGAGGTGGTCTTCAAACTTCCTCTGAGAAACTGTCTCTGGGAACTGTAGGCCCTGGGCTGCTGGGATAAATGAGGGTGATGTCAGGACCTGATGGGAAGCTTTACCAGGAGACTGTGGCTTCTGGATGCAGTCCTCAGGTCCCATGGTCTGGGTGAGATCTAGGTCTTTGAGTGAAGGAGGACAGATGAGATTTCAGATTTTGAGTTGATTCTGGGATGATTAGTGCTTTGGAGGGCATTGGGTGAAGGTATTTTTGCACACGGGAAGGACACGAATTTGGGGAGCCAGAGAGTGGACTGTTAAGAGCTGACCTGCATTACCCCCAGAAACCTTGCTGCTGTCCTTATCTCTGGTACCACAGAACGTGACCTTATTTGGAACTAGAGTCCTTACAAATGCAATCACATTACAGTGAGGTCGTTAGAGTGAGCCCTAATCTCCTGTAACTGACCTCCTTATGTAAAGGGAAAATCTGGACAGAGAGACGCCCCCCTACTGTCAGTGGTGGGCAGTGCATGAACTTCTAGAACCCTGACAGTAGTGGAAAACAGACTCAGGCTGGGCACTAGGTAAATGGGAGCTCTAGTGGAATTTCAGATGAAGATGCTGTGGACCTCGGCTTCCCCAGGTCATAGTGACGTTAGGATTTCAAATTCAAGTCAGAGATGAAAGAAACATCTGGACTCGGACCTCAGGTACACACAGTATTCTGAACTGAGGCTAGCACCAGAGACCATTCTAATGAAAGGCCCCCCAAAGGTGGGCTCTCACAGGTGGGCTCTGACTCCGTTTCCTGTATATTCATTCATGAAATCGCTCTGCGGGTCAACACGCAGAACAAAACCATTTAATAAAAGTGACAATGAGGAGAAGAAAGGGAGGCCAGAAGGCATGTGAATGTGGAGAGAGGAAGAGCCAGGGCGGGGCGGAAAAACCGAGAATCCCTCCCTGCGCTCCTTGCTGCCAGGGAGGTCTGAGGGACTAGTTTCCACCTGGGATCCCAAGTCCAGAACAAAAGTGGCGGGGCCACGCCACGAGATGAGGGAAGGGGGTCCTTGGCACCCACGTGTGGGGGTGCCAATCGATGGGGGCTAGTGCGCTCGCTGGCGGGGGGGGGGCACCTCGCATGGCTCTGTCCCGGGCCCGACCCGTGGGGTCCCGGGTGCGGCGTGTCGTCCGAAGTGGTCCCGCTTCCCCGGGGGGTCGCAGGAGGCTGGGTCCCGACACCCCCGCGAGCTCGCGGCCCCGTGCTTTCTGCTCCAGATGACGGCGAGGCTCGGTTACACTTTACCTGCTCCCAGAGGGTCCTCCGGAGAAGCCATGGGGCGGGGCGGGACAGCGCGGCCTCAGGGGCTGGGCTGGAGCGCGGGAGTGCAGCGGCGGCGAGGCAGGGGCCCCGACAGGGCCTCAGCACAGCACCGTGGCCCTGCGCGCCCCTCCCCCGCCAGCCCCTCCACCTCCTCTCAAACTCTCCAGGGCGACCTCCGCGAGCTCACTTCCCACTTCTGCAATTAGCAAAGCCCCTTCTCCGGGCCGCCCCCGCCCCCTCCCCCTCCGTCCTGAAGCGCGGGCCCGGGGCACGGGCGCCAGCCAAGCCCCAGGGGCCTGCCAGCGTGGCCAGCGCCAGCGCTCAGCGGCCTCCTAGCCTGGCTCCCCAAGCGGGTATCCGCGTGCTGCCTGGCTGTGAAAAGATCATCAGCCCTAAACCCGGCTGCACTCTCGGGTCACTTCGCTGGCTTCCTGATTGTGCCCAAAGCCGGGAACCAGCTTCCCAAGCACAGGCCTGGGCTGAGATGCCTGCCCGCGATCTCTTTGAGCAGTATCCTAGTCTCAGGCAGGGTCCGCCATTGCATGATGGCACGCGCAAATCACTTCGACCTGGATGTTTGGGTTTTTTTTTTTGTTTTTTGGTTATTGGTTATTACATGACCTCCATGGTAGGTGCTCCACAAAGGGAGTGAAAAGAGGACGCCTGATACATACGCATATGGCCATTCTAGAAAAAGAGCTTGGGGTTCTCTCGGAAGCGCGGCATTGGTCCTTGCACTATGGTTTAATAGAAAAGGGATTATGCAGCAACTTACTTAAATGAGCATAGTTTGAAATCGTTTACGAAGAATAAATATTTAAAACAGTTATATTTTAACTAAATCTATCATCAATCATAAATCTATTACACGAAGGTTACAGGCAATTTAAATGCAATAGCACTGTCTTCAGGGTTTTAAATAATCCGTGTCTGTCTTGGCACATGAGATTGCAAAGATAGGAAATGGTTTGTAAAAGATCATATAATAGCTTTTACTATACGGTATCAGCAATTTATCCTAAAGGAGCTGCCACCAGCTAAAAACTCAGCTTTGAAAAATGCAGAAAAGCAGCAAACGTTTACATACCCTCTTGGTGACCAGAGGCGTGCTTTGTGCCCCTCATCATGTCTTTCGTGGTTCTGAGGCCCTTGGCGCTCAGTAGTTTTAGTGTCTTATTTCTCTGCAATAGGCCATTGAAGAAATACCAGGCCCAGAGAAGAAGGTCCTGCTGGGTGTCTGAAGAAAGTACAACCTTTTAGATGAAGCTTTCTGGGGAATTTGTTAGTGGTTTGGTCTGCTTCTGATAGGAAGGGAAATTTTCTTTTTAAAGATTTTATTTATTTATTTGATAGAGATCACAAGTAGGAAGAGAGGCAGGCAGAGAGAGAGGAAGAAACAGGCTCCCTGCTGAGGAGTGAGCCTGATGTGGGGCTCGATCCCAGGACCCTGGAATCATGACCTGAGCCGAAGGCAGAGGCTTTAACTCACTCTGCCACCCAGGTGCCCAAGGGAAATATTTTTTTTAAAGCTTTTATTTATTTATTTGACAGACAGAGATCACAAGTAGGCAGAGAGCAGGCAGAGAGAGAAGTGGAAGCAGGCTCCCTGCTGAGCAGAGAGCCAGACATGGGGGCTCAATCCCAGGACCCTAGGATCATGACCTGAGCCGAACGCAAAGGCCCAGTGAGCCAAAGACACTGAGCCACTCGGGTGCCCCAGGAAGGGAAAATTTTTTTAAGAGTATTTTCTTTGAATCTATTTTGAGGTTTGGTTTGTGGTTCTTTCTTTCTGACTTCTCATGAAGATGGAATTTCTTCTGAGGTTGGTTGTCAGGAACCGCATATCAAATAGAGCTATCTTGCTAGCAATAAATAAAAATAAATAAATAAATAAATAAATGCTCAAGTGTTCCTATAAAGCTATTATGCTTTTCAAAATCCCGAACTATAATTCATGTATCTTGGTCATTCTTTATCAGATCAAACAGGAGAGAGGTGGCAGAAACGCACTTTCAGGTTGATTTTTTTTTACAAGGAAGATGGACTTATGAACCTACTTTGTTATTCCCTTTCATTCAATTTCCCTGTACCTCCTTTTCTATGAATTGTAACGGTAAACCATCATTATTTTTATTGTTGGCCCGTGAGAATTAGAGATCAATGCCCAAGTGAAAGCAGAAGGCAGGTTTCTTAAAGCAACAGCACACTATCTAAGGGAGAGCAGGTGGTATTCCATGAGTTGGAGCTGGCCCTTACTTTGTTTTGGGATTGGATATTTCTTGGTCTTTTTGAAGTGGGAGGACCTTCAACATGCAGTGGATTGATCTCTAATGGAGGCTGCTTCCAATCATTTGGGGGACTCCTACCACATGTTGGGAAAAGGACTTGTTGTCATTTTTATTTTTTTCAGGGTTCCAAAATTCACTGTTTATGCACCACACCCAGTGCTCCATGCAATATGTGCCCTCCATAACTCCCATTAACAGGCTTACCCAACCCTCTGCCCCCTCCCCTCAAAACTCTCAGTTTGTTTCTCAGAGTCTCTCATGGTTTGTCCCCCCCTCCAATTTCCCCCCCACTCACTTCTCCTCTTGATCACCCAGTGTCTTCTGTGTTATTCTTTATGCTCCACAATTAAGTGAAACCATATGAAAATTGACAATCTCTGCTTGAATTATTCCACTCAGGATTATCTCCTCCAGTCCCGTCCATGTTGATACAAAAGTTGGGTATCCTTCCTTTCAGAAGGAAGCATAATACTCCATTGTAAAAATGGATCATATCTTCTTTATCCGTTCATCCATTGAAGGTCATCTTGGTTCTTTCCAAAGTTTAATGACTGTGGCCATTGCTGCTATAAACATTAGGGTACAGATGTCCCTTTCTTTTCACTGCATCTGTATCTTAGGGGTAAATACTCAGTAGTGCAATTGCAGGGTCATAGGGTAGCTCTAATTTTAATTTCTTAAGGAGTCTCCACACTGTATCCCAAAGTAGCTGCACCCAACTGGCATTCTCACCAATAGAGTAAGAGGGTTCCCCATTCTCCACATGCTCTCCAACACTTGTTGTTTATTGCCTTGTTAATTTTGGCCCTTCTAACTGTGTAAGGTGGTATCCCAAAGTGCTTTTGATTTGAATCTCCCTGGTGGCTAATGATGATGAACATTTTCTCATGCATCTGTTTGCCATTTGTATGTCTTCTTTGGAGAAGTGTCTGTTCATGTCTTCTGCCCATTTTTTGACATGATTATCTGTTTTGTGTGTGTTGAGTTTGAGGAGTTCTTTATAGATCTTGGATATCAGCCCTTTATCTGTAATGTCATTTGTGAAAATCTTCTCCCATTCCGTGGGTTGTCTCTCTCATTTTGTTGACGGTTTCCTTTGCTGTGCAGAAACTTTTGATCTTGATGAAGTCCCAAAAGTTCATTTTTGCTTTTGTTTCCTTTGTCTTTGGGGACATGTCTTGAAAGAATTTGCTGTGGCCAGTGTCCAAGAGGTTACTGCCTATGTTCTCCTCTAGGATTTTGATAGATTCCTGCCTCACGTTGAGGACGTTTTTCCATTTCAAATTTATCTTTATGTATGGTATAAGAGAATGGTTGAGTGTCATTCTTCCATACATAGCTGTCCAATTTTTCCAGCACCAGTGATTGAAGAGGCTGTCTTTTTCCACTGTGTAATTTGTTCTGCTTTGTCAAAGATTTTTTGCACATAGAGTTGATGGTCCATGTCTGGGCACTCTACTCTAATCCACTGGTCTACATGTCTTCTTAACCCACTGAGCCACCCAGGTGCCCCTTTTAAGCTATTATTTAAAAGTAGAGTCATTCTTTTTTTTAAGATTTTATTTATTATTTATTTGACAGAGAGAGATCACAAGTGGACGGAGGACAGGCAGAGGGTTAGGGTTAGACGTCGTTGGGGTCAGGGTTAGCGTAAGGCTTAGGGTAGGTGTCAGGGTTAGGGTTAGGTTCATGGTTAGGTTTAGGGTCAGGCTCACAGTAGTGTCAGGGTTAGCATTATGCTCAGAGTCAGGGTCAGGGTCAGTGTTAGGGTGACAGTTAGGTTTAGGGTCAGGTTCAGGGTCATGGTCAGATTTAAGGTCAGGTTCAAGTTTTGGTTTTGGGGCAAGGTTCATGTCAGGGTCAGGGTTAGGTTTGGGACAGGTTTAGTGTCAGGGTTAGGGTTAGGTCAGCTTTATGTTTAGGTTCTGTTTTGTGAGTAGGTTGAGGATCTGGGTTAGATTTAGGGTTACGATTCTGTTCAGAATCACGGATTGGGTCAGAGTTGGGTTTACAGACACTGCTAGGGTCAGTCTTAAGGTCAAGGCCAGGGTGAGGTTTAAGGTTAAGTTTCTGACATAGGCAAAGTTCAGAGTTAGAGTTATGATCAGGGTCAGGGAGAAGGTCAGGTTTATTGTTAAAGTGGGGTTAGGGTTAGGGTTAGAGGTAGGTTGAGGGTTTAGGGTTAGACTGGGTTAGGGTCAGTGTCAGGGATAATGTTAGGGGTTAGTTTTAGGGTTAGGTTCAGCGATAGGTTTCGGGTCAGGTCCCGTGTTAGTGTCAGGGTCAGTGTTACATTTAGGGTTTGAGTTAGGGTCAGGCTCACAGTCAGGGTCAGGATTAGTGTTCAGGTCAGTGTCGGGGTCACTGTTACGGTCAGTGTTAGGTTTATGGTCATGGTCTGGGTTTAGGGTCAGGGTGAATTTAGCAACAGTGTCATGTTTAGGGTCAGGTTCAGGTATTGGTTTAAAGTCCACATTCGGGTCAGGGACAGGGTTATGTAGTTGTCAGTGTTAGTGTCATGGTTAGGATTAGGGTAGGATCAGGGTCAGGGTCAGTGAAGGTCAGGGCCAGGGTCAGGTTTAGGGTCAGGCTTTGGTTTAGGTCAATGTTCGTTTCAGTGTCACAGTTAAGTATTGGTGGTAGGGTTTGGGATAGGGGTTAGGATTAGAGTTACAAGTAGGGTTATAGTTAGGGTTAGGGAAGACAGCATAAGGTCCGGGTTAGGGTTTGGTTTTAGCGTAGGGGTTAGTGTTAGGGTCGGGTCAGCATTAGGTTTAGGTTCAGGGTCCGTAGAGGTTCATGATTTGAGTTACCTTTAGGTTTAGGGTTAGCGTCAGGCTCACAGTCACGGTCAGGGGGAGGGTTAGGGTCAGGGTTAGGTCAGCGTCAGGGTTAGGATTAGGGTCAGGGTCAGTGTCATGGTTAGGTATGAGTATGGTTATGGTAATGTCAGAGTTAGGTTTAGGTTCAGGGTCCACATCAGTGTCAGTTTCAGGCTTAGGTTTAGGTTTAGGGTTCAGATCAGCATCACAGACAGGGTCAGGGTCAGGGTCAGGGCTGGGTTTGGGTTTGGGGCAGGCTCACAGTCAGTGTCAGGATCAGGGTTAGTGGTTACTGTTAGGGTTAGCCCCTCTTCTGGGTCATGAACCCATCCATTCAGGGTCTGAGGATAAACCCTGGGCAGAAGGGTGTAGACCCTATACCTGATCCCATTTAACCAGCCTTAAACTGGGGGTGTGAACATGGCTTGCCCACCAGACATCTAACCCCTCATCAGCCTGACCTGCTTGGGGCATCTCCACCCATGATGGCATGGCCAGGTTCTCTTTACACACAGACACACAGACACACAGAGGCGCGCACACACACACACACACACACACACACACACACACAAAGTGATATGCAGAGGAGACCTAGGGCTACACTGGTAGTTCATAAGGTGTGGGCCTCTCTGACTCTGAGCCCCCTGGTGTGACATTTTGATTTTATTAGCCAAAGGGCCTGAGGCGCTGGGGAATCCTGATATGACCTGCCAGGGAGGGGACGTGTCTGAGGGGCCAGCTCTCTTCTCCCTGTTTCTTCTTGGCTTCAGTACAGCAGAAGAATATGTTGCTTCCTTTAGGATGTGCCTAGAAATGACCTGGGCAGGGGGGTTTTCTCTGTATTGGGGTGCCTGGATACGTGGGTTCCAATTCCATTGTGCTCTGTCTCCTGGGAAGTGAGGTCACCATTGCCTTGGGGCTCCTTACCAAACTTCCTGCTGCACCAGAGCTCCCTGAGCCGCTGGTCCCCATGCTGCTCAGGGCTCACAATCCACTCAGTGCAGTACCCCTCCAATGACACCCATACACCCTACCACCCTGCCCCTAGGAGGCCTGTTTGCAGCTGTTATTCCCGCTGGAGGGAACAGATATGGGATTAGACTACGTTAGTGTTAGGGTTAGGGTTAAGAAATACTTTGGGTCAGGGTTAGCGTTAGGGTTAGGTTAGGGTTAAGTAATTCTTAGTGTCAGGGTTAGGGTTAGACGTCCTATGCATCAGGGTTAGCGGATGACTTACGGTAGGGGTCAGGGTTAGGGTTAGTTTCATGGTTAGGTTTAGGTTCAGGCTCACAGTAGGGTCAGGGTTAGCGTTACGGTCAGAGTCAGGGTCAGGGTCAGTGTTAGGTTGACTGTTAGGTTTAGGGTCAGGTTCAGGGTCATGGTCAGATTTAAGGTCAGGTTCAAGTTTTGGTTTGGGGGCAAGCTTCATGTCAGGTTCAGGGTTAGGTTAGGGGCCGGTTTAGTGTCAGGATTAGGGTTAGGGTCAGGGTTAGGTTCATGATTTTGGTAAGTTCAGCTTTTGTAGGTTCTGTTTTATAAGTTGGTTCAGGATCAGGGTTAGCTTTAGGGTTCCGATTCTGTTCAGGCTCACGGATTGGGTCAGATTTAGGTTTACAGTCAGGATTAGGGTCAGTGTTAAGGTCAAGGCCAGGGTCAGGTTTAAGTTTAGGGTCTGATATAGGCAAAGTTCAGAGTTCAGGTTTTGATTTGGGTCAGGGAGAGGGTCAGGATTATTGTTACGGGGGGTTAGGGTTAGGGTTAGAGGTAGGTTGAAGGTGAGGGTTAGACCGGGTTAGGGTCAGTGTCAGGGATAATGTTAGGGGTTAGTTTTAGGGTTAGGTTCAGTGTTAGGTTTCGGGTCAGAGCCCGTGTTAGTGTCAGGGTCAGGGTTACGTTTAGGTTTAGAGTTAGGGTCAGGCTCCCATTCAGTGTCAGGGTTAGTGTTAGGGTCAGGGTCCGGGTCACTGTTATGGTCAGGGTTAGGTTTATGGACTTTATCTGGGCCAGGGTCAGGGTGACGTCTAGGGCCAGTGTCAGGTTTACGGTCAATATCAGGTATTGGTTTAAAGTCCACATTCGGGTAAAGGACAGGCTTTTATAATGGTCATTGTTAGGGTCATGGTTAGGTTTAGGGTCAGGGCCAGGGTCAGGTTTAGGGTCTCGGTCTGCTATAGGCAAAGCTCAGGGCCCGGATTTGGATCTGCGTCTGGTATAGGCAAAGATCATGGTTAGGGTTATGATATAGTCAGGAATAGGGTCAGGGTTATTGTTAAAGTTTAGGGTTAGTTTACGTTTAGCGTTAGGTTGACGGTTAGGGTTAGAACTTGTTAGGGTCAGAGTCCGTGGTAGGGCTAGGGGTTAGTGTTATGGTTAGGTTCAGAGATAGGATTCGGGGGTGGGCCAATGTTAGTGTCTGGGTCAGGGTTACATTTAGGGTTTGAGTAGGGTTCAGTCTCACAGTCCGGGTCAGGTTTAGTGTTCAATTGATTGTCGGGGTCACTCTAAGGGTCAGGGTTAGGTTATCGTCATGGTCTGGGTCAGGGTCAGGGTGAAGTTTAGCGCCAGTGTCCGGTTTAGGGTCGGGTTCAGGTATTGGTTTAAAGTCCACATTCGGGTCAGGGACAGGGTTATGTAGTGGACAGGGTTAGTGTCAAGGTTGATTAGGGTCTGAGTCAGGGTCAGGTAAAGGTCAGGGCCAGGGTCAGGTTGAGGGTCAGGCTTTGGTATAGGGTCAATGTTCGGTTCAGTGTCACAGTTAGGTTTTGGCGGTAGGGTTTTGGGGATTGGGGTTAGTGTTAGAGTTAGAAGTAGGGTTATGGTTACGTTAGGGATAGACAGAGGAGGTCAGGGTTAGGGTTAGGTTTAGGTTAGGGGATAGTGTTAAGTTCAGGGTCAGCATGATGTGTAGGTTCAGGGTCCTTATTAGGGTCATGGTTAGAGTTACCATTAGGTTTAGGGTTAGGGTCAATCACACTGTCACGGTCAGGGGTAGGGTTAGTGTCCGGTTTTAGGTCAGCATCAGGTTTAGGATTAGGGTCAGGGTCAGGGTCCTGGTTAGGTTTGAGACATGGTTACGGTAATGTCAGAGTTTGGTAGGTTCAGGGTCCACATCATGGTCAGTGTCAGGCTTGGTTATAGGTTTAGGGTTCAGGTCAGCATCACAGCCAGGGTCAGGGTCCAGGGTCAGGGCTCTCGGTTTGTGTTTGGGGCAGGCTCACAGTCAGTGTCAGGATCAGGGTTAGTGGTTACTGTTAGGGTTAGCCCCTCTTCTGGGTCATGGACCCATCCCTTCAGGGTCTCAGGGTAAACCCTGGGCAGAAGGGTGTAGACCCTACACCTGATCCCATTTAACTAGCCTTAAACTGGGGGTGTGAACATGACTTGCCGAGCAGACATCTAACCCCTCATCAGCCTGATCCTGCATGGGGCATCTCCACCCATGATGGCATGGCCAGGTCCTATTTACACACAGACACACAGACACCCTGAGGCACACACACACACACACCCACACACACACACACTCACACACAAAGAGATATGCGGAGGAGACCTAGGGCTACACTGGTAGTATTTAAGGTGTGGGCCTCCCTGACTCGGAGCCCCCTGGTGTGACCTTTTGATTTTATTAGCCAAAGGGCCTGAGGCCTTGGGGAAACCTGATATGACCTTCCAGGGTGGGGACGTGTCTGACAGGCCAGCTCTCTTCTCCCTGCTTCCTCTTGGCTTCAGTACAGCAGAAGAACATGTTGCTTCCTATAGGATGTGCCTAGAAATGACCTGGGCAGGGCGGTTCTCTCTGTATTGGGGTGCCTGCATTCGTGGGTTCCAATTCCGTTGGGCTCTGTCATCTGGGGAGTGTGGTCACCACTGCCTGGGGGCTCCTTACCAAACTTCCTGCTGCACCAGAGCTCTCTGAGCCGCCGGTCCCCAAGCTGCTCAGGGCTCACAATCCACTCAATGCAGTGCCCCTCCAATGACACCCATACAGCCTCCCACCTGCCCCTAGGAGGCCTGGGTGCAGCTGTTATACCCGCTGGAGGGATCAGAGCTGGGATTAGACTACGTTAGTGTTAGGGTTATGGTTAAGAAATACTTAGGGTCAGGGTTAGGGTTAGGTTAGGGTTAGGTTAGGGTTAAGAAATACTTAGGGTCAGGGTTAGGGTTAGATATCGTTGGCGTTAGGGTTACTGGATGGCTTAGGGTAGGGGTCAGGGTTAGGGTTAGTTTCCTGGTTAGGTTTAGGGTCAGGCTCACAGTAGGGTCATGGTTAGCGTTACGGTAGAGTCAGGGTCAGGGTCAGTGTTAGGATGACGGTTAGGTTTAGGGTCAGGTTCAGGGTCATGGTCAGATTTAGGATCAGGTTAAAGTTTTGGTTTGGGGGCAAGGTTCATGTCAGGGTCAGGGTTAGGTTTGGGACAATTTTAGTGTCAGGGTTAGGGTCAGGTTCATGATTATGGTAAGGTCAGCTTTTGTAGGTTCTGTTTTATGAGTAGGTTCAGGATCAGGGTTAGCTTTAGGTTTAGGATTCTGTTCAGGCTCACGGATTGGGTCAGATTTAGGTTTATAGTCAGGGTTAGGGTCAGTGTTAATGTCAAGACCAGGGTCAGGTTTAAGTTTAGGTTTGATATAGGCTAAGTTCAGAATTCGGGTTAAGATTTCGGTCAGGGAGAGGGTCAGGATTATTGTTAAGTGGGGTTAGGGTTAGGGTTAGAGGTAGCTTGAAGGTGATGTTTAGACCGGATTAGGGTCAGTGTCAGGGATAATGTTAGGGGTTAGTTTTAGGGTTAGGTTCAGCATTAGGTTTCGGGTCAGGGCCCGTATTAGTGTCCGGGTCAGGTTTACATTTAGGGTTAGAGTTAGGGTCAGGCTCCCATTCAGTGTCAGGGTTAATGTTAGGGTCAGGATCCGGGTCACTGTTAGGGTCAGGGTTAGGTTTATGGACTTTATCTGGGTCAGGGTCAGGGTGAAGTCTAGGGCCAGTGTCAGGTTTACGGTCAATATCAGGTATTGGTTTAAAGTCCAGATTCGGGTAAGGGTTAGGCTTATATAGTGGTCATTTTTAGGGTCAAGGTTAGGTATAGGGTCAGGGCCAGGGTCAGGTTTAGGGTCTCGGTCTGGTATAGGCAAAGCTCAGGGCCCGGATTAGGGTCAGCGTCTGGTAAAGGAAAAGATCAGGGTTAGGGGTTATGATCTTAGTCATGTATAGGGTCAGGGTTATTGTTAAAGTTTAGGGTTAGTTTTACGTTTAGCGTTAGATTGTCGGTTAGGGTTAGAACTTGTTAGGGTCAGGGTCCGTGGTAGGGCTAGGGGTTAGTGTTAGGGTTACGTTCAGAGATAGGATTCAGGGGTGGACCAATGTTAGTGTCTGAGTCAGTGTTATATTTAGGGTTTGAGTAGGGTTCAGTCCACAGTCAGGGTCAGGTTTAGTGTTCAATTGATTGTCGGGGTCACTGAAGGTTCAGGGTTAGGTTATCGTCATGGTCTGGGTCAGGGTCAGGGTGAAGTTTAGCGCCAGTGTCCGGTTTAGGGTCAGGTTCAGGTTTTGGTTTAAAGTCCACATTCGGGTCAGGGATAGGGTTATGTAGTGGTCATGTTAGTGTCAAGGTTAGGATTAGGGTCAGAGTCAGGGTCAGGTAAAGGTCAGGGCCAGGGTCAGGTTGAGGTTCAGGCTTTGGTATAGGGTCAATGTTTGGTTCAGTGTCACAGTTAGGTTTTAGCGGTAGGGTTTGGGATTGTGGTTTGGGTTAGAGTTAGAAGTAGGGTTATGGTTAGGTTAGGGATAGACAGTGGAGGTCAGGGTTAGAGTTTGGTTTAAGTTAGGGGTTAGTGTTAAGTTCAGGGTCAGCATGATGTGTAGGTTCAGTGTCCTTATTAGGGTCATGGTTAGAGTTACCATTAGGTTTAGGGTTAGGGTCAAGCACACTGTCACGGTCAGGGGTAGGGTTAGTTTCCGGTTTTGGTCAGCATCAGGTTTAGGATTAGCGTCAGCGTCAGGGTCCTGTTTAGGTTTGAGTCATGGTTAGGGTAATGTCAGAGTTTGGATTAGGTTCAGGGTCCACATCAGGGTCAGTGTCAGGCTTAGGTTTAGTTTTAGGGTTCATGTCAGGATCACAGCCAGGGTCAGGGTCAGGGTCAGGGCTGGGTTTGGGTTTGGGGCAGGCTCACAGTCAGTGTCAGGATCAGGGTTAGTGGTTACTGTTAGGGTTAGCCCCTCTTCTGGGTCATGGAACCATCCCTTCAGGGTCTCAGGATAAACCCTGGGCAGAAGGGTGTAGACCCTACACCTGATCCCATTTAACTAGCCTTAAACTGGGGGTGTGAACATGACTTGCCAACCAGACATCTAACCCCTCATCAGCCTGATCCTGCTTGGGGCATCTCCACCCATGATGGCTTGGCCAGGTCCTCTTTACACACAGACACACAGACACCCAGAGGCACACACACACACACACACACACTCACACAAAGAGATATGCGGAGGAGACCTAGGGCTACACTGGTAGTTCATAAGGTGTGGGCCTCTCTGACTGTGAGCCCCCTGGTTTGACCTTTTGATTTTATTAGCCAAAGGGCCTGAGGCGTTGGGGAATCCTGATATGACCTGCCATGGAGGGGACGTGTCTGACGGGCCAGCTCTCTTCTCCCTGCTTCCTCTTGGCTTCAGTACAGCAGAAGAACATGTTGCTTCCTTTAGGATGAGCCTAGAATTGAGCTGGGCAGTGGGGTTTTCTCTGTATTGGGTTGCCTGGATACATGGGTTCCAATTCCGTTGGGATCTGTCATGTGGGAAGTGAGGTCACCACTGCCTGGGGGCTCCTTACCATCTTCCTGCTGCACCAGAGCTCTCTGAGCCGCCGGTCCCCAAGCTACTCAGGGCTCACAATCCACTCAATGCAGTGCCCCTCCAATGACACCCATACAGCCTCCCACCTGCCCCTAGGAGGCCTGGGTGCAGCTGTTATCCCCGCTGGAGGGAACAGAGCTGGGATTAGACTACGTTAGTGTTAGGGTTATGGTTAAGAAATACTTAGGGTCAGGGTTAGGGTTAGGGTTAGTGTTAGGTTAGGGTTAAAAAAATACTTAGGATCAGGGTTAGGGTTAGACGTCGTTGGCGTTAGGGTTACTGGATGGCTTAGGGTAGGAGTCAGGGTTAGGGTTAGTTTCTTGGTTAGGTTTAGGGTCAGGCTCACAGTAGGGTCAGGGTTAGCATTACGGTCAGAGTCAGGGTCAGGGTCAGTGTTAGGATGACGGTTAGGTTTAGGGTCAGGTTCAGGGTCATGGTCAGATTTAGGGTCAGGTTCAAGTTTTGGTTTGGGGGCAAGGTGCATGTCAGGGTCAGGGTTAGGTTTGGGACATTTTTAGTGTCAGGGTTAGGGTCAGGTTCATGATTATGATAAGGTCAGCTTTTGTAGGTTCTGTTTTATGAGTAGGTTCAGGATCAGGGTTAGCTTTAGGTTTAGGATTCTGTTCAGGCTCACGGATTGGGTCAGATTTAGGTTTATAGTCAGGGTTAGGGTCAGTGTTAATATCAAGACCAGGGTCAGGTTTAAGTTTAGGATTTGATATAGGCTAAGTTCAGAATTCGGGTTATGATTTGGGTCAGGGAGAGGGTCAGGATTATTGTTAAGTGGGGTTAGGGTTAGGGTTAGAGGTAGGTTGAAGGTGATGTTTAGACCGGATTAGGGTCAATGTCAGGGATAATGTTAGGGGTTAGTTTTAGGGTTAGGTTCAGCATTAGGTTTCGGGTCAGGGCCCGTATTAGTGTCCGGGTCAGGTTTACATTTAGGGTTAGAGTTAGGGTCAGGCTCCCATTCAGTGTCAGGGTTAATGTTAGGGTCAGGATCCGGGTCACTGTTAGGGTCAGGGTTAGGTTTATGGACTTTATCTGGGTCAGGGTCACGGTGAAGTCTAGGGCCAGTGTCAGGTTTACGGTCAATATCAGGTATTGGTTTAAAGTCCAGATTCGGGTAAGGGACAGGCTTATATAGTGGTCATTTTTAGGGTCAAGGTTAGGTATAGGGTCAGGGCCAGGGTCAGGTTTAGGGTCTCGGTCTGGTATAGGCAAAGCTCAGGGCCCGGATTACGGTCAGCGTCTGGTAAAGGAAAAGATCAGGGTTAGGGTTATGATCTTAGTCATGTATAGGGTCAGGGTTATTGTTAAAGTTTAGGGTTAGTTTTACGTTTAGCGTTAGGTTGTCGGTTAGGGTTAGAACTTGTTAGGGTCAGGGTCCGTGGTAGGGCTAGGGGTTAGTGTTAGGGTTACATTCAGAGATAGGATTCAGGGTTGGGCCAATGTTAGTGTCTGATTCAGGGTTATATTTAGGGTTTGAGTAGGGTTCAGTCCACAGTCAGGGTCAGGTTTAGTGTTCAATTGATTGTCGGTGTCACTGTAAGGTTCAGGGTTAGGTTATCGTCATGGTCTGGGTCAGGGTCAGGGTGAAGTTTAGCGCCAGTGTCCGGTTTAGGGTCAGGTTCAGGTATTGGTTTAAAGTCCACATTCGGGACAGGGACAGGGTTATGTAGTGGTCAGGGTTAGTGTCAAGGTTAGGATTAGGGTCAGAGTCAGGGTCAGGTAAAGGTCAGGGCCAGGGTCAGGTTGAGGGTCAGGCTTTGGTTTAGGGTCAATGTTCGGTTCAGTGTCACAGTTACGTTTTGGCGGTAGGGTTTGGGATTGGGGTTAGGGTTAGTGTTAGAAGTAGGGTTATGCTTAGAGTTAGGGATAGACAGAGTAAGGTCAGTGTTAGGGTTTGGTTTAGGTTAGCGGTTAGTGTTAAGTTCAGGGTCAGCATGATGTGTAGGTTCAGGGTCCTTATTAGGCTCATGGTTAGAGTTACCATTAGGTTTAGGGTTAGGGTCAAGCACACCTTCACTGTCAGGGGTAGGGTTAGTGTCCGGGTTAGGTCAGCGTCAGGTTTAGGATTAGGGTCAGGGTCAGGGTCCTGGTTAGGTTTGAGTCATGGTTACGGTAATGTCAGAGTTTGGTTTACATTCAGGATCGACATCAGGGTCAGTGTCAGCCTTCAGTTTAGGTTTAGGGTTCAGGTCAGCATCACAGCCAGGGTCAGGGTCTGGGTCAGGGTCAGGGCTGGGTTTGGGTTTGGGGCAGGCTCACAGTCAGTGTCATGATCAGGGTTAGTGGTTACTGTTAGGTTTAGCCCCTCTTCTTGGCCATGGACCCATCCCTTCAGGGTCTCAGGATAAACCCTGGGCAGAAGGGTGTAGACCCTACACCTGATCCCATTTAACCAGCCTTAAACTGGGGTGTGAACATGACTTGCCAACCAGACATCTAACCCCTCATCAGCATGATCCTGCTTGGGGCATCTCCACCCATGATGGCTTGGCCAGGTCCTCTTCACACACAGACACACAGACACCCAGAGCCACACAAAAACCCAGAGGCACACACACACACACACACACACACACACAAAGAGATATGCAGAGGAGACCTAGGGCTACACTGGTAGTTCATAAGGTGTGGGCCTCTCTGACTCTGAGCCTTCTGGTGTGACCTTTTGATTTTATTAGCCAAAGGGCCTGAGGCGTTGGGGAAACCTGATATGACCTTCCAGGGAGGGGACGTGTCTGACGGGCCAGCTCTCTTCTCCCTGCTTCCTCTTGGCTTTAGTACAGCAGAAGAACATGTTGCTTCCTTTAGGATGTGCCTAGAAATTAGCTGGGTAGGGCGGTTTTCTCTGTATTGGGGTGCCTGGATACGTGGGTTCCAATTCAGTTGGGCTCTGTCGTCAAGGAAGTGAGGTCACCACTGCATGGGGGCTCCTTACCGAACTCCCCCACCACCAGAGCTCCCTGAGACACCGGTCCCCAATCTGCTCAAGGCTCACACTCCACTCATTGCAGTGCCCATCCAGTGACCCCCATACAGCCTCCTCCCAGACCCTGGGAGGCCAGGGTGCAGCTGTTATCCCGCTGGAGCGAACATAGCTGGGTTAGACCAGTTCCCGTTAGGGTTAGGGCTAAGAAAGACGTAGGGTCAGGGTTAGGGTTAGACATCTTTTCGGTCACGGTTAGTGTAATTCTTAGGGTAGGGGTCAGGGTAAGGGTTAGGTTCATGGATTGGTTTAGGATCAGGATCACAGTAGGGTCAGGGTTAGCGTTACAGTCATAGTCAGGGTCAGGGTCAGTGTTAGGCTTACATTTAGGGTTAGAGATAGAGTCAGGCTCCCATTCCGTGTCAGGGTTAGTTTTAGGTTCAGGGTCAGGGTCACTGTTAGGGTCAGGCTTAGGTTTTTGGTCTTTGCCTGGTTCAGGGTCAGGGTGAAGCCTAGGGCCAGTGTCAGATTTACGGTCAGGATCAGGTATTGGTTTAAAGTCCACATTCGGGTCAGGAACAGGGTTATGTAGTGGTCATTGTTAGGGTCAAGGTTAGGTTAAGGGTCAGGGCCAGTGTCCGGTTTAGTGTCAGGGTCTGGTATAGGCAAAGTTCAGGGTTAGGGTTATGATCTTAGTCAGGTATAGGGTCAGGGTTATTGTTAATGTTTAGGGTTAGTTTTACGTTTAGTGTTAGGTTGACGGTTAGGGTTAGAACTTGTTAGGGTCGGGGTCCGTGGTAGAGTTAGGGGTTAGTGTTAGGGTTAAGTACAGAGATAGAATTCGGGAGTGGGCCAATGTTACTGTCTGGGTCAGGGTTACATTTAGGGTTTGAGTAGGGTTCAGTCTCACATTCACGGTCAGGTTTAGTGTTCAATTGATTGTCGAGGTCACTGTAAGGGTCAGGGTTAGGTTATCGTCATGGTCTGGGTCAGGGTCAGGGTGAAGTTTAGCGCCAGTGTCCGGTTTAGGGTCAGTTTCAGGTATTGGTTTAAAGTCCACATTCGGGTCAGGGATAGGGTTATGTAGTGGTCAGAGTTAGTGTCAAGGTTAGGATTAGGGTCAGAGTCAGGGTCAGGTAAAGGTCAGGGCCAGGGTCAGGTTGAGGGTCAGGCTTTGGTATAGGGTCAATGTTTGGTTCAGTGTCACAGTTAGGTTTTAGTGGTAGGGTTTGGGATTGGGGTATGGGTTAGAGTTAGAAGTAGGGTTATGGTCAGGCTTAGGGTTTGGTTTAGGTTAGGGTTTAGTGTTAAGTTCAGGGTCAGCATGATATGTAGGTTCAGGGTCCTTATTAGGGTCATGGTTGGAGTTACCATTAGGTTTAGGGTTAGGGTCAAGCACACTGTCACGGTCAGGGGTAGGGTTAGTGTCCGGGTTATGTCAGCATCAGGGTTAGGATTAGGGTCAGGGTCAGGGTCCTGTTTAGGTTTGAGTCATGGTTACGGTCATGTCAGAGTTAGTTTTAGGATCAGTGTCCACATCAGGATCAGTGTCAGGTTAGGTTTAAGTTTAGGGTTCAGGTCAGGATCACAGTCAGTTTCAGGGTCAGGGTAAGTGTCAGGGATTGGGTTAGGGTTTGGGGCAGGCACACAATCACTGTCAGGGTCAGGGTTAGTGTTTACTGTTAGGGTTAGCCCCGCTCCTGGGTCATGGACCCATCCCTTCAGGGTCTCAGGATAACCCCTTGGCAGAAGGGTGTACACCCTACACCCGATCCCACTTAACCAGCCTTAAACTGGGGTGTGAACATGACTTGCCCACCAGACATCTACCCCCTCGTCAGCCTGATCCTGCTTGGGGCATCTCCACCCACGATGGCATAGCAAGGTCCTCTTTACACACAGACACACAGACACCCAGAGGCACTCGCACACACACACACACACAGCGACAGGGAGGAGACTTAGGGCTACACAATTGGATAAGATGTGTGGGACTCTCTGACTCTGAGTCCCCTGGTGTCACCTTTTAATTTTATTAGCCACAGGGCCTGAGGCGTTGGGGAAACCTTATATGACATGCCAGTGAGGGGACGTGTCTGGCGGGCGAGCTCTCTTTTCCCTGCATCCTCTCGGCTTTAGTACAGCAGAGAACATGTCCCTTCCTTTAGGATGTGCCTAGAAATGAGCTGGGCTTGGCGGTTTTCTCTGTAATGGGGTGCCTGGATATTTGGGTTTCAATACCATTGGGCTCTGTCGTCAAGGAAGTGAGGTCACCACTGCCTGGTGGCTCCTTACCGAACTTCCTGCTCCACCAGAGCTCCCTGAGCCGCCGGTCCCCAAGCTGCTTAAGGCTCACACTCCACTCAATGCAGTGCCCATCCAGTGACCCCCATACAGCCTCCCCCCAGGCCCTGGGAGTCCTGGGTGCCCTGTTTTCCCCGCTGCGGGGAACAGAGCTGGGTTTAGAACAGGTTAGTGTTAGGGTTAGTGTTAAGAATGACTTAGCATCAGGGTTAGGGTTAGATGCCTTTGGGGTCAGGGTCAGTGTAAGGTTTAAGGTAGGGGTCAGGGTTAGGGTTAGGTTCATGGTTAGGTTTAGGGTCAGGATCACAGTAGATTCAGGGTTAGCGTTCCAGTCAGAGTCAGGCTCAGGGTCAGTGTTAGGCTGATGGCTAGGTTTAGGGTCAACTTCAGGGTCATGGTCAGTTTTAGGGTCAGGTTCAAGTTTTGGTTTGGGGGGAAGGTCATGTCAGGTCAGGGTTAGGTTTGGGACCAGTTTAGTGTCAGGGTTAGGGTCAGGGTCAGGGTTAGGTTCATGGTTATGGTAAGGTCAGCTTTATGTTTAGCTTCTGTTTTATGAGTAGGTTCAGGATCTGGGTTAGCTTTAGGGTTACTAATCTGTTCAGGATCATGGATTGGGTCAGGTTTAGGTTTACAATCAGGGTTAGGGTCAGTGTTAAGGTCAAGGCCAGGGTCTGTTTTAAGGTTAAGTTCTGACGTAGGCAACGTTCAGAGTTAGGGTTATGATCAGTTTAAGGGAGAGGGTCAGGATAATTGTTAAAGTGGGGTTAGGGTTAGGGTTAGAGGTAGGTTGCCGGTTAGGATTAGACCGGGTTAGGGTCAGTGTCAGAGATAATGTTAGGGGTTAGTTTTAGGGTTAGGTTCAGCGTTAGGTTTCGGGTCAGTGCCCGTGTTAGTGTCCGGGTCAGGGTTAAGTTTAGGTTTAGAGTTAGGTTCAGGGTCACATTCAGTGTCAGGGTTAGTGTTAGGGTCAGGGTTAGATCAGTGTCAGGGTTAGGATTAGGGTCAGGGTCTGGGTCATGGTTACGTATTAGTCATATTTATGGTAATATCAGAGTTAGGTTTAGGTTCATCGTCCACATCAGGGTCCCTGCCAGGCTTAGGTTTTGTTTTGGGTTCAGGTAAGGATCACAGTCAGGGTCAGAGTCAGGGTCAGTGCTTGGTTTAGGGTTTGGGGCAGGCTCACAGTCAGTGTCAGGGTCAGGGCTAGTGGTTACTGTTAGGGTTAGCCCCGCTCCTGGGTCATGGACCCATCCATTCAGAGTCTCAGGATAAACCCTGGGCAGAAGGATGTAGACCCTACAACCTATCCCAGTTAAGCAGCCTTAAACTGGGGTGTGAACATGACTTACCCACCAGACATCTAACCCCTCATCAGCCTGATCCTGCTTGGGGCATCTCCACCCACGATGGCATGGCCAGGTCCTCTTTACACACAGACACACAGACACCCAGAGGCACACACACACACACACACACAGATATATGGAGGAGACCTAGGGTTACACCCATAGATCAGAAGGTGTGGGACTCTCTGACTCTGAGCCCACTGGTGTCACCGTTTGATTTTATTAGCCAAAGGGCCTGGGACGTTGGGGAAACCTTATATGACCTGCCAGGGAGGGGACGTGTCTGGCGGGCGAGCTCACTTCTCCCTGTATCCTCTGGGCTTCAGTACAGTAGAAGAACATGTCGCTTCCTTTAGGATATGCCCAGAAGTTATATGCACAGGGGGTTTTCTTTGTTATGGGGTGCCGTGATATGTGGGTTCCAATTGCGTTGGGCTCTGTCGTCAGGGAAGTGAGGTCACCACTGCCTGGGGCTCCTTACCGAACTTCCTGTTCCACCAGAGCTCCCTGAGCCTCCGGTCCCCAAGCTGCTCAAGGCTCACACTCCACTCAATGCAGTGCCCATCCAGTTACCCCAGACCCTGGGAGGTCTGTGTGCAGCTGTTGTCCCCGCAGGAGGGAACAGAGCTGGGTTTAGATCAGCTTAGTGTTAGGGTTATGGCTAAGAAAGACGTAGGGTCAGGGTTAGGGTTAGACGTCTTTGGGGTCAGAGTTAGCATAAGGCTTAGGGTAGGGGTCAGGGTTAGGGTTAGGTTCATGGCTAGGTTTAGGGTCCGGATCACAGTAGGGTCACGGTTAGCATTACGCTCAGAGTCAGGGTCAAGTTCAGTGTTAGGTTGACGGTTAGGTTTAGGTCCAGGCAGGGTCATGGTCAGATTTAGGGTCAGGTTCAAGATTTGGTATGGGGGCAAGGTTCATGTCAGGGTCAGGGTTAGGTTTGGGGCAGGTTTAGTGTCAGGGTTAGGGTCAGGGTCAGGGTTAGGTTCATGGTTATGGTAAGGTCAGCTTTATGTTTAGGTTCTGTTTCATGAGTAGGTTCAGGATCAGGATTATCTTTACGGTTACGATTCTGTTCAGAATCACGGATTGGGTAAGAGGTTTACAGTCAGGGTTAGGGTCAGTGTTAAGGTCAAGGCCAGGGTCAGGTTTAAAGTCAAGGTGTGACATAGGCAAAGTTCAGAGTTAGGGTTATGATCAGGGTCAGGGAGAGGGTCAGGTTTATTTTAAAGTGGGGTTAGGGTTAGGGTTAGAGGTAGGTTGAGGGTGAGGGTTAGACCGGGTTAGGGTCAGTGTCAGGGATAATGATAGGGGTTAGTTTTAGGGTTAGGTTCAGCGTTAGGTTTCGGGTCAGTGCCCGTGTTAGTGTCAGGGTCAGGGTTACGTTTAGGGTTAGAGTTAGGGTCAGGCTCCCATTCAGTGTCAGGGTTATTGTTAGGGTCAGGGTCAGGGTCACTGTTAGGGTCAGGGTTAAGTTTATGGTCTTTGCCTGGGTCAGGGTCAGGGTGAAGTCTAGGCCCAGTGTCAGGTTTACGGTCAGGATCAGGTATTGTTTTAAAGTCCACATTCGGGTCAGGGACAGGGTTATGTAGTGGTCATTGTTAGGGTCATGGTTAGGTTTAGGGTCAGGGCCAGTGTCAGGTTTAGTGTCAGGGTCTGGTATAGGCAAAGTTCAGGTTTAGGGTTATGATCATAGTCAGGTATAGGGTCAGGGTTATTGTTATTGTTTAGGGTTAGTTCTACGTTTAGCGGTAGGTTGAGTGTTAGGGTTAGACCTCGTAGAGTCAGGGTCCGTGGTAGGGTTAGGGATTAGTGTGTTAGGGTTAGCTTCAGAGATAGGATTCGGGGGAGGTACCATGTTAGTGTCAGGGCCAGGGTTACATTTTGGGTCAGAGTTAGGTTCAGTCTCACAGTCAGGGTCAGGTTTAGTGTTCAGTTGATTGTCGGGGTCACTGTAAAGGTCAGGGTTAGGTTATCGTCATGTTCTGGGTCATGGTCAGGGTGAAGGTTAGCACCCGTGTCCTTTTAGGTTCAGGTTCAGGGTTTAAAGTCCACATTCGGGTCAGGGATAGGGCTACGTAGTGGTCAGGGTTAGTGTCAAGTATAGGATTAGGTTCAGAGTCAGGGTCAGGTACAGGTCAGTGCCAGGGTCAGGTTGAGGGTCAGGCTTTGGTATAGGGTCAATGTTCGGTTCAGTGTCACAGTTAGGTTTTGGCAGTAGGGTTTGGGATTGGGGTTAGTGTTAGAGTTAGAAGTAGGGTTATGGTTAGGGTTAGGGTTAGACAGCGTAAGCTCAGGGTTAGGGTTTGGTTTATGGTAGGGTTTAGTTTTAGGGTCAGGGTCAGCTTGAGGTGTAGGTTCCGGGTCCTTATTAGGGTCATGGTTAGAGTTACCATTAGGTTTAGGGTTAGGGTCAAGCACACAGTCACGGTCAGGGTTAGGGTTAGGGACCGGTTTAGGTCAGCGTCAGGGTTAGGATTAGGGTCAGGGTCAGGGTCCTGGTTAGGTTTGAGTCATGGTTATGGTAATGTCAGAGTTAGGTTTAGGTTCAGGGTCCACATCAGGGACAGTGTCAGCCTTAGGTTTAGGTTTAGGGTTCAGGTCTGGATCACAGTCAGGGACAGGGTCAGGGTCATGGTCAGGGCTTGGGTTAGGGTTTGGGGCAGGCTCACACTCAGTGTCAGGGTCAGGGTTAGTGGTAACTGTTAGGGTTAGCCCGGCTTCTGGGTCATGGACCCATCCCTTCACGGTCTCAGGATAAACCCTTGGCAGAAGGGTCTAGACCCTACACCCGATCCCACTTAACCAGCCTCATACTGGGGTGTGAACATGACTTGCCCACCAGACATCTAACCCCTCATCAGCCTGATCCTGCTTGGGGCATCTCCCCCCACGATGGCATGGCCAGATCCTCAGGGCGGAACACCGCCCCTACACAGAAGCTGGGCAGCGGGGGATACCTCGCTTGCTCATGGCGGAATGCAGCCCCCTCACAGAAGCTGCGCTGGCTGGAAGCCTGGCCGGCCCAGGGCGGAATGCCGCCTGCTTCAGGAAAGCGGAGCACCCGGGAACGCCAGGTTAGCTCAGGGTGGAATGAAAACCGCCTGCCTCCCTTATCCGCCATTGAGCCTTTCTCTTCCCAGAAGTGCCCGTTGTTAGTTAGAAGAGTTCTTTCAATGTGCTTGTTTAACTATAAACTTTATCCTCCTTCTTGCTTGTCAGCAAGATGGGATTAACATTTGACCTTCCTCAATCCTTCTATTGGCTATTGTTTTCTATCCAATAAAAGTGAGACACTGGAGTTGCTCCTGGCAGCCGTCCTTTTCGACTGTTGTCCCCTGCTCCCAGTCTTTTGCAGCTGACTGGTTCATGCCTAATTCTTCTCTCGTCGCAGACTGGAAGCGGCACCCAAGCTTTCTTGGGCTTCCTGTTTTTGGTGTTCTGTTTCACTCATCTCTGCCACCGCCCCCAGGTCCTCAAAATGGTTTTCTATTGTATCTTCCAGAAAACTTCTGATGTCCTCTTTAGTATGTAGGCTACATCAGTAGGGAATAGCGTTAAAACCTCTTCTGTTCCATGTGGATTTTCACGTCGTTGAGCACCGCTTGGTCAAAGTCTGCCCTTTTCTGTTGGTCTGTTTTCTCTGGTCATTTCAGGAGTCCTTTTGTAAGAAATCCTATCCCATCAGATGCTCCTCTCACTCTCTTTTCTCCCTTACTCTTGCTCTGGCTTCTTTCTTCAGATTTGCCGGGGAATGATGAGTCCTTTTCATTCCTATGAAAATAGAAGAATTGGCTGATCCACAGATACCATTTTTAGTGATATACAAGTGTATATATAATAACTGATATGGAGATGTACATGTGCACCTACATATATATTCTTTAATCTATAAAGTATGGAGGTTGGATTAAGTCTGAAGTCTCTCGTACAGCTTGATAACCTGTGACTCTTTGATCGATAACTTCCATTTTCCCACAGGTCAGAGAAAAACGGGAAAAAAAAAATGCACATATGAACATATGTAGCACGTTAAAACATGATCACAAATCCTATGACTCCCTATTCCCTTTGATTCACATGGGCTATGTGACTGTTAAACAGTGAAAGAAACGTGTCAGTTTCAGGCCCAAGTCCAAAAGGAACCCCTCTCTTGGAACATTTGCTATTGGAGCTCTGAGTGGACAGGAAAGAAGTCCAACAACCTTGTTACAAAGACTGCACGGAAGTGGAGGGCCATGTGAGCCTCATCTCCCAACTGTACCCATCAAAGTGACAGGCATGTGCATGAAGTGATCCTAAATCCTCTAGACCAAGCAGCCACCTGCTGAAGGCCACCACCCACTGACCTCAGTTAATGCCGTATTAAGCATAAAAATTGCCCCATGAGATCCTGCCCTAATTTCTGACCCCCAAAACATATGTAATATGACAAAAGGGTTGTTTTAAGCCCCCCAATTTTGAAGTCATTACATAACTAATTGGGTAACATGGCAAATACGTATCCAAAATAATGTAAATCAAGGAATATGTTTAAAGGCACCAAGTTATCTTAAAAAGTTCTCTGAACACACAGAAAAACAGAAAGAGACCCATAACTACAGAGAACAAATTGATCGTTTCCAAAGAGGAGGCAGCGGGTGGACAGGCAAAATGCGTGAAATACAGTGGGAGATAACAGGCTTCCAGTTACAAAATTAATAAGTTGCAGGACGAAAGGCACAGCTTAGGGAATATGGTTGGTAGTACAGTACGGCGAGCGCAGCATAACATACAGACTTGTCAAATCTTGTTGTTTTATATCTGAAACTAATGCAACATTGTGGGTCAGCTATACTTCAATTAAAAAATCAAAGGAAGTTTAAAAAAATTAAAAGTGAGCTCTGTTATCCAAATAGGACATACGAGATGGATTTCCCATCATACCATAAATTGAAAACGACTTCTCTTGATAGAACAATGCTTTCCTTAGTCTTAGTCCCTACTCCCTCCACAAAAAAAAAAAAAAAAAAAAAAAAAAAAAAAAAAAAAAACTACTTTCGAAAAACATCTTGGTATTTTGAAAATTATAACTGCAGTGAGTGATGAGAGTGAAAACAAACTGATAATCCACGTTTCCTCATTTCTTATCCCTTTTATGAAGATGAACAGTAAAATCATATGTAAGAATTAACCAGAGAGAGGTCTATTTTCCACTCACTATAATCAAGCTGGAATTCTCAACTATTATTTAGTATTAGTTGGTTCTGGTGGCAAACGCAAATATGGTTTCACTTCTTGGGCACATGAGGAAGATTTGGTCGGTGAAACAGACATACCAGGTTGGCCCAGGCCTGCACTTCCAGGGTTCGGAAAATTGCAAGATACAACCTGACACTTAAAACTTCCCATCAACAACTACCGCTGTCCCCCAACATCTTGTTTCTTCCCACAGACAGCTCATACTGAGACCTGTCCACTGTCAGGGTCAAGCTAAAGGGGGATGCCCACAAACTAGGTGGGAAATGAGAGGATGCAACTGCAGCTCTGTGGGGATGCCTAAGGCCACTGAATGCCCCGTCATGATTCTCCAGCACAGATGGGGGCAGCCTGCACCACGTGGGTAGAGCTCTAGGACACAGAATGTACTGGAGTGGCAGTCAACAAACAAATGTGTTTGTGTAATATATAAAAACCCCATAGGGTTGTCAATTTGTGGGATTCACTTTTTCTAACTGTTCACCCCATGACATACAATTTCAGGAAACCCAGAGCCCATGGATTATTGTTAAGGGCACATTCGGACTCAATCAAAGTGTAACTAAGCGTAATCATACACATAAATACAAATATCATTAAAAAAATCAATACCACCTCAAACGTTCTTTTTTATTCCCAAATGAACTTTTATGGGTTTTAATATCAATTAATGTGCTTATAGATCTGGTAAAAAAAAACAGTCACTGATGAAATTTTAAAATTACCACTCTGCTTTCCCTAATTCCTGTTGATGTACTTTTATCTCACACAAAAATGAATTACTAAGGAATAAATCACACTTCACTGAACACGTTTCAGCTGAAATGATGCACCAAGATGTACAGCTTTGGTCAGGCTTATACTGCTGTTGCCAACATAGTATATGGGGTGTAAGAGCTACTGTCTTTTCCTTCTCCCATGAATATTAGTCCTAACAGACTCTTCACGTGGAAAGAAAACTTAGTCTAGAAGGTACACTAATTCCTCTCCTCCCTGGTGAAAAATACTGTTAGAGGTATTAGTTTTAGACAGAGAAGCAAGTTCACTTTGGAAAAAAGCACACACACACACACACACACAAAACCCTCCAACATGACCTTTAATACAGTGATAAGGGTGAAAGTGTAAACTTCATTTGTAAACAGCACTCAAAATACTGTTTTGAAGGGCCTTTACAACAGCGGTATACTCTTTGAAAAGATTTTTCAGATCAACTGATTGAATCATATTTAATTTACCTAGGGACAATTAGATAAAATTTAAAATTCCAAACAAAAACTTTTAGGACACAAATAAAATTATATGTGCTTTTATTCCCGCAACTATCTCCAAAATCTAATATTCAATGGTTTAAATTGCTGCATTTCTCATTTGCAATGCAGGCACAGGTGAGATGAGGTGTGAGGCATAAAAGGGAGTACAGGAGGCAACTGATCAGCTGAAATAGCGACTGCCCCAAAGATGACCATATCCTGAGCCCAAGAAGCTCTGAGTACTTCACCTTACCTGGCAAATGGGATTTAGCAAGCATGATTAAATTAAGGTGTGAGGGGGGAGAGTTTATCCTGGATTACCTCGGTGGTCCCAATGTAATCATGAGAATCCATAAGGAGACAGGAGGATCAGAATCAGAAGGCAATGTGAAGTTGGAAACAGAGGGATAAAAGGTGGTGCAATGAAGGGCCACAAGTCAGGGAATGCAGGTAGCTTTAGAAGCAGGACAAGGCAAGAAAGTGGATTCTCCTCTAGAGCCTACAGAAGGAACACAGGCTGTTAACACCCTGATTTTACCACACTGAGACTGATTTTTGAACTTCTGACCTCCAGAACTGCAAGATAATCAATTTGTGTTGTTTCAAGCCACTGAGAATTTGTCATTTGCTACAGTGGCACTAAAAAACTACTAGAACTCACTGAGACATATTGAGTCTGTACAATGGCAGGGACCATTTCTAGGTAGGACTATCTTCAGGGTGTGGTAGTACTGGGTCTGGAGAGTTGACTGCCAGCATCCTTCCTCCCTCCCCCTTCCTGAACCCCAGTGCACTGTGTGCCTCCTCCACTGCAGCCCAGGTGACTCACAGGAAGCTGGCCCCATCCACACTACAGGGAAGGGTTCTGTCATGGAAGCCAGTCATGTTCCTCCTGGGCCATTCACACAACCAGCTGCACGACAGTCAGTGCCTTGTTACTGTTCTACGAGAGACAGTAACCTAGGATGTCCCCCACACACAAAAACGGGAAGGGCTTTACAGAAATATCTGGGTTGTCTCTGAATGTGAACAAGGAAAGCAGTGCCCCCACTGCGGGCAGCCATCACACAGTCAGCAGGGGGTGGAAGACAAACTGGCCAGAGGGAAAGGGCAGAGTAGGGAAAAAGGGAGAAAATCATGGAGACAGTGTGAATAAAACACATTCTCTGCAAGCCCTGCCATGAGCTGCTTCTTCATGAGATTGAAGGGGTTTTTTTTTTGTTGTTGTTTTGTTTTTGTTTTTGTTTTTTTTTTTTTCTCTTTAATGCAGTTTGAGTTAGGATGAGACAACCATCCAAACTGATTCAGGACGTCAGACTTTACGGAAACTAAGAAAGCCAGATAATAAAAGTAGATGACTCACATGTGTGATAAGTTTCCTTTCCAACTAAGGGCGGGGGGGAAAACTAGAACCTTGAGTTTGTGGTTATTCCGCTATTCTTGCTATTTTTCAGCACTCAAATGTATATTTTTCAAGAATGAGGAACTTATTCTCAATGAATACAGTGATGGTTCCCTGAAAATTTGTAACCAAGTAGGGAACAGAGTCTCTAAACAGATTGTTTTGAATTGACTTAACAATCACACAAGATAGACTGTAAAATTTATCAAAGAGTGGGGCTGAGTTTCTTATATATGATTTCATGCAAATTTTTGTCTACCTGATGATTTTTAGTTTTTGTCTACAGGGTGAGTGAATAAAGGTGTCTCAACATGGTCCAGAACTAATGGTGTTCCCTGGCTCACTAGGAAATCCAGGGTCATTTCTGTTTCCTTTTCCATGAACTTCTCCTTCCTCTCATTTGGTCTGTTTTTCAATCGGACTGTTTGTCTTCTTCTCAATTTGTAGGCACGTCAGAGACATGAACTCCTTGAACAGCTGATGTTACAGATGCTTTTCACAGCCTGTTGCCCACATGCAGCTTTACTCTTTTTTGATATACAAATCTTTTTCAAATTTTTAAAATAAAGTGGCATTTCATTTCATTTCATTTCATGGTCTGTCTTCTTATTTCTACCTAAGGTAGTCTACCACTTCCCAAATTTTTACATGCCCCTAGATTGTCTCCAAATTCTTTATCATTTTGTTTGTAGAGTTAGAACTTAAACCAATTCACAAGGTTAATCAATCTGACATCTGCTTACATATGTGATAGGAAGCAAGAGTTCTAAGAAAGAGAGTTCTTTCAGCTCTGAGGGATAGAGCTTAAAGTCAATATTCAATGATACTCTGTCTCGTTTTCTAGAAGGAACTGGTGGTTTCTGTTTGGAACCCTGACAATTTTTTCTTAGTCCCTGAAAGTCAAATAGGTTTATGTCTGTTTTGGTTTGAGTCTGTTCAGCTAATTCTCCCTGGGACTTGAAGGCTTTATGAACTGAAGGCATGACTGTTTTTCAGCTCAAGTAAATGCTGCATTAGTTCAGTTATAACTTCTGTTATATTCTCCTTTTGTCCTCAGGGTACTTGCAAGGTAGATTTGGACCTGACCTCAGATCTTACTTTTTCATTTCTCATTTCCATCTCTTTGAAATTTTCCTCAGTGTTCTGGGATATTCCTTTGGAAAATCAATTTTGTGGGGTACCTGGGTGGCTCAGTGGGTTAAGCCACTGCCTTCAGCTCAGGTCATGATCTCAGGGTCCTGGGATCGAGTCCTGCATTGGGCTCACTGCTCGGTGGGGAGCCTGCTTCCTCCTCTCTCTCTGCTTGCCTTTCTGCCTACTTGGGATCTCTCTCTGCCAAATAAATAAAATCTTAAAAAAAATCAATTTTGTTCTCAGCAGTGATTATTACTGTTTACAGGGTTCCTATTACATGTTACAACTAGTGAATTTAAGTTTCAAATCTTTCTTGTATTTTTTGTTTTAAAAGATTTATAAAATTTATTTGACACAGAGAGACAGAGAGAAAGTGAGCACAGACAGGAAGAGTGGCAGAGGGAAAAGGAGAGGGAAGAAGCAGACTCCCCACTTAGCAGGGACTCCCCACCCCCCCCCACAGGGTTTGATCTCTGGCAGACATTTAATCAACTGAGCCATCCACGCACCCCAAAGCTCCCTTTCAAAATCTTCAGTAAGTATTTTGCTGCTCTTTACTGTAACTGTATCCCCCTCAGACTTCTTGACAGTAAGTTTCTCTAGCTCTGTAGTCAGTTCTTAATCAATGAGGACACATGCTCTGGACCTCAGTTTGGTGCTCCTCCACCAAGATGCTACCTGCCACTCAGGTGTGTGAACTCTTGCAGCTCAGGCCTAGTCACACTTTGGGGAACTCTGGGGCATCAGCGAACCTGCTCTAAGGGGACCATGCTTTGTGCATAAAAGCAGGCCCCTGTCATGAAGCAGCCCCTCTCAAACCTCCCCAAGTTGTCCTTCCCTACACAGCACAAAGTCTCTAAGCAACTCAACCTGCTGGGAAAGCCCCCATTTCTCTATGACCAAGGACCACAAGAGAGGGAAGTTATACCATGGGCCCCACACAGAAAGAGGTCTTCACTGAAAGCCTTCGAAAGAGAGTCTGCCTTTTCTTCCAGGCATTCCATCATGGCACCTCAAAATCCTGAGATGCTCTTCCACTGCTCCCCCTGAGATGCCAAAACGCACTTGGCAGTCGAATAGGTCATTCCCACAGCCCACCTACATGATTCTTGAGGGCCTGCCTGGTGCTGGGGATGGGTGAAGGCAACACAGGCCCCTGGTCTTGAGCTCTGATGTCACTGGCTCTTGAGCAAAGGAAGGAAAATGAGAGGGTCCAGGAGACTGCACACAACACCATGTTCTCAGAACATCTCCCTGGCCCCCAAGATCACCTTGTCATGGCAATGTCAGCAGAGCATGGCAAGTGCTACCTCAGAAGTCCCTCTGACACCTCAGCAACAGAGAGAGAGCCCACCCATAAACATAATCCCTAGAACCAGCATCCTTTAGGAACCAAAACCCCTATGAGTCAATTACTTTGGTATGTGTTAGTGTATTTTTACCTATGTAAAATATAAGAAAAAGAGGAATGACATACCTGTATGATGTGGGGCAGTACAGCAACTCGAATTTGAATGTTTGGGATTATAGCTAGATACTTTTTTTCCAAAAAGAAATTTATAATCCATTTAATAAAAACAATGTGAATTGCCATGTATGCATTCCAGCAAGTTCTTTTTTTTTTTTTATATTAACAAACTTTATTTTAAAGTTTATATGGAGAGGCAAAGACTCACAATAGTCAACATAGTGTTGAAGGAGAACAAAGACTGAGGACTGCCTTCAAAGTTTACCATAACAATGGGGCGCCTGGGTTGCTCAGTGGGTTAAGCCTCTACCTTCAGCTCAGGTCATGATCCCAGTGTCCTGGGATCATGTCCCGCATAGGGCTCTCTGCTCAGCAGGGAGCCTGCTTCTCCTCATCTCTCTCTCTGTCTGTCTCTCTGCCTATTTGTGATCTCTCTCTCTGTCAAATAAATAAATAAAATCTTTTAAAAAAAGTTTACCATAACGATAATTGTAAGAAAGATATTATAATACCACAGAAAGACTAGATTAAAGGAACAGAATATATATTATCAATTATATTTTATATTTAATATAAAAGCAAAAGCAATACAAGAGAGCAAAATACAATCTTTTAAACATATGGTTCTGGAGTAATGGTGAAGCTAAATGTAAAAATATAAAATAAAAATAAAATAATAAAATAAAATAAATCCAGGAAGATATCATACACTCTTCACAAAAATTAACTCAGATTGGATTATAAACCTAAACATGAAACATGTAGAAGGTAATATAGAAGAAAATTTAAATGACCTTGGTTTTGGAAATAACTTTAGCTACAAAAGCACAAGCACTGAATTTAAAAATGTCTACTCTGTGAAACACAATGCCAAGAGAATGAAAAGGCAAAGCACAGACTATGAGAAAAAATTTGCAAAATACACATCTGGCAAAGGACTGTTAATCAAAAATACACAAAGACCCCTTAAAACTCAACAATGGGGGAAAACCCTGATTAAAAATGAGCCAAAGACCTTAGCAGATACCTCACAAAAGAAAATATTACAGATGGCAAATAAGCATATAAAAAGATGGTTCACATCATATGTCATCAGGAAAATGCAAATTAAAACAAAAAAAGAGACACCAGTACATACCCAGAATCCAGAACACTGACAACAGAACACGAAATGTTGGTGAGGATGTGGAGCAACAGGAATGTTCTTCCAAGTCTATTGAGAATAAAGAACGGAAAACTACTTGGCAGTTTCTTACAAAACTAAACATATTCTTGCCAGATGATTCAGCAGTAGCAGTTCTTGGTATTTATCCAAAGAAGATGAAATCTATACCCACAAAGATGTCTATAGTAGTTTTATTCATTACTGACAGAAGCTTGGAAGCAACCAAGATATCCTTCCATAGGTGAAAGGTCAAATAAAGTGTAGTACATGCAAACAATGGAATATTATTTAATGCTAGAGAAATGAATTACCACGCCATGAAAAGATATGGATATAAATATTTAATAAATATTTGATTTTTGGCTTCTACCAGTCTATCAATATCAATAGTATTAGTATATTTTAACAATGAATGCTCAGCATTCACGAATTTACCTAATAAAATGTTTTGGGTTCAATATTCTAAATACTTCAACCTCTATGATTATATTCCTAATAATTTTGAATTGGGGTAAATAAACCTTAATTTTTTGTAACTTGTTTCTTATTGCAAAAGAGCTCAATGAAATTTTAGAAAATAAAAATTTACAAAAAAAGTTTAGTTTACTATTGCCAAATAATTTAAAACTTTACCTTATATTCAAATACATATATTTTTCTAAATTGATTTATATGCTACTAAAACCAAAAACTTTTAGTTATACTAGATTTCATAACATGCAATCAATGCCAGAAAGCCATCTGGCGATGACTTGTCTTAAATAGAGTTAAGATGGGTGTTATTACAATGCAAGATGGAAACAAAGATAGTATAACAATTGAGTGTTACATAACTTTTCTGTTTTGATCAAGTGACTAATCTACAAAAGGCTTTTATCGGTGACAGACTTGGGAATTTAACAAAACTTTTAAACTAGCATGTGCGACTCATTCCTAGAAAACAACACAATCAATAACACTTTATTTAGATTAAATCATGACTATTTCTCCATTTGAATAAAAAAGGTAGCAACCCCAATAAATTTATTGAACAGGAAAAGTTGAAATGCTCTAATGCTCCTAAGGAATTAAATGATCCAGTCATGAATTACAAAAAAAGGATATAAATTACCAAAGTGTTTGTATAATTGGAATGTACAACTGCCCATTATCGTTCATAGTGTCAGCTTGTACAAGAACTCTATAAAAGAACTCCACTTCTAAACCGTGGAAAATATGTTCCCTTTCCCCCTATATACAACTATTAAGCCATTCATTTAGCTTTTAATATATCCACTTAATACAGGCTTTTTACTCATTTTAACAGGCAGCAGAGCTCTATTCTTATTGCTTACATCTGAAGGATAGACTTCTAGCGTAAGAGGTAAAGCCCATAAAGGAGCCCAATAATAACAACAAAATACAGTTTAGTGAGCCCTTACAATCTGCCAGCTACCTTTCTGACAATACTTCAATTAATAAAACATATAAAATACCTGACCACAAAGAGCTTACATTCTTTAAAATGTAATAGTTAAATAAACCAATAATAGAGGGGCACCCTCGGTGGCTCAGTCCATTGAGTGACTGCGTTTGGCTTGGGTCATGATCTCAGGGTCCTGGGATGTAACTCCCCAGCAGGCTTTCTAGGCAGTGGGGGTGTTTTCTTCTTCCTCTGCACCCCCTCCCAATTCTCTCTCTCTCTCTCTGTCTCCAATAAGAAAATAAACCAGTAATAGAATAATGATTGATGGTTGATGGTGATAAGTGTTACAAAGAAATACAAGAAAGGTAAAAGCCATTGGAGAATGCTGGGAGGAAAGTTAATTTTTTTTTTGTGTTGGGTGGTTATATCTCATTTATGAGATGTTATTTGCACAAAGACGCAGGAAGTGAAGGAGGGTGTTATACACATATTAAAGGAAAAGATTGCTCTAGGCAGAGCAAGTAAGTATATAGACTTTGTGTGAACAGCTGGTCTGTTACTTTTGAGGAAAAACAAGGAGGCCAATGAGGAGTTCATAGTGGGTGGAGAGAGGAAGAACGTATTGATGCATGACCTTCTAGTACATTGAAACGCCTTCAGTTTTTATTTACTATGAAAGGGGAAGATACCAAAAGACTTTCAACAGCAGAATAAAATCATCTGACTTGATTTTAGGTTAATTTGCTGTACCAAAATAAATTTGCAGGGAGAAAGGAGTGCAGTATGTGTGGAAGTGGGGTTATCAATCAAGTCACTAATTCAGGAACATATGATGGTGTTTTTAGCATGCTGGGTGGTAATAGAAGTGGTGAGGTATGGTTTTTATTTTGTATATATTTGGATGGTGAATATTCTGGTGAACAGGATGGAGTATGTGCAGGACAGACAATATCAACATTTTTTTACCTGCACAAACAGAAGGGTGGAGTCTTCATTCCCTTATATGGAGAGAACTCTGAGTCAAAAGTTCTTTCTGATTAAATGGCATAGTGATGATGAGGATTTAGTCAGACAGTGAAGAGAGCAGTAAGCATAGTGTTAAGCGGTAAGACATTATAATACATTTGAACATCAAAAAACGTTGTGTTGGATCATCTGTTTATGTGAGTAAATCAATAAATAAAGCTTCCTGGGGTTCTGATAGAGTTAAAGAAGACTACTATATGATTCAAAGGGGCACGTGCACCAAATGTTTATAGCAGCAATATCCACAATAGCCAAACTATGGAAAGAACCTAGATGTCCATCAACAAATGAAATATATATATATATATATATATATATATATATATATATATATATATGATGGAATACTATGCAGCCATCAAAAGAAATGAAATCTTGCCATTTGCGATGACATGGATGGAACTAGAGGGTATTATGCTTAGCAAAATAAGTCAACCAGAGAAAGACACTATCATATGATCTCCCTGATATGAGGAAATGGAGGTGCAATATGGGGGACAGGAAAAGAGTAAATGAAACAAGATGGGATCGGGAGGGAGACAAACCATAAGAGACTGTTAATCTCACAAAACAAACTGAGAGTTTGCCGGGGGGGGGCGGGTAGGGAGAGGGTGGTGGGGTTATGAACATTGGGGAGGGTATGTGCTGTGGTGAGTGCTGTGAAGTGTGTAAACCTGGCGATTCACAGACCTGTACCCCTGGGGCTCATAATACATTATATGTTAATTAAAATAAAAGAAGAAGAAGAAGACTACTATAAAATCAAATGCTATGGTTTTCAGCAAAGAGTGTGTAATCAGGCATATTTTATTAAAGTAACCAATTAAAATGATGGTCGAAAATTGGAAAAAAACAGAAAACATAAAAATCAGAGATTTTAAAAAGAGATATGGGACAGTGTAGAGAATATAGTCAATGATATTATAATAGTGTTATATGGTGACAGATGGTGGCTATATTTGTAGTGATCATAGAATAATGTATGGAGATTTTGAACCCCTGAAACCAATGTAACACTGAATATCAACTATACTCAAATAAAAGAATAGTAAAAATAAAACATTTTAATTTAAAAAGATAAAAAGAGGGACAAGAATTTGAAAAGAGAATTTCAAAAAAGAGTAAAGATGAGGCCAAGACATACTCTGAACCTTGAGGAAAAAACACCATTTTGAAAATTCTTCCCATTTTGAGAAAACCCAAATGAACCAATACCATAAAAGAACCCATTTTAACTGAGAGATGTAATGAATGCTCAAGAAATAATTTTATGACAGGATAATTCTTCCCTATGAAAGAGCATACAGAAACCAGGGGAAACACCTGGAAGCAAAATAAACTATACAGAAAATAAGAATTGGAAAAAGATAAATGATGAAAGATAAGAAAATTAGACTTGCGACAGAGACCTAGTGAAGAGAACTTTTAGCTTGTGGTTTAATGTTTTTGAGGATAATCTAGAGTTCATAACTGCCTTGAGACTGGTTGGTTGTAGGCAGTTTAGGCAGACCCCTAAGACAGGCCTACTTTGGGCAGGTGGTGTTGGAGGAGGCCATTGGGCTGGACAAAGACAAATCCAACCATTTGACTAAAGTGTCTGGGAAGATGTTGAAGTCAGATGCAACAGAGAAAGACCTGTCAAACCTAATCTCAGAAATGGAGATGATGAAGATGATTGGACAGCACAAGGACACCATCCACCTGCTGGGTCCTGCACACAGGATGGTCCTTCGTACACTCTCACGGAATATGCCTCCAAAGACAACATACAGGAGCACCTGCAGGCCCAGAGGCCTCCTGACCTGGAGTACTGTTACAATATCAGCCACAATGCAGCAGAGCAACTCTCCTCCAAGGACCTGGTATCCTGTGCCTATCAGGTAGCCTGAGGCATGGAGTACCTTGCCTCCAAGAAGTACATACACCAAGACCTGGCCACCAGGGAAGTGCTGGTGACAAAGGACAACATGATGAAGATCTCAGACTTCAGCCTTGCCAGAGATATCACCACATCAGTTACTATAAAAAGACAACCAACAGTGGACTGCCTGTGAAGTGGATGATGGTCCCTAAGGCCATGTTTGACCAGATCTACATCCACCAGAGTTACTTCTGGTCTTTTGGGGTGATCCTGTGCAAAATCTTCATTCTGGAAGCCTCCCATATCCTGGAGTGCCTGTGGAGGTGGTTTTCAAGCTGCTGAAGGAGTCATTTGATGGATAAGCCAATAAGTGCACCAGAGAGTTATACACAATAATGAGGGGTGGCTGGCATGTGGTACCTTCAAGCTGCTGGTAGAAGACCTGGATCATACTGTGGCCTTGTCCTACAACTAGGAGTACCCGGACCTGTCCTTGGCCCTGGAACAATACTGTCTATGCTTTCCCAACACCCAAAGCTCCACCTGCTCCTCAGAGAAGAAGTCCACCTTCTCTCATGTGCCGTTGCCCAGGGAGGCCTATCTGCCCTGACACCCAGCCCAGTTTGCCAATGGTGGACTCAAATGACTAGTATCCCTATTACACCTGTCCAGATTCCGTCATAAGCTGTAACCCTTACCCCCCACCCTCCCTGCAAGTCTCACTGCCTTCTCCTTTGTCCCTTTCCTACTGGCAGGAGCCAGCTGCCTACCTGAGGCCTTCACCCCTTGAAGTTCACCTCTCTTCCCTTTCCTCTTCCTCTTCCTTACAACCTGCTCATGAAAGAAAGGCACAGAGAGGCAGGTACTTGCTCGTGGCTGCTTCCTTCCCTCCCATATGTTGGACCAAGACCCCTCCCTGGCATCTGGTACTGCCTGGACGTCGAGGGAGTGGGAGATGAGGCATGCCAGTGAAAGGTGTGGGAGCTTTCCTGTTTTGGTTTTGTCTGCTTAGCATAACATGTAAGACTGAGTTCTGGTGGCAGGGACCTAGTCCTTGGGGCTATAGCACTAGCGAGGGGAGGTCAACTGCTCTGGGCATTGGCTAAGAGCAACCCATGCTCCAGAGATATGGTGCCAAGTGCTTATTAATTTTGATATTAATTTGTTTTGCTAACCAAATACCTGGTATCAAAATATGGGAAGGCAAAGACTGGAAGCAGTGTTGTGACCATGGGGTCCAGCCCCAAACTATGAAGAAAACACAAAGTGTATAAATCTGAGTAAGTATATATTTACACACCTCTTTAAATAGGTTGTTATCAAAGATTTAATCAATGGGTAATATGCTCCTCGTGGCTGGGAAGCATCAGCTGCCATATATTAAAAACAAAGAAAAGAGGTGTCTGGGTGGCTTCCTCCATAAGTGTCCCTTCCTTTCAGGTCATGATCCCAGGGTCCTGGGATGGAGCCCCACATCAGGCTTTCTGCTCAGTGGGAAACCTGCTTCTGCTTTTCCCTCTGCCCTGCTTATAGTTCCTCTTCCTGTCTCTCTGTCTGTCAAATAAAAAAATATTAAAAAAAAAGAAACAAACAAAATGTTTTTAAAAGGTCTTTTTTTTTTTTTTAATTTTCTAGGGGTGCCTGGATGACTCAGTTGTTTAGGCAGATGTTTGCATTTGGCTGAGGTCATGATTCCAGTGTACAGGGATCCATCCCTGCATGGGACAACTTGCACACCAAGAAACTTGCTTCTTCCTCTCCCTTTGCACGTGATTACCACCACTTGTGCGCTTCCTCTCTCTCTCTCTCTCTCTCTCTCTCTCTCGCTGTCAATAAACAAAATAAAATCTTTTACTAAATAAATAAATAAATAAATAAATTTCTAAACCTACTTTCCCTTTAGGTCCCTTAACAAAAATTGCTACTGATTCATTAAAAAAAAGAGAAAAGATAATTTAGAAAGATGCTTCCAGAGCTAAAACGCTGTTTTTTTTTTTTCAGGATTAAATATAGAAGTGCTTTATAAAGTAAAAGAATAAATATGCTATATTAACACTAATCACACTATAACT
The DNA here is from genome assembly GCF_011764305.1 of Mustela putorius furo. Lineage (NCBI taxonomy): Eukaryota > Metazoa > Chordata > Mammalia > Carnivora > Mustelidae > Mustela > Mustela putorius. The sequence continues at coordinate 47,085 of NW_025422324.1, read as the reverse complement.
TTGGTGGTTATATCAAGATAATGAAAAGTGATTTTAAAGAAAATTTCATTATCAGACATAAAGATCAAGTCAAAATTACAGAAGAGTAAAAGGATGAATTCATCAGGGAGTATAATAAATCTTGACTTTTAATACTTAATAACAGACTTGGGGATATATAGGGAAAAACTAAGAACAAAAATCATAACTTCTACCTTAGAGGAGAAATGGAAAAAAATTGCAACACTTTTATTTTTAGATTATATAGACAAATGGTCATCAAATTGGTAAGATATGTAAGACTTGAACAAAATTATCAACTAACTAGATATGCTTGATATTACAGAACACTCCCAACAACCGCAGACTACATATATCTTAAGCCATGATTTTCTTTGCAAAGGTCAACATTGATAATGTTCTAGTCATATCGCCGTGTACCAGGAAAGAAGTAGCATATTTCTTGAAAGACACAGCTATCAAAGCTCCATTGAGAAACCGTAAAGATGGAGAAGGGATTTGCAAATTATATATCTGATAATGGACATCAACTCTGATTATTAAAAAATGAATAAAAATAAAAAAACCTTACTAATAACCAAACAGAGTAACCAATTTTACATGTGAAGAAAATTATTGAAGAGACATGTCACCAAAAGGATATGGATGGCTTATAAGCACATGACAAATTTCTCAACATTTAGACATTAAAGAAATACAAATTAAAATCATAATGAGACATGCTTACATATCTATTAGAATGGCTAAAATTATAAAGGCTAATTGTACTTCGTCTGAGCTAGATTGAGAAGCAACAAAAAATCTAAACTGTTGTTGGCATATATCATGATACCACCACTTTGGAAAATAGTTTGGAAATTTTTTTTAAATGCAAAATATGTTGCAGTTCCACGAATAGCCATTTTACTTCTAGCATTTAACCAAGAGAAACAAACCCTATGTTGGTACAAGGACTTGTATATAAATTTCATAGCAGCTTTATTTTTAAGAATTGAAAACAGTGGAAATGTTCATCAATGTCCATCAATAGAGCAAAGACAAATGATGATCTATTCATTAAAGAGATTACTATTCAACATCAAAAATGAACTATTTACAATTGGAGATTCTCAAAGTAATGGTGCTGAGAAAAGAAAAGCCAGGCAATGAATAGTATATACTGTGTGATTCCAACTATAAAAAATCTAGAAAATACAAATTTATATATAGTCACAGTCATCAAATATATTGGTGTGATTTTAGTGCCTTCTTCTGTGCTCCCATAGCTTCCTACAGAAGGCAGGTTTATTAAAGCAACAGCACACTATCTACGGGAGAGCAGGTGGTATTCCATGAGTTGGAGCTGGCCCTTACTTTGTTTTGGGATTGGATATTTCTTGGTCTTTTTTTGAAGTGGGAGGACCTTCAACATGCAGTGGATTGATCTCTAATGGAGGCTGCTTCCAATCATTTGGGGGACTCCTACCACATGTTGGGAAAAGGAGTTGTTGTCCTTTTTATTTTATTTTTTTCAGGGTTCCAAATTTCACTGTTTATGCACCACACCCAGTGCTCTATGCAATATGTGCCCTCCATAACTCCCATTAACAGGCTTACCCAACCCTCTACCCCCTCCCCTCAAAACTCTCAGTTTGTTTCTCAGAGTCTCTCATGGTTTGTCCCCCGCTCCAATTTCCCCCCACTCACTTCTCCTCTTGATCACCCAGTGTCTTCTGTGTTATTCTTTATGCTCCACAATTAAGTGAAACCATATGAAAATTGACAATCTCTGCTTGAATTATTCCACTCAGGATTATCTCCTCCAGTCCCGTCCATGTTGATACAAAAGTTGGGTATCCTTCCTTTCAGAAGGAAGCATAATACTCCATTGTAAAAATGGATCATATCTTCTTTATCCGTTCATCCATTGAAGGTCATCTTGGTTCTTTCCAAAGTTTAATGACTGTGGCCATTGCTGCTATAAACATTAGGGTACAGATGTCCCTTCTTTTCACTGCATCTGTATCTTAGGGTAAATACTCAGTAGTGCAATTGCAGGGTCATAGGGTAGCTCTAATTTTAATTTCTTAAGGAGTCTCCACACTGTATCCCAAAGAAGCTGCACCAACTGGCATTCTCACCAATAGAGTAAGAGAGGGTTCCCCATTCTCCACATGCTCTCCAACACTTGTTGTTTATTGCCTTGTTAATTTTGGCCCTTCTAACTGTGTAAGGTGGTATCCCAAAGTGCTTTTGATTTGAATCTCCCTGGTGGCTAATGATGATGAACATTTTCTCATGCATCTGTTTGCCATTTGTATGTCTTCTTTGGAGAAGTGTCTGTTCATGTCTTCTGCCCATTTTTTGACATGATTATCTGTTTTTTGTGTGTTGAGTTTGAGGAGTTCTTTATAGATCTTGGATATCAGCCCTTTATCTGTAATGTCATTTGTGAAAATCTTCTCCCATTCAGTGGGTTGTCTCTTCATTTTGTTGATGGTTTCCTTTGCTGTGCAGAAACTTTTGATCTTGATGAAGTCCCAAAAGTTCATTTTTGCTTTTGTTTCCTTTGTCTTTGGGGACATGTCTTGAAAGAATTTGCTGTGGCCAGTGTCCAAGAGGTTACTGCCTATGTTCTCCTCTAGGATTTTGATAGATTCCTGCCTCACGTTGAGGACGTTTGTCCATTTCGAATTTATCTTTATGTATGGTATAAGAGAATGGTTGAGTGTCATTCTTCCATACATAGCTGTCCAATTTTTTCCAGCAGCACCAGTGATTGAAGAGGCTGTCTTTTTCCACTGTGTAATTTGTTCTGCTTTGTCAAAGATTTTTTGCACATAGAGTTGATGGTCCATGTCTGGGCACTCTACTCTAATCCACTGGTCTACATGTCTTCTTAACCCACTGAGCCACCCAGGTGCCCCTTTTAAGCTATTATTTAAAAGTAGAGTCATTCTTTTTTTTAAGATTTTATTTATTATTTATTTGACAGAGAGAGATCACAAGTGGACGGAGGACAGGCAGAGGGTTAGGGTTAGACGTCGTTGGGGCCAGGGTTAGCGTAAGGCTTAGGGTAGGTGTCAGGGTTAGGGTTAGGTTCATGGTTAGGTTTAGGGTCAGGCTCACAGTAGGGTCAGGGTTAGCATTACGCTCAGAGTCAGGGTCAGGGTCAGTGTTAGGGTGACGGTTAGGTTTAGGGTCAGGTTCAGGGTCATGGTCAGATTTAAGGTCAGGTTCAAGATTTGGATTGGGGACAAGGTTCATGTCAGGATCAGGGTTAGGTTTGGGACAGGTTTAGTGTCAGGGTTAGGGTTCGGTCAGCTTTATGTTTAGGTTCTGTTTTGTGAGTAGGTTGAGGATCAGGGTTAGATTTAGGGTTATGATTCTGTTCAGAATCACTGATTGGGTCAGAGTTGGGTTTACAGACAATGTTAGGGTCAGTCTTAAGGTCAAGGCCAGGGTGAGGTTTAAGGGTAAGTTCTGACATAGGCAAAGTTCAGAGTTAGAGTTATGATCACGGTCAGGGAGAGGGTCAGGTTAATTGTTAAAGTGGGGTTAGGGGTAGGGTTAGAGGTAGGTTGAGGGTTAGGGTTAGAATGGGTTAGGGTCCGTGTCAGGGATAATGTTAGGGGTTAGTTTTAGGGTTAGGTTCAGCGATAGGTTTCGGGTCAGGGCCCATGTTAGTGTCAGGGTCAGGGTTACATTTAGGGTTAGAGTTAGGGTCAGGCTCACAGTCAGGGTCAGGATTAGTGTTCAAGTCAGTGTCGGGGTCACTGTTAGGGTCAGGGTTAGGTTTATGGTCATGGTCTGGGTCAGGGTCAGGGTGAATTTAGCAACAGTGTCAAGTTTAGGGGCAGTTTCAGGTAGTGGTTGAAAGTACACATTCAGGTCAGGAACAGGGTTAGGTAGTGCTCAGTGTTAGTGTCATGGTTAGGATTAGGGTAGGATCAGAGTCAGGGTCAGTGAAGGTCAGGACCAGGGTCAGGTTTAGGGTCAGGCATTGGTTTAGGTCAATGTTCGTTTCAGTGTCACAGTTAAGTATTTGTGGTAGGGTTTGGGATAGGGGTTAGGATTAGAGTTACAAGTAGGGTTATGGTTAGGGTTAGGGATAGACAGCGTAAGGTCAGGCTTAGGGTATTGTTTAGGGTAGGGGTTAGTGTTAGGGTCAGGGTCAGCATGATGTGTAGGTTCAGGGTCTTTATTAGGGTCATGGTTAGAGTTACCTTTAGGTTAAGGGTTAGCGTCAGGCTCACAGTCACGGTCAGGGGTAGGATTAGGGTCAGGGTTAGATCAGCATTAGGGTTAGGATTAGGCTCAGGGTCAGTGTCACGGTTAGGTATGAGTATGGTTACGGTAATGTCAGAGTTAGGTTTAGGTTCAGGGTCCACATCAGGGTCAGTGTCAGGCTTAGGTTTAAGTTTAGGGTTCAGGTCAGCATCACAGACAGGTCAGGGTCAGGGTCAGGGTCAGGGCTGGGTTTGGATTTGGGGCAGGCTCACAGTCAGTGTCAGGATCAGGGTTAGTGGTTACTGTTAGGGTTAGCCCCTCTTCTGGGTCATGGACCCATCCCTTCAGGGTCTCAGGATAAACCCTGGGCAGACGGTGAAGACCCTACACCTGATCCCACTTAACCAGCCTTAAATTGGGGTGTGAACATGACTTGCCCACCAGACATCTAACCCCTCATCAGCCTGATCCTGCTTGGGGCATCTCCACCCATGATGGCATGGCCAGGTCCTCTTTACACACAGACACACAGACACCCAGAGGCACACACACACACACACACACACACACACACACACACACACAAAGAGATATGCGGAGGAGACCTAGGGCTACACTGGTAGTTCATAAGGTGTGGTCCACTCTGACTCTGAGCCCCCTGGTGTGACCTTTTGATTTTATTAGCCAAAGGGCCTGAGGCGTTGGGGAATCCTGATATGACCTGCCAGGGAGGGGACGTGTCTGACGGGCCAGCTCTCTTCTCCCTGCTTCCTCTTGGCTTCAGTACAGCAGAAAGAACATGTTGGTTCCTTTAGGTTGTGCCTAGAAATGAGCTGGGCAGGGGCGATTTTCTCTGTATTATGGTGCCTGGATACGTGGGTTCCAATTCCGTTGGGCTCTGTCATCTGGGAAGTGAGGTCACCACTGCCTGGGGGCTCCTTACCAAACTTCCTGCTGCAGCAGAGCTCCCTGAGACGCCGGTCCCCAAGCTGCTCAGGGCTCACAATCCACTCAATGCAGTGCCCCTCCAATGACACCCATACAGCCTCCCACCTGCCCCTAGGAGGCCTGGGAGCACCTGTTATCCCCCGCTGGAGGGAACAGAGCTGGGATTAGACTACGTTAGTGTTAGGGTTAGGGTTAAGAAATACTTAGGGTCCGGCTTAGGGTTAGGGTTAGGGTTAGGTTAGGGTTAAGAAATACTTAGGGTCAGGGTTAGGGTTAGACGTCGTTGGCGTCAGGGTTAGCGGATGGCTTAGCGTAGGTGTCAGGGTTAGGGTTAGTTTCATGGTTAGGTTGAGGGTCAGGCTCACAGTAGGGTCAGGGTTAGCGTTACGGTCAGAGTCAGGGACAGCGTCAGTGTTAGGGTGACGGTTAGGTTTAGGGTCAGGTTCAGGGTCATGGTCAGATTTAGGGTCAGGTTCAAGTTTTGGTTTGGGGGCAAGGTTCATGTCAGGGTCAGCGTTAGGTTTGGGATAGGTTTAGTGTCAGGGTTAGGGTCAGGCTCATAATTATGGTAAGTTCAGCTTTTGTAGGTTCTGTTTTATGAGTAAGTTCAGGATCAGGGTTAGCTTTAGGATTCCGATTCTGTTCTGGCTCACGGATTGGGTCAGATTTAAGTTTACAGTCAGGGATAGGGTCAGTGTTAAGGTCAAGGCCAGGGTCAGGTTTAAGTTTAGGGTCTGATATAGGCAAAGTTCAGAGTTCGGTTTATGATTTGGGTCAGGGAGAGGGTCAGGATTTTTGTTAAGTGGGGTTAGGGTTAGGGTTAGAGGTAGGTTGAAGGTGAGGGTTAGACCGGGTTAGGGTCAGTGTCAGGGATAATGTTAGGGGTTAGTTTTAGGGTTAGGTTCAGCATTAGGTTTCGGGTCAGGGCCCGTCTTAGTGTCAGGGTCAGGGTTACGTTTAGGTTTAGAGTTAGGGTCAGGCTCCCATTCAGTGTAAGGGTTAGTGTTAGGGTCAGGGTCCGGGTCACTGTTAGGGTCAGGGTTAGGTTTATGGACTTTATCTGGGTCAGGGTCAGGGTGAAGTCTAGGGCCAGTGTCAGGTTTACAGTCAATATCAGGTATTGGTTTAAAGTCCAGATTCGGGTAAGGGACAGGCTTATATAGTGGTCATTGTTAGGGTCATGGTTAGGTTTAGGGTCAGGGCCAGGGTCAGGTTTAGTGTCTCGGTCTGGTATAGGCAAAGCTCAGGGCCCGGATTAGGATCAGCGTCTGGTATAGGCAAAGATCAGGGTTAGGGTTATGATCTTAGTCAGGTATAGGGTCAGGGTTATTGTTAAAGTTTGGGGTTAGTTTTACATTTAGCGTTAGGTTGACGGTTAGGGTTAGAACTTGTTAGGGTCAGGGTCCGTGGTAGGGCTAGGGGTTAGTGTTAGGGTTAGGTTCAGAGATAGGATTCGGGGGTGGGCCAATGTTAGTGTCTGGGTCAGGGTTACATTTAGGGTTTGAGTAGGGTTCAGTCTCACAGTCAGGGTCAGGTTTAGTGTTCAATTGATTGTCGGGGTCACTGTAAGGGTCAGGGTTAGGGTATCGTCATGGTCTGGGTCAGGGTCAGGGTGAAGTTTAGCGCCAGTGTCCGGTTTAGGGTCAGGTTCAGGTATAGGTTTAAAGTCCACATTCGGGTCAGGGACAGGGTTATGTAGTGGTCAGTGTTAGTGTCAAGGTTAGGATTAGGGTCAGAGTCTGGGTCAGGTAAAGGTCAGGTCCAGGGTCAGGTTGAGGGTAAGGCTTTGGTATAGGGTCAATGTTCGGTTCAGTGTCACAGTTAGGTTTTGGCGGTAGGGTTTGGGATTGGGGTTAGGGTTAGAGTTAGAAGTAGGGTTATGGTTACGTTAGGGATACACAGAGGAGGTCAGGGTTAGGGTTTGGTTTAGGTTAAGGGTTAGTGTTAAGTTCAGGGTCAGCATGATGTGTAGGTTCAGGGTCTTTATTAGGGTCATGGTTAGAGTTACCATTAGGTTTAGGGTTAGGGTCAAGCACACTGTCACAGTCAGGTGTAGGGTTAGTGTCCGGTTTAGGTCAGCATCAGGTTTAGGATTAGGGTCAGGGTCAGGGTCCTGGTTAGGTTTGAGTCATGGTTACGGTAATGTCAGTGTTAGCTTTAGGTTCAGGGTCAGTGTCAGCCTTAGGTTTAGGTTTAGGGTTCAGGTCAGCATCACAGCCAGGGTCAGGGTCAGGGTCAGGGTCAGGGCTGGGTTTGGGTTTGGGGCAGGCTCACAGTCAGTGTCAGGATCAGGGTTAGTGGTTACTGTTAGGGTTAGCCCCTCTTCTGGGTCATGGACCCATCCCTTCAGCGTCTCAGGATAAACCCTGGGCAGAAGGGTGTAGACCCTACACCTGATCCCATTTAACCAGCCTTAAACTGGGGGTGTGAACATGACTTGCCCACCAGACATCTAACCCCTCATCAGCCTGATCCTGCTTGGGGCATCTCCACCCATGATGGCATGGCCAGGTCCTCTTTACACACAGACACACAGACACCCAGAGGCACACACACACACACACACACACACACACACACACACACACACAAAGAGATATGCGGAGGAGACCTAGGGCTACACTGGTAGTTCATAAGGTGTGGGCCTCTCTGACTCTGAGCCCCTGGTGTGACCTTTTGATTTTATTAGCCAAAGGGCCTGAGGCGTTGGGGAATCCTGATATGACCTGCCAGGGAGGGGACGTGTCTGACGGGCCAGCTCTCTTCTCCCTGCTTCCTCTTGGCTTCAGTACAGCAGAAGAACATGTTGCTTCCTTTAGGATGTGCCTAGAAATGAGCTGGGCAGGGGGGTTTTCTCTGTATTGGGGTGCCTGGATACGTGGGTTCCAATTCCGTTGGGCTCTGTCATCTGGGAAGTGAGGTCACCACTGCCTGGGGGCTCCTTACCAAACTTCCTGCTGCACCAGAGCTCCCTGAGCCGCCGGTCCCCAAGCTGCTCAGGGCTCACAATCCACTCAATGCAGTGCCCCTCCAATGACACCCATACAGCCTCCCACCTGCCCCTAGGAGGCCTGGGAGCAGCTGTTATCCCCGCTGGAGGGAACAGAGCTGGGATTAGACTACGTTAGTGTTAGGGTTAGGGTTAAGAAATACTTAGGGTCAGGGTTAGGGTTAGGGGTAGGGTTAGGTTAGGGTTAAGAAATACTTAGGGTCAGGGTTAGGGTTAGACGTCGTTGGCGTCAGGGTTAGCGGATGGCTTAGGGTAGGTGTCAGGGTTAGGGTTAGTTTCATGGTTAGGTTGAGGGTCAGGCTCACAGTAGGGTCAGGGTTAGCGTTACGGTCAGAGTCAGGGACAGGGTCAGTGTTAGGGTGACGGTTAGGTTTAGGGTCAGGTTCAGGGTCATGGTCAGATTTAGGGTCAGGTTCAAGTTTTGGTTTGGGGGCAAGGTTCATGTCAGGGTCAGCGTTAGGTTTGGGATAGGTTTAGTGTCAGGGTTAGGGTCAGGCTTCATGATTATGGTAAGTTCAGCTTTTGTAGGTTCTGTTTTATGAGTAGGTTCAGGATCAGGGTTAGCTTTAGGGTTCCGATTCTGTTCAGGCTCACGGATTGGGTCAGATTTAAGGTTTACAGTCAGGGTTAGGGTCAGTGTTAAGGTCAAGGCCAGGGTCAGGTTTAAGTTTAGGGTCTGATATAGGCAAAGTTCAGAGTTCGGGTTATGATTTGGGTCAGGGAGAGGGTCAGGATTTTGTTTAAGTGGGGTTAGGGTTAGGGTTAGAGGTAGGTTGAGGGTTGAGGTTAGACTGGGTTAGGGTCAGTGTCAGGGATAATGTTAGGGGTTAGTTTTAGGGTTAGGTTCAGCGATAGGATTCGGGTCAGGGCCCGTGTTAGTGTCAGGGTCAGGGTTATGTTTAGGGTTAGAGTTAGGGTCAGGCTCCCATTCAGTGTCAGGGTTAGTGTTAGGGTCAGTGTCCGGGTCATTGTTAGGGTCAGGGTTAGGTTTATGGACTTTATCTGGGTCAGGGTCAGGGTGAAATCTAGGGCCAATATCAGGTTTACAGTCAATATAAGGTATTGGTTTAAAGTCCAGATTTGGTTAAGGGACAGGTTTATATAGTGGTCATTGTTAGGGTCATGGTTAGGTTTAGGGTCAGGGCCAGGGTCAGGTTTAGGGTCTCGGTCTGGTATAGGCAAAGCTCGGGGCCCGGATTAGGTTCAGCGTCTGGTATAGGCAAAGATCAGGGTTAGGGTTATGATCTTAGTCAGGTATAGGTTCAGGGTTATTGTTAAAGTTTAGGGTTAGTTTTATGTTTAGCGTTAGGTTGACGGTTAGGGTTAGAACTTGTTAGGGTCAGGGTCCGTGGAAGGGCTAGGGGTTAAAGTTAGGGTTAGGTTCAGAGATAGGATTCGGGGGTGGGCCCATTTAGTGTCCGGGTCAGGGTTACATTTAGGGTTTGAGTAGGGTTCAGTCTCACAGTCAGGGTCAGGTTTAGTCTTCAATTGATTGTCGGGGTCACTGTAAGGGTCAGGGTTAGGGTATCGTCATGGTCTGGGTCAGGGTCAGGGTGAAGTTTAGCGCCAGTGTCCGGTTTAGGGTCAGGTTCAGGTATTGGTTTAAAGTCCACATTCGGGTCAGGGACAGGGTTATGTAGTGGTCAGGGTTAGTGTCCAGGTTAGGATTAGGGTCAGAGTCTGGGTCAGGTAAAGGTCAGGTCCAGGGTCAGGTTGAGGGTAAGGCTTTGGTATAGGGTCAATGTTCGGTTCAGTGTCACAGTTAGGTTTTGGCGATAGGGTTTGGGATTGGGGTAAGGGTTAGAGTTAGAAGTAGGGTTATGGTTACGTTAGGGATACACAGAGGAGGTCAGGGTTAGGGTTTGGTTTAGGTTAAGGGTTAGTGTTAAGTTCAGGGTCAGCATGATGTGTAGGTTCAGGGTCTTTATTAGGGTCATGGTTAGAGTTACCATTAGGTTTAGGGTTAGGGTCAAGCACACTGTCACGGTCAGGTTAGGGTTAGGGTGTCCGGTTTAGGTCAGCATCAGGTTTAGGATTAGGGTCAGGGTCAGGGTCCTGCTTAGGTTTGAGTCATGGTTACGGTAATGTCAGTGTTAGGTTTAGGTTCAGGGAGCACATCAGGGTCAGTGTCAGCCTTAGGTTTAGGTTTAGGGTTCAGGTCAGCATCACAGCCAGGGTCAGGGTCAGGGTCAGGGTCAGGGCTGGGTTTGGGTTTGGGGCAGGCTCACAGTCAGTGTCAGGATCAGGGTTAGTGGTTACTGTTAGGGTTAGCCCCTCTTCTGGGTCATGGACCCATCCCTTCAGGGTCTCAGGATAAACCCTGGGCAGAAGGGTGTAGACCCTACACCTGATCCCATTTAACCAGCCTTAAACTGGGGGTGTGTGTGAACATGACTTGCCCACCAGACATCTAACCCCTCATCAGCCTGATCCTGCTTGGGGCATCTCCACCCATGATGGCATGGCCAGGTCCTCTTTACACACAGACACACAGACACCCAGAGGCACACACACACACACGCACACACACACACACACACACGCACACACAAAGAGATATGCGGAGGAGACCTAGGGCTACACTGGTAGTTCATAAGGTGTGGTCCACTCTGACTCTGAGCCCGCTGGTGTGACCTTTTGATTTTATTAGCCAAAGGGCCTGAGGCGTTGGGGAATCCTGATATGACCTGCCAGGGAGGGGACGTGTCTGACGGGCCAGCTCTCTTCTCCCTGCTTCCTCTTGGCTTCAGTACAGCAGAACAGCATGTTGCTTCATTTAGTATGTGCCTAGAAATGAGCTGGGCAGGGGCGTTTTCTCTGTATTGGGTTGCCTGGATACGTGGGTTCCTATTGCGGTGGGCTCTGTCTCCTGGGAAGTGAGGTCACCACTGCCTGGGGGCTCCTTACCAAACTTCCTGCTGCACCAGAGATACCTGAGCCGCCGGTCCCCAAGATGCTAGGACTCACAATCCACTCAATGCAGTGCCCCACCAATGACACGCATACAGCCTCCCAACTGCCCCTAGGAAGACTGGGTGCAGCTGTTATCCCCGCTGGAGTGAACAGAGCTGGGATTAGACAACGTTAGTGTTAGGGATAGGGTTAAGAAATACTTAGGGTCAGGGTTACGGTTAGGGTTAGGGTTAGGTTAGGGTTAAGAAATACTTAGGGTCAGGGCTAGGGTTAGACATCGTTGGCGTCAGGGTTAGCGGATGGCTTAGGGTAGGGGTCAGGGTTAGGCTTAGTTTAATGGTTATGTTGAGGGTCAGGCTCACAGTAGGGTCAGGGTTAGCGTTACGGTCAGAGTCAGGGACAGCGTCAGTGTTAGTGTGACGGTTAGGTTTAGGGTCAGGTTCAGGGTCATGGTCAGATTTAGGGTCAGGTTCAAGTTTTGGTTTAGGTGCAAGGTTCATGTCAGGGTCAGGGATAGGTTTGGGACAGGATTAGTGTCAGGGTTCGGGTCAGGTTCATGATTATGGTAAGGTCAGCTTTTGTAGGTTCTTTTTTATGAGTAGGTTCAGGATCAGGGTTAGCTTTAGGATTACGATTCTGTTCACGCTCATGGATTGGGTCAGATTTAGGTTTACAGTGAGGGTTAGGGTCAGTGTTAAGGTCAAGGCCAGGGTCAGGTTTAAGTTTAGGGTCTGATATAGGCAAAGATCAGAGTTCGGGTTATGATTTGGGTCCGGGAGAGGGTCAGGATTATTGTTACGTGGTGTTAGGCTTAGGGTTAGAGGTAGGTTGAAGGTGAGGGTTAGACCGGTTTAGGGTCAGTGTCATGGATAATGTTAGGGGTTAGTTTTAGTGTTAGGTTCAGCGTTAGGTTTCGGGTCAGGGCCCGTGTCAGTGTCAGGTTCTGGGGTACTTTTAGGGTTAGAGTTAGGGTCAGTCTCCCATTCAGTATCAGGTTTAATGTTAGGGTCAGGGTCCGGGTCACTGTTAGGGTCAGGGTTAGGTTTATGGACTTTATCTGGGTCAGGGTCAGGGTGAAGTCTAGGGCCAGTGTCAGGTTTACAGTCAATATCAGGTATTGGTTTAAAGTCCAGATTCCGGTAAGGGATAGGCTTTTATAGTGGTCATTGTTAGGGTCATGGTTAGGTTTAGGGTCAGGGCCAGGGTCAGGTTTAGTGTCTCGGTCTGGTATAGGCAAAGCTCAGGGCCCGGATTAGGATCAGCGTCTGGTATAGGCAAAGATCAGGGTTAGGGTTATGATCTTAGTCAGGTATAGGGTCAGGGTTATTGTTAAAGTTTGGGGTTAGTTTTACGTTTAGCGTTAGGTTGACGGTTAGGGTTAGAACTTGTTAGGGTCAGGGTCCGTGGTAGGGCTAGGCGTTAGTGTTAGGGTTAGGTTCAGAGATAGGATTCGGAGGTGGGCCAATGTTAGTGTCTGGGTCAGGGTTACATTTAGGGTTTGAGTAGGGTTCAGTCTCACAGTTAGGGTCAGGTTTAGTGTTCAATTGATTGTCGGGGTCACTGTAAGGGTCAGGGTTAGGGTATCGTCATGGTCTGGGCCAGGGTCAGGGTCAAGTTTAGCGCCAGTGTCCGGTTTAAGGTCAGGTTCAGGTATTGGTTTAAAGTCCACATTCGGGTCAGGGACAGGGTTATGTAGTGGTCAGGGTTAGTGTCAAGGTTAGGATTAGGGTCAGAGTCAGGGTCAGGTAAAGGTCAGGGCCAGGGTCAGGTTGAGGGTCAGGCTTTGGTATAGGGTCAATGTTCGGTTCAGAGTCACAGTTAGGTTTTGGCGGTAGGGTTTGGGATTGGGGTTAGGGTTAGAGTTAGAAGTAGGGTTATGGTTACGTTAGGGATACACAGAGGAGGTCAGGGTTAGGGTTTGGTTTAGGTTAAGGGTTAGTGTTAAGTTCAGGGTCAGCATGATGTGTAGGTTCAGAGTCTTTATTAGGGTCATGGTTAGAGTTACCATTAGGTTTAGGGTTAGGGTCAAGCACACTGTCACGGTCAGGGGTAGGGTTAGTGTCCGGTTTAGGTCAGCATCAGGTTTAGGATTAGGGTCAGGGTGGTGTCCTGGTTACGTTTGAGTCATGGTTACGGTAATGTCAGAGTTTGGTTTAGGTTCAGGGTCCACATCACGGTCAGTGTTAGCCTTAGGTTTAGGTTTAGGGTTCAGGTCAGCATCACAGCCAGGGTCAGGGTCAGGGTCAAGGACAGGGCTGGGTTTGGGTTTGGGGCAGGCTCACAGTCAGTGTCAGGATCAGGGTTAGTGGTTTCTGTTAGGGTTAGCCCCTCTTCTGGGTCATGGACCCACCCCTTCAGGGTCTCAGGATAAACCCTGGGCAGAAGGGTGTAGACTCTACACCTGATCCCACTTAACCAGCCTTAAATTGGGGTGTGAACATGACTTGCCCACCAGACATCTAACCCCTCATCAGCCTGATCCTGCTTGGGGCATCTGCACCCATGATGGCATGGCCATGTCCTCTTTACACACAGACACACAGACACCCAGAGGCACACACACACACACGCACACACACACACACACGCACACACACAAAGAGATATGCGGAGGAGACCTAGGGCTACACTGGTAGTTCATAAGGTGTGGTCCACTCTGACTCTGAGCCCGCTGGTGTCACCTTTTGATTTTATTAGCCAAAGGGCCTGAGGCGTTGGGGAATCCTGATATGACCTGCCAGGGAGGGGATGTGTCTGACGGGCCAGCTCTCTTCTCCCTGCTTCCTCTTGGCTTCAGTACAGCAGAAGAACATGTCGGTTCCTTTAGGTTGTGCCTAGAAATGAGCTGGGCAGGGCGATTTTCTCTGTATTATGGTGCCTGGATACGTGGGTTCCAATTCCGTTGGGCTCTGTCATCTGGGAAGTGAGGTCACCACTGCCTGGGGGCTCCTTACCAAACTTCCTGCTGCAGCAGAGCTCCCTGAGACGCCGGTCCCCAAGGTGCTCAGGGCTCACAATCCACTCAATGCAGTGCCCCTCCAATGACACCCATACAGCCTCCCACCTGCCCCTAGGAGGCCTGGGAGCACCTGTTATCCCTGCTGGAGGGAACAGAGCTGGGATTAGACTACGTTAGTGTTAGGGTTAGGGTTAAAGAAATACATAGGGTCCGGGTTAGGGTTAGGGTTATGTTAGGGTTAAGAAATACTTCGGGTCAGGGTTAGGGTTAGACGTCGTTGGTGTCAGGGTTAACGGATGGCTTAGGGTAGGTGTCAGGGTTAGGGTTAGTTTCATGGTTAGGTTGAGGGTCAGGCTCACAGTAGGGTCAGGGTTATCGTTACGGTCAGAGTCAGTGTCAGGGTCAGTGTTAGGGTGATGGTTAGGTTTAGGGTCAGGTTCAGGGTCATGGTCAGATTTAGGGTCAGGTTCAAGTTTTGGTTTGGGGGCAAGGTTCATGTCAGGGTCAGCGTTAGGTTTGGGATAGGTTTAGTGTCAGGGTTAGGGTCAGGCTCATAATTATGGTAAGTTCAGCTTTTTTAGGTTCTGTTTTATGAGTAAGTTCAGGTTCAGGGTTAGCTTTAGGATTCCGATTCTGTTCAGGCTCACGGATTGGGTCAGACTTAAGTTTACAGTCAGGGATAGGGTCAGTGTTAAGTCAAGGCCAGGGTCAGGTTTAAGTTTAGGGTCTGATATAGGCAAAGTTCAGAGTTCGGTTTATGATTTGGGTCAGGGAAAGGGTCAGGATTTTTGTTAAGTGGGGTTAGGGTTAGGGTTAGAGGTAGGTTGAAGGTGAGGGTTAGACCGGGTTAGGGTCAGGGTCAGGGATAATGTTAGGGGTTAGTTTTAGGGTTAGGTTCAGCATTAGGTTTCGGGTCAGGGCCCGTGTTAGTGTCAGGGTCAGGGTTACGTTTAGGTTTAGAGTTAGGGTCAGGCTCCCATTCAGTGTAAGGGTTAGTGTTAGGGTCAGGGTCCGAGTCTCTGTTAGGGTCAGGGTTAGGTGTATTGACTTTATCTGGGTCAGGTTCAGGGTGAAGTCTAGGGCCAGTGTCAGGTTTACATTCAATATCAGGTATTGGTTTAAAGTCCAGATTCGGGTAAGGGACAGGCTTATATAGTGGTCATTGTTAGGGTCATGTTTAGGTTTAGGGTCAGGGCCAGGGTCAGGTTTAGGGTCACGGTCTGGTATAGCAACGTTCAGGGGTAGGGTTATGATCATAGTCAGGTATAGGGTCAGGATTACTGTTAAAGTTTAGAGTTAGTGTTAGGGTTAGCGTTACGTTGACTGTTAGGTTTTAGACCTGTTAGGGTCAGGGTCCGTGGTAGGTTTAGGGCCAATGTTCGGTTCAGTGTCCCATTAGGTTTTGGCGGCGGTAGGGTTTTGGGATTGGGGCAGGGTTAGAGTTAGAAATAGGGTTATGGTTAGGTTTAGGATTGACAGCGTAAGGTCAGGGTTAGGGTTTGGTTTTAGGGTAGGGGTTATTGTTAGGGTCAGGGTCAGCGTTAGGTTTAGGTTCACGTTCTTTTTTTTAGGGTCATGGTTAGAGTTACCATTAGGTTTAGGGTTAGGGTCAGTATCACAAATCACGGTCAGGGTTAGGGTTAGGATGAGAGTTAGTTCAGCATCATGGTTAGGATTAGGGTCAGGGTCAGGGTCCTGGTTAGGTTTGAGTCATGGTTACGGTAATGTCAGAGTTTGGTTTAGGTTCAGGGTCCACGTCACGGTCAGTGTCAGGCTTAGGTTTAGGTTTAGGTTTAGGGTTCAGGTCAGCATCACAGCCAGGGTCAGGGTCAGGGTCAGGGCTGTGTTTGGGTTTGGGGCAGGCTCACAGACAGTGTCAGGATCAGGGTTAGTGGTTACTGTTAGGGTTAGCCCCTCTTCTGGGTCATGGACCCATCCCTTCAGCGTCTCAGGATAAACCCTGGGCAGAAGGGTGTAGACTCTACACCTGATCCCATTTAACCAGCCTTAAACTGGGGTATGAACATGACTTGCCGAGCAGACATGTAACCCCTCATCAGCCTGATCCTGCTTGGGGCATCTCCACCCATGATGGCATGGCCACGTCCTCTTTACACACAGTAACACAGACACCCAGAGGCACACACACACACGCACACACACAAAGAGATATGCGGAGGAGACCTAGGGCTACACTGGTAGTTCATAAGGTGTGGGCCTCTCTGACTCTGTGCCCGCTGGTATGACCTTTTGATTTTATTAGCCAAAGGGCCTGAGGCGTTGGGGAATCCTGATATGACCTGCCAGGGAGGGGACGTGTCTGACGGGCCAGCTCTCTTCTCCCTGCTTCCTCTTTGCTTCAGTATAGCCGAAGAATATGTTGCTTCCTTTAGGATGTGCCTAGAAATGAGCTGGGCAACGCGGTTTTCTCTGTATTGGGGTGCCTGGATACGTTGGTTCCAATTCCGTTGGGCACTGTCTCCTGAGAAGTGAGGTCACCATTGCCTGGGGGCTCCTTACAAACTTCCTGCTGCACCAGAGCTCCCTGAGTCGCCGGTCCCCAAGCTGCTCAGGGCTCACAATCCACTCAATGCAGTGCCCCTCCAATGACACCCATACAGCCTCCCACCTGCCCCTAGGAGGCCTGGGAGCACCTGTTATCCCCGCTGGAGGAAACAGAGCTGGGATTAGACTACGTTAGTGTTAGGGTTAGGGTTAAGAAATACTTAGGGTCCGGGTTAGGGTTAGGGTTAGGTTAGGGTTAAGAAATACTTAGGGTCAGGGTTAGGGTTAGACGTCGTTGGCGTCAGGGTTAACGGATGGCTTAGGGTAGGTGTCAGGGTTAGCGTTAGTTTCATGGTTAGGTTGAGGGTCAGGCTCACAGTAGGGTCAGGGTTAGCGTTAAGGTCAGAGTCAGGGACAGGGTCAGTGTTAGCGTGACAGTTAGGTTTAGGGTCAGGTTCAGGGTCATGGTCAGATTTAGGGTCAGGTTCAAGTTTTGGTTTGGGGGCAAGGTTCATGTCAGGGTCAGCGTTAGGTTTGGGATAGGTTTAGTGTCAGGGTTAGGGTCAGGCTCATAATTATGGTAAGTTCAGCTTTTGTAGGTTCTGTTTTATGAGTAAGTTCAGGATCAGGGTTAGCTTTAGGATTCCGATTCTGTTCTGGCTCACGGATTGGGTCAGATTTAAGTTTACAGTCAGGGATAGGGTCAGTGTTAAGGTCAAGGCCAGGGTCAGGTTTAAGTTTAGGGTCTGATATAGGCAAAGTTCAGAGTTCGGTTTATGATTTTGGTCAGGGAGAGGGTCAGGATTTTTGTTAAGTGGGGTTAGGGTTAGGGTTAGAGGTAGGTTGAAGGTGAGGGTTAGACCGGGTTAGGGTCAGGGTCAGGGATAATGTTAGGGGTTAGTTTTAGGGTTAGGTTCAGCATTAGGTTTCGGGTCAGGGCCCGTGTTAGTGTCAGGGTCAGGGTTACGTTTAGGTTTAGAGTTAGGGTCAGGCTCCCATTCAGTGTAAGGGTTAATGTTAGGGTCAGGGTCTGGGTCTCTGTTAGGGTCAGGGTTAGGTGTATTGACTTTATCTGGGTCAGGTTCAGGGTGAAGTCTAGGGCAAGTGTCAGGTTTACAGTCAATATCAGGTATTGGTTTAAAGTCCAGATTCGGGTAAGGGACAGGCTTATATAGTGGTCATTGTTAGGGTCATGTTTAGGTTTAGGGTCAGGGCCAGGGTCAGGTTTAGGGTCACGGTCTGGTATAGCAACGTTCAGGGGTAGGGTTATGATCATAGTCAGGTATAGGGTCAGGGTTACTGTTAAAGTTTAGAGTTAGTGTTAGGGTTAGCGTTACGTTGACTGTTAGGGTTAGACCTGTTAGGGTCAGGGTCCGTGGTAGGTTTAGGGCCAATGTTCGGTTCAGTGTCCCATTAGGTTTTGGCGGTAGGGTTTGGGATTGGGGCAGGGTTAGAGTTAGAAATAGGGTTATGGTTAGGTTTAGGATTGACAGCGTAAGGTCAGGGTTAGGATTTGGTTTAGGGTAGGGGTTATTGTTAGGGTCAGGGTCAGCGTTAGGTTTAGGTTCACGTTCTTTTTTAGGTCATGGTTAGAGTTACCATTAGGTTTAGGGTTAGGGTCAGGATCACAATCACGGACAGGGGTAGGGTTAGGGTGAGAGTTAGTTCAGCATCATGGTTAGGATTAGGGTCAGGGTCAGGGTCCTGGTTAGGTTTGAGTCATGGTTACGGTAATGTCAGAGTTTGGTTTAGGTTCAGGGTCCACATCACGGTCAGTGTCAGGCTTAGGTTTAGGTTTAGGTTTAGGGTTCATTTCAGCATCACATCCAGGGTCAGGGTCAGGGTCAGGTCTGTGTTTGGGTTTGGGGCAGGCTCACAGACAGTGTCAGGATCAGGGTTAGTGGTTACTGTTACGGTTAGCCCCTCTTCTGGGTCATGGGCCCATCCCTTCAGCGTCTCAGGATAAACCCTGGGCAGAAGGGTGTAAACTCTACACCTGATCCCATTTAACCAGCCTTAAACTGGGGGTGTGAACATGACATGCCCACCAGACATCAAACCCCTCATCAGCCTGATCCTGCTTGGGGCATCTCCACCCATGATGAAATGGCCAGGTCCTCTTTACACACAGACACACAGACACCCTGAGGCATACACACACACACACACACACACACACACACAAATACAAAGAGATATGCGGAGGAGACCTAGGGCTACACTGGTAGTTCATAAGGTGTGGGCCTCTCTAACTCTGAGCCCCCTGGTGTGACCTTTTGATTTTATTAGCCAAAGGGCCTGAGGCGTTGGGGAATCCTGATAGGACCTGCTAGAGAGGGGAAGTGTCTGACGGGCCAGCACTCTTCTCCCTGCTTCCTCTTGGTTTCAGTACAGCAGAAGAACATGTTGCTTCATTTAGTATGTGCCTAGAAATGAGCTGGGCGGGGGGGTTTTCTCTGTATTAGGATGCCTGGATACGTGTGTTCCAATTCCGTTGGGCTCTGTCATCTGGGAAGTGAGGTCACCACTGCCTCGGTGCTCCTTACCAAACTTGTTGCTGCAGCAGAGCTCCCTGAGCCGCTGGTCCCCAAGCTGCTCAGGGCACACATTCCACTCAATGCAGTGCCCCTCCAATGACACCCATACAGCCTCCGACCTCCCCCTAGGAGGACTGGGTGCAGCTGTTATCCCCGCTGGAGGGAACAGAGCTGGGATTAGACTACGATAGTGTTATGGTTAGGGTTAAGAAATACTTAGAGTTAGGGTTAGTGTTAGGGTTAGGGTTAAGGAATACTTAGGGTAAGGGCTAGGGTTAGACGTCGTTGGCGTCAGGGTTAGCGGATGGCTTAGGGTAGGGGTCAGGGTTAGGGTTAGTTTCATGGTTAGGTTGAGGGTCAGGTTCACAGTAGGGTCAGGGTTAGCGTTATGTTCAGTCAGGGACAGGGTCAGTGTTAGGTTGACGGTTAGGTTTAGGGTCAGGTTCAGGGTCATGGTCATATTTAGGGTCAGGTTCAAGTTTTGGTTTGGGGGCAAGGTTTATGTCAGGGTCAGGGTTCCGTTTGGGACACGTTTAGTGTCAGGGTTTGGGTCAGGTTCATGATTATGGTAAGGTCACCTTTTGTAGGTGCTGTTTTATGAATAGGTTCAGGATCAGGGTTAGCTTTAGGATTCCGATTGTTTTCAGGCTCACGGATTGGGTCAGATTTAGGTTTACAGTCAGGGTTAGGATCAGTGTTAAGGTCAAGGCCAGGGTCAGGTTTAAGTTTGGGTCTGATATAGGCAATGTTCAGAGTTCGGGTTATGATTTGGGTCAGGGAGAGGGTCAGGATTATTGTTACGTGGGTTTAGGCTTAGGGTTAGAGGTAGGTTGAAGGTGAGGGTTAGACCGGGTCAGGGTCAGTGTCAGGGATAACGTTAGGGGTTAGTTTTATGTTTAGGTTCAGCGGTTAAATGGGATCAGGTGTAGGGTCTACACCCTTCTGCCCAGGGTTTATCCTGAGACCCTGAAGGGATGGGTCCATGACCCAGAAGAGGGGCTAACCCTAACAGTAACCACTAACCTTGATCCTGAAGCTGACTGTGAGCCTGCCCCAAACCCAATCCCAGCCCTGACCCTGACCCTGACCCTGGCTGTGATGCTGACCTGAACCCTAAACCTAAACCTAAGGCTGACACTGACCCTGATGTGTTCCCTGAACCTAAACCTAACACTGACATTACGGTAACCATGACTCAAACCTAAGCAGGACCCTGACCCTGACCCTAATCCTAAACCTGATGCTGACCTAAACCGGACACTAACCCTACCCCTGACCGTGACAGTGTGCTTGACCCTAACCCTAAACCTAATTGTAACTCTAACCATGACCCTAATAAGGACCCTGAACCTACACATTATGCTGACCCTGAACTTAACACTAACCCCTAACCTAAACCAAACCCTAACCAAGACCTCCTCTGTGTATCCCTAACGTAACCATAACCCTGCTTCTAACTCTAACCCTAACCCCAATCCCAAACCCTACCACCAAAACCTAACTGTGACACTGAACCGAACATTGACCCTATACCAAAGCCTGACCCTCAACCTGACCCTGGCCCTGACCTTTACCTGACCCTGACTCTGACCCTAATCCTAACCTGACACTAACCCTGACCACTACATAACCCTGTCCCTAACCCGAATGTAAACTTTAAACCAATAACTGAACCTGATCCTAAACCGGACACTGGCGCTAAACTTCACACTGACCCTGACCCAGACCATGACGATACCCTAACCCTGACCCTTACAGTGACCCCGACAATCAATTGAACACTAAACCTGACCCTGACTGTAAGACTGAACCCTACTCAAACCCTAAATGTTACCCTGACCCGGACACTAACATTGGCCCACCCCCGAATCCTATCTCTGAACCTAACCCTAACACTAACCCCTAGCCCTACCACGGACCCTGACACTAACAAGTTCTAACCCTAACAGTCAACCTAACGCTAAATGTAAAACTAACCTTAAACTTTAACAATAACCCTGACCCTATACCTGACTAAGATCATAACCCTAACCCTGATCTTTGCCTATACCAGACGCTAATCCTAATCCGGGCCCTGAGCTTTGCCTATACCAGACCGAGACACTAAACCTGACCCTGGCCCTGACCCTAAACCTAACCATGACCCTAACAATGATCACTATATAAGCCTGTCCCTTACCCGAATCTGGACTTTAAAACAATACCTGCTATTGACCGTAAACCTGACACTGGCCCTAGACTTCACCCTGACCCTGACCCAGATAAAGTCCATAACCTAACCCTGACCCTAACAGTGACCCAGACCCTGACTCTAACACTAACCCTGACACTGAATGGGAGCCTGACCCTAACTCTAAACCTAAACGTAACCCTGACCCTGACACTAACACGGGCCCTGACCCGAAACCTAACGCTGAAACTAACCCTAAAACTAACCCCTAACGTTATCCCTGACACTGACCCTAACCCGGTCTAACCCTCACCTTCAACCTACCTCTAACCCTAAGCCTAACCCCACGTAACAATAATCCTGACCCTCTCCCTGACCCAAATCATAACCCGAACTCTGAACACTGCCTATATCAGACCCAAACTTAAACCTGACCCTGGCCTTGACCTTAACACTGACCCTAACCCTGACTGTAAACCTAAATCTGACCCAATCCGTGAGCCTGAACAGAATCGTAATCCTAAAGCTAACCCTGATCCGGAACCTACTCATAAAACAGAACCTACAAAAGCTGACCTTACCATAATCATGAACCTGACCCGAACCCTGACACTAAACCTGTCCCAAACCTAACCCTGACCCTGACAAGAACCTTGCCCCCAAACCAAAACTTGAACCTGACCCTAAATCTGACCATGACCCTGAACCTGACCCTAAACCTATCCGTCACCCTAACACTGACCCTGTCCCCGACTCTGACCGTAACGCTAACCCTGACCCTACTGTGAGCCTGACCCTCAACCTAACCATGAAACTAACCCTAACCCTGACCCCTACCCTAAGACATCCGCTAACCCTGATGCCAACGACGTCTAACCCTAACCCTGACCCTAAGTATTTCTTAACCCTAACCTAATCCTAACCCTAACCCTAACCCTGACCCTAAGTATTTCTTAACCCTATGCCTAACACTAACGTTGTCTAATCCCAGCTCTGTTCCCTCCAGCGGGGATAACAGCTGCTCCCAGGCCTCCTAGGGGCAGGTGGGAGGCTGTATGGGTGTCATTGGAGGGGCACTGCATTGAGTGGATTGTGAGCCCTGAGCAGCTTGGGGACCGGCTCAGAGTCAGAGAGGCCCACACCTTATGAACTACCAGTGTAGCCCTAGTGACGCTAACCCTTAACCTAAAGGTAACTCTAACCATGACCCTCTACGGACCCTGAACCTAAACCTAACGCTGACCCTGACCCTAACACTAACCCCTACCCTAAACAAAACCCTAAGCCTGACCTTACGCTGTCTATCCCTAACCCTAACCATAACCCTACTTGTAACTCTAATCCTAACCCCTAACCCAAACCCTACCACAAATACTTAACTGTGACACTGAAACGAATATTGACCTAAACCAATGCCTGACCCTAAACCTGACCCTGGTCCTGACCTTCACTGACCCTGACTCTGATCCTACCCTAATCCTAACCATGACACTAACACTGACCACTACCTAACCCTGTTCCTGACCTGAATGTGGACTTTCAACCACTACCTGAACCTGCCCCTAAACCTGACACTGTTGCTAAATTCACCCTGACCCTGACCCAGACCATGACCATAAACCTAACCCTGACCCTAACAGTGACCCCGACACTGACTTGAACACTAATCCTGACCCTGACTGTGAGCCTGACCCTAACTCTAACCCTATATGTAACCCTGACCCTGACACTAACATGGGCCCTGACCCGAAACCTATCGCTGAACCTAACCCTAAAACTAACCCCTAACATTATCCCTGACACTGACCCTAACCCATTCTAACCCTAACCCTCAACCTACCTCTAACCCTACCCCTAACCCCACTTTAACAATTAACCTGACCCTCTCCCTGACCGTGATCATAACTCTAACTCTGAACTTTGCCTATGTCAGAACTTACCCTTAAACCCTCACCCTGGCCTTGACCTTAAGACTGACCCTAACATTGTCTGTAAACCCAACTCTGACCCAATCAGTGATTCTGAACAGAATCATAACCCTAAATCTAACCCTGATCCTCAACCTACTCACAAAACAGAACCTAAACATAAAGCCTACCTAACCCTAACCCTGACACTAAACCTGTCCCAAACCTAACCCTGATCCTGACATGAACCTTGTCCCCAATCCAAATCTTGAACCTGACCTTAAATCTGACCATGACCCTGAACCTGACCCTAAACCTAACCGTCACCCTAACACTGACCCTGACCCTGACTCTGAGCGTAATGCTAACCCTGACCCTACTGTGAGCCTGACCCTAAACCTAACCATGAACCTAACCCTAACCCTGACACCTACCCTAAGCCTTACGCTAACCCTGGCCCCAACGACGTCTAACCCTAACCCTCTGCCTGTCCTCCGTCCACTTGTGATCTCTCTCTGTCAAATAAATAATAAATAAAATCTTAAAAAAAAAGAATGACTCTACTTTTAAATAATAGCTTAAAAGGGGCACCTGGGTGGCTCAGTGGGTTAAGAAGACATGTAGACCAGTGGATTCGAGTAGAGTGCCCAGACATGGACCATCAACTCTATGTGCAAAAAATCTTTGACAAAGCAGAACAAATTACACAGTGGAGAAAGACAGCCTCTTCAATCACTGGTGCTGGAAAAAAATTGGACAGCTATGTATGGAAGAATGACACTCAACCATTCTCTTATACCATACATAAAGATAAATTCGAAATGGACAAACGTCCTCAACGTGAGGCAGGAATCTATCAAAATCCTAGAGGAGAACATAGGCAGTAACCTCTTGGACACTGGCCACAGCAAATTCTTTCAAGACATGTCCCCAAAGACAAAGGAAACAAAAGCAAAAATGAACTTTTGGGACTTCATCAAGATCAAAAGTTTCTGCACAGCAAAGGAAACCATCAACAAAATGAAGAGACAACCCACGGAATGGGAGAAGATTTTCACAAATGACATTACAGATAAAGGGCTGATATCCAAGATCTATAAAGAAATCCTCAAACTCAACACACACAAAACAGATAATCATGTCAAAAAATGGGCAGAAGACATGAACAGACACTTCTCCAAAGAAGACATACAAATGGCAAACAGATGCATGAGAAAATGTTCATCATCATTAGCCACCAGGGAGATT
The DNA here is from genome assembly GCF_011764305.1 of Mustela putorius furo. Classification (NCBI taxonomy): domain Eukaryota; kingdom Metazoa; phylum Chordata; class Mammalia; order Carnivora; family Mustelidae; genus Mustela; species Mustela putorius. Next base: position 22,679 of record NW_025422324.1, on the reverse strand, counting down.
CAAATCAAAAGCACTTTGGGATACCACCTTACACAGTTAGAAGGGCCAAAATTAACAAGGCAATAAACAACAAGTGTTGGAGAGCATGTGGAGAATGGGGAACCCTCTTACTCTATTGGTGAGAATGCCAGTTGGTGCAGCTACTTTGGGATACAGTGTGGAGACTCCTTAAGAAATTAAAATTAGAGCTACCCTATGACCCTGCAATTGCACTACTGAGTATTTACCCTAAGATACAGATGCAGTGAAAAGAAGGGACATCTGTACCCTAATGTTTTATAGCAGCAATGGCCACAGTCATTAAACTTTGGAAAGAACCAAGATGACCTTCAATGGATGAACGGATAAAGAAGATATGATCCATTTTTACAATGGAGTATTATGCTTCCTTCTGAAAGGAAGGATACCCAACTTTTGTATCAACATGGACGGGACTGGAGGAGATAATCCTGAGTGGAATAATTCAAGCAGAGATTGTCAATTTTCATATGGTTTCACTTAATTGTGGAGCATAAAGAATAACACAGAAGACACTGGGTGATCAAGAGGAGAAGTGAGTGGGGGGAAATTGGAGCGGGGGGCAAACCATGAGAGACTCTGAGAAACAAACTGAGAGTTTTGAGGGGAGGGGGCAGAGGGTTGGGTAAGCCTGTTAATGGGAGTTATGGAGGGCACATATTGCATAGAGCACTGGGTGTGGTGCATAAACAGTGAAATTTGGAACCCTGAAAAAAATAAAATAAAAAGGACAACAACTCCTTTTCCCAACATGTGGTAGGAGTCCCCCAAATGATTGGAAGCAGCCTCCATTAGAGATCAATCCACTGCATGTTGAAGGTCCTCCCACTTCAAAAAGACCACGAAAAATTTCCAATCCCAAAACAAAGTAAGGGCCAGCTCCAACTCATGGAATACCACCTGCTCTCCCGTAGATAGTGTGCTGTTGCTTTAATAAACCTGCCTTCTGTAGGAAGCTATGGGAGCACAGAAGAAGGCACTAAAATCACACCAATATATTTGATGACTGTGACTATATATAAATTTGTATTTTTCTAGATTTTTTATAGTTGGAATCACACAGTATATACTATTCATTTCCTGGCTTTTCTTTTCTCAGCACCATTACTTTGAGAATCTCCAATTGTAAATAGTTCATTTTGATGTTGAATAGTAATCTCTTTAATGAATAGATCATCATTTGTCTTTGCTCTATTGATGGACATTGATGAACATTTCCACTGTTTTCAATTCTTAAAAATAAAGCTGCTATGAAATTTATATACAAGTCCTTGTACCAACATAGGGTTTGTTTTCTCTTGGTTAAATGCTAGAAGTAAAATGGCTATTCGTGGAACTGCAACATATTTTGCATTTAAAAAAAAAATTCCAAACTATTTTCCAAAGTGGTGGTATCATGATATATGCCAACAACAGGTTTAGATTTTTTGTTGCTTCTCAATCTAGCTCAGACGAAGTACAATTAGCCTTTATAATTTTAGCCATTCTAATAGATATGTAAGCATGTCTCATTATGATTTTAATTTGTATTTCTTTAATGTCTAAATGTTGAGAAATTTGTCATGTGCTTATACGCCATCCATATCCTTTTGGTGACATGTCTCTTCAATAATTTTCTTCACATGTAAAATTGGTTACTCTGTTTGGTTATTAGTAAGGTTTTTTATTTTTATTCATTTTTTAATAATCAGAGTTGATGTCCATTATCAGATATATAATTTGCAAATCCCTTCTCCATCTTTACGGTTTTCTCAATGGAGCTTTGATAGCTGTGTCTTTCAAGAAATGTGCTACTTCTTTCCTGGTACACGGCGATATGACTAGAACATTATCAATGTTGACCTTTGCAAAGAAAAATCATGGCTTAAGATATATGTAGTCTGCGGTGTGTTGGGAGTGTTCTGTAATATCAAGCATATCTAGTTAGTTGATAATTTTGTTCAAGTCTTACATATCTTACCAATTTGATGACCATTTGTCTATATAATCTAAAAATAAAAGTGTTGCAATTTTTTTCCATTTCTCCTCTAAGGTAGAAGTTATGATTTTTGTTCTTAGTTTTTCCCTATATATCCCCAAGTCTGTTATTAAGTATTAAAAGTCAAGATTTATTATACTCCCTGATGAATTCATCCTTTTACTCTTCTGTAATTTTGACTTGATCTTTATGTCTGATAATGAAATTTTCTTTAAAATCACTTTTCATTATCTTGATATAACCACCAAAGTTATAGTGTGATTAGTGTTAATATAGCATATTTATTCTTTTACTTTATAAAGCACTTCTATATTTAATCCTGAAAAAAAAAAAACAGCGTTTTAGCTCTGGAAGCATCTTTCTAAATTATCTTTTCTCTTTTTTTTAATGAATCAGTAGCAATTTTTGTTAAGGGACCTAAACTGAAAGTAGGTTTAGAAATTTATTTATTTATTTATTTATTTAGTAAAAGATTTTATTTTGTTTATTGACAGCAAGAGAGAGAGAGAGGAAGCGCACAAGTGGTGGTAATCACGTGCAAAGGGAGAGGAAGAAGCAAGTTTCTTGGTGTGCAAGTTGTCCCATGCAGGGATGGATCCCTGTACACTGGAATCATGACCTCAGCCAAATGCAAACATCTGCCTAAACAACTGAGTCATCCAGGCACCCCTAGAAAATTAAAAAAAAAAAAAGACCTTTTAAAAACATTTTGTTTGTTTCTTTTTTTTAAAATATTTTTTTATTTGACAGACAGAGAGAGACAGGAAGAGGAAGTATAAGCAGGGCATAGGGAAAAGGAGAAGCAGGTTTCCCACTGAGCAGAAAGCCTGATGTGGGGCTCCATCCCAGGACCCTGGGATCATGACCTGAAAGGAAGGGACACTTATGGAGGAAGCCACCCAGACACCTCTTTTCTTTGTTTTTAATATATGGCAGCTGATGCTTCCCAGCCACGAGGAGCATATTACCCATTGATTAAATCTTTGATAACAACCTATTTAAAGAGGTGTGTAAATATATACTTACTCAGATTTATACACTTTGTGTTTTCTTCATAGTTTGGGGCTGGACCCCATGGTCACAACACTGCTTCCAGTCTTTGCCTTCCCATATTTTGATACCAGGTATTTGGTTAGCAAAGCAAATTAATATCAAAATTAATAAGCGCTTGGCACCATATCTCTGGAGCAGGGGTTGCTCTTAGCCAATGCCCAGAGCAGTTGACCTCCCCCCCTCGCTAGTGCTATAGCCCCAAGGACTAGGTCCCTGCCACCAGAACTCAGTCTTACATGTTATGCTAAGCAGACAAAACCAAAACAGGAAAAGCTCCCACACCCTTTCACTGGCATGCCTCATCTCCCACTCCCTCGACGTCCAGGCAGTACCAGATGCCAGGGAGGGGTCTTGGTCCAACATATGGGAGGGAAGGAAAGTAGCCACGAGCAAGTACCTGCCTCTCTGTGCCTTTCTTTCATGAGCAGGTTGTAAGGAGGAGGAAGAGGAAGTGGAAGAGAGGTGAACTGCAAGGGGTGAAGGCCTCAGGTAGGCAGCTGGCTCCTGCCAGTAGGAAAGGGACAAAGGAGAAGGCAGTGAGTCTTGCAGGGAGGGTGGGGGGTAAGGGTTACAGCTTATGATGGAATCTGGACAGGAGTAATAGGGATACTAGTCATTTGAGTCCACCATTGGCAAACTGGGCTGGGTGTCAGGGCAGATAGGCCTCCCTGGGCAATGGCACATGAGAAAAGGTGGACTTCTTCTCTGAGGAGCAGGTGGAGCTTTGGGTGTTGGGAAAGCATAGACAGAATTGTTCCAGGGCCAAGGACAGGTCCGGGTACTCCTGGTTGGACGTTAAGGCCACAGTATGATCCAGGTCTCCTACCACCAGCTTGAAGGTACCACATGCCAGCCACACCTCATTATTGTGTATAACTCTCTGGTGCACTTATTGGCTTATCCATCAAATGACTCCTTCAGCAGCTTGAAAACCACCTCCACAGGCACTCCAGGATATGGGAGGCTTCCAGAGTGAAGATTTTGCACAGGATCACCCCAAAAGACCAGAAGTCACTCTGGTCGATGTAGATCTGGTCAAACATGGCCTTAGGGACCATCCCCTTCACAGGCAGTCCACTGTTGGTTGTCTTTTTATAGTAACTGATGTGGTGATCTCTGGCAAGGCTGAAGTCTGAGATCTTCATCATGTTGTCCTTTGTCACCAGCACTTCCCTGGTGGCCAGGTCTTGGTGTATGCACTTCTTGGAGGCAAGGTACTCCATGCCTCAGGCTACCTGATAGGCACAGGATACCAGGTCCTTGGAGGAGAGTTGCTCTGCTGCATTGTGGCTGATATTGTAACAGTATTCCAGGTCAGGCGGCCTCTGGGCCTGCAGGTGCTCCTGTATGTTGTCTTTGGAGGCATATTCCATGAGAGTGTACAAAGGACCGTCCTGTGTGCAGGACCCAGCAGGTTGATGGTGTCCTTGTGCTGTCCAATCATCTTCATCATCTCCATTTCTGAGATTAGGTTTGACAGGTCTTTCTCTGTTGCATCTGACTTCAACATCTTCCCAGACACTTTAGTCAAATGGTTGATTTGTCTTTGTCCAGACAATGGCCTCCTCCAACACCACCTGCCCAAAGTAGGCCTGTCTTAGGGGTCTGCCTAAACTGCCTACAACCAGCCTGCCTCAAGGCAGTTATGAACTCTAGATTATCCTCAAAACATTAAACCACAAGCTAAAAGTTCTCTTCACTAGGTCTCTGTCGCAGGTCTAATTTTCTTATCTTGCATCATTTATCTTTTTCCTAATTCTTATTTTCTGTATAGTTTATTTTGCTTCCAGGGGTTTCCCCTGGTTTCTGTATGCTGTTTCATAGGGAAGAATTATGCTGTCATAAAATTATTTCTTGAGCATTCATTACATCTCTCAGTTAAAATGTTTTCTTTTATGGTATTGATTCATTTGAGTTTTCTCAAAATGGGAAGAATTTTCAAAATGGTGTTTTCCTCAAGGTTCAGAGTATGTATTAGCCTCATCTTTACTCTTTTTGAAATTCACATTTCAAATTCTTGTCCCTCTTTTTATCTTTTTAAATTAAAATGTTTTATTATTTTCTATTCTTTTATTTGAATATAGTTGGTATTCAGTGTTACATTGGTTTCAGGTGTTCAATATCTCCATACATTATTCTATGATCACTACAAATATGGCCACCATCAGTCACCATATAACACTATTATAATATCATTGACTATATTCTCTACACTGCCCCATATCTCTTTTTAAAATCTCTGATTTTTATGTTTTCTGTTATTCCAATTTTCGACCCTCATTTTACTTGGTTATTTTAATAAAATATGCCTGATTACACACTCTTTTCTGAAAACCATATCATTTGATTTATAGTAGTCTTCTTCTTTTTTTTTAATTAACATATAATGTATTATTAGCCCCAGGGGTACAGGTCTGTGAATCGCCAGGTTTACACATTTCACAGCACTCACCACAGCGCATACCCTCCCCAATGTTCATAACCCCACCACCCTCTCCCTACCCTCCCCACCCCCCCCCAGCAACTCTCGGTTTGTTTTGTGAGATTAACAGTCTCTTATGGTTTGTCTCCCTCCCGATCCCATCTTGTTTCATTTACTCTTTTCCTGTCCCCCATATTGCACCTCCATTTCCTCATATCAGGGAGATCATATGATAGTGTCTTTCTCTGGTTGACTTATTTTGCTAAGCATAATACCCTCTAGTTCCATCCATGTCATCGCAAATGGCAAGATTTCATTTCTTTTGATGGCTGCATAGTATTCCATCATATATATATATATGTATATATATACCATTCATTTGTTGATGGACATCTAGGTTCTTTCCCATAGTTTGGCTATTGTGGATATTGCTGCTATAAACATTTGGTGCACGTACCCCTTTGGATCATATAGTAGTCTTCTTTACCTCTATCAGAACCCCAGGAAGCTTTATTTATTGATTTACTCACATAAACAGATGATCCAACACAACGTTTTTTGATGTTCAAATGTATTATAACGTCTTACCGCTTAACACTATGCTTACTGCTCTCTTTCACTGTCTGACTAAATCCTCTTCATCACTATGCCATTTAATCAGAAAGAACATTTGAACTCAGAGTTCTCTCCATATCAGGGAATGAAGACTCCACCCTTCTGTTTGTGCAGGTAAAATAAATGTTGATATTGTCTGTCCTGCACATACTCCATCCTGTTCACCAGAATATTCACCATCCAAATATATACAAAATAAAAACCATACCTCACCACTTCTATTACCACCCAGTATGCTAAAAACACCATCATATGTTCCTGAATTATTGACTTGATTGATAACCCCACTTCCACACATACTGCACTCCTTTCTCCCTGCAAATTTATTTTGGTACAGAAACTTATCCTAAACATCAAGTCAGATGATTTTATTCTGCTGTTGAAAGTCTTTTGGTATCTTCCCCTTTCATATTGAATAAAAAAACTGAAGGCGTTTCAATGCACTAGAAGGTCACGCATCAATATGTTCTTCCTCTCTCCACCACTATGAACTCCTCATTGGCCTCCTTGCTTTTCCTCAAAAGTAACAGACCAGCTGTTCACACAAAGTCTATATACTTACTTGCTCTGCCTAGATCAATCTTTTCCTTTAATATGTGTATAACACCCTCCTTCACTTCCTGCGTCTTTGTGCAAATAACATCTCATAAATGAGATATAACCACCCAACACAAAATAAAAATTAACTTTCCTCCCAGCATTCTCCAATGGCTTTTACCTTTCTTGTATTTCTTTGTAACACTTATCACCATCAACCATCAATCATTATTCTATTACTGGTTTATTTTCTTATTGGAGACAGAGAGAGAGAGAGGGAATTGGGAGGGGACCATAACACTAACCCTGACACTGAATGGGAACCTGACCCTAACTCTAACCCTAAACGTAACCCTGACCCTGACACTAACATGGGCACTGACCTGAAACCTAACGCTGAACCTAACCCTAAAACTAACTCCTAACATAATCCCTGACACTGACCCTAACCCGGTCTAACCCTAACCCTGAACCTACCTCTAACACTAACCCTAAACCTACTTTAACAATAAACCTGACCCTCTCCCTAACCCTGATCATAACCCTAACTCTGAACATTGCCTATGTCAGACCTAAACCTTAAACCTGACCCTGGCCTTGACTTTAACACTGACCCTAACCCTGACTCTGAACCTAAATCAGACCCAATCCGTGAGCCTGTAAAGAATCGGAACCCTAAAGCTAACCCTGATCCTGAACCTACTCATAAAACAGAACCTACAAAAGTTGTACTTACCATAATCATGAACCGAACCCTGACCCTGACCCTAACCCTGTACTAAACCTGTCCCAAACCTAACCATGACTCTGACATGAACCTTGACCCCAAACCAAAACTTGAACCTGACCCTAAATCTGACCATGACCCTGAACCTGACCCTAAACCTAACCGTCACCCTAACACTGACCCTGACCCTGACTCTGACCGTAACGCTAACCTAACCCTACCCCTAACCCTAACCCTGACCCTAAGTATTTCTTAACCCTAACCCTAACACTAACGTAGTCTAATCCCAGCTCTGTTCCCTCCAGCGGGGATAACAGCTGCACCCAGGCCACTTATGGGCAGGTGGGAGGCTGTATGGGTGTCATTGGAGGGGCACTGCATTGAGTGGATTGTGAGCCCTGAGCAGCTTGGGGACCGGCGGCTCAGGGAGCTCTGGTGCAGCAGGAAGTTTGGTAAGGAGCCGCCAGGCAGTAGTGACCTCACTTCCCAGATGACAGAGCCCAACGGAATTGGAACCCACGTATCCAGGCAACCCAATACATAGAAAACCCCCCTGCCCAGCTCATTTCTAGGCACATCCTAAAGGAAGCAACATGTTCTTCTGCTGTACTGAAGCCAAAAGGAAGCAGGGAGAAGAGAGCTGGACCATCAGACACGTCCCCTCCCTCGAAGGTCATATCAGGATTCCACAACGCCTCAGGCCCTTTGGCTAGTAAAATCAAAAGGTCACACCAGGGGGCTCAGAGTCAGAGAGGCCCACACCTTATGAAATACCAGTGTAGCCCTAGGTCTCCTCCGCATATCTCTTTGTATGTGTGTGTGTGTGTGTGGGTGTGTGTGTGTATGCTTCTGGGTGTCTGTGTGTCTGTGTGTAAAGAGGACCTGGCCATTCCATCATGGGTGGAGATGCCCCAGCAGGATCAGGCTGATGAGGGGTTTGATGTCTGGTGGGCATGTCATGTTCACACACCCCCAGTTTAAGGCTGGTTAAATGGGATCAGGTGTAGGGTCTACACCCTTCTGCCCAGGTTTTATCCTGAGACCCTGAAGGGATGGATCCATGACCCAGAAGATGGGCTAACCCTAACAGTAACCACTAACCCTGATCCTGACACTGACTGTGAGCCTGCCCCAAACCCAAACCCAGCCCTGACCCTGACCCTGACCCTGGCTGTGATGCTGACCTGAAGCCTAAACCTAAACCTAAGCCTGACACTGACCCTGATGTGGACCCTGAACCTAAACCAAACTCTGACATTACCGTAACCATGACTCAAACCTAACCAGGACCCTGACCCTGACCCTAATCCTAAACCTGATGCTGACCTAAACCGGACACTACCCCTACCCCTGACCGTGACAGTGTGCTTGACCCTAACCCTAAACCTAATGGTAACTCTAACCATGACCCCAATAAGGACCCTGCACCTACACATCATGCTGATCCTGAACTTAACACTAACCCCTAACCTAAACCAAACCCTAACCCTGACCTCCTCTGTGTATCCCTAACGTAACCATAACCCTACTTCTAACTCTAACTCTAACCCCAATCCCAAACCCTACCGCCAAAACCTAACTGTGACACTGAACCGAACATTGACCCTATACCAAAGCCTGACCCTCTACCTGACCCGGGCCCTGACCTTTTCCTGACCCTGACTCTGAACCTAATCCTAACCTTGACACTAACCCTGACCACTACATAACCCTGTCCCTGACCCGAATGTGGACTTTAAACCAATACCTGAACCTGACCCTAAACCGGACACTGGCGCTAAACTTCACCCTGACCCTGACCCAGACCATGACGATACCCTAACCCTGACCCTTACAGTGACCCCGACAATCAATTGAACACTAAACCTGACCCTGACTGTGAGACTGAACCCTACTCAAACCCTAAATGTAACCCTGACCCAGACACTAACATTGGCCCACCCCCGAATCCTATCTCTGAACCTAACCCTAACACTAACCCCTAGCCCTACCACGGACCCTGACCCTAACAAGTTCTAACCCTAACCGTCAACCTAACGCTAAACGTAAAACTAACCCTAAACTTTAACAATAACCCTGACCCTATACCTGACTAAGATCATAACCCTAACCCTGATCTTTGCCTATACCAGACGCTGATCCTAATCCGGGCCCTGAGCTTTGCCTATACCAGACCGAGACCCTAAACCTGACCCTGGCCGTGACCCTAAACCTAACCATGACCCTAACAATGACCACTATAAAAGCCTGTCCCTTACCCGAATCTGGACTTTAAACCAATACCTGCTATTGACCGTAAACCTGACACTGGCCCTAGACTTCACCCTGACCCTGACCCAGATAAAGTCCATAAACCTAACCCTGACCCTAACAGTGACCCGGACCCTGACCCTAACACTAACCCTGACACTGAATGGGAGCCTGACCCTAACTCTAACCGATATGACCTGCCAGGGAAGGGACCTGTCTGTCAGGCGAGCTCTCCTCTCCATGCATCCTCTCGGCTTCAGTACAGTAGAAGAACATGTCGCTTCCTTTATGATGTGCCCAGAAATGAGCTGGTCAGGGGGCGTTTCTCTGTTATGGGGTGCCTGGATACGTGGGTTCCAATTCCGTTGCGCTCTGTAGTCAGGGAAGTGAGGTCACCTCTGCCTGGGGGCTCCTTTGAACTTCCTTCTCCAGCAGAGCTCTTTGAGCCACCGGTCCCCAAGTTGGTCAAGGCTCACACTCCACTCAATGCAGTGGCCATCCAGTGACCCCCATATAGCCTCCCCCAAACCCCTGGGAGGCCTGGGTGCAGCTGTTGTCCCCGCCAGAGGGAACAGAGCTAGGTTTAGACCAGGTTAGTGTTAGGGTTAGGTTTAAGAAAGACTTAGGGTCAGGGTTAGGGTTAGACGTCTTTGGGGTCAGGGTTAGCGTTAGGCTTAGGGTAGGGGTCAGGTTTAGGGTTAGGTTCATGGTTAGGTTTAGGGTCAGGCTCACAGTAGGGTCAGGGTTAGCGTTACGCTCAGAGTCAGGGTCAGGGTCAGTGTTAGGGTAACGGTTAGGTTTAGGGTCCGGCAGGGTCATGGTCAGATTTAGGGTCAGGTTCAAGTTTTGGTTTGGGGGCAAGGTTCATGGCAGGGTCCTGGTTAGGTTTGGCACAGTTTTAGTTTCATGGTTATGGTCAGGGTCTGGGTTAGGTTCATGGTTATGGTAAGGTCAGCTTTATGTTTAGGTTCTGTTTTATGCGTCGGTTCAGGATCAGGGTTAGCTTTTGGGTTACCATTCTGTTCAGGATCACGGATTGGGTCAGAGTTAGGTTTATAGTCAGGGTTAGGGTCAGTGTTAAGGTCAAGGCCAGGGTCAGGTTTAAGGGTAAGGTCTGACATAGGCATAGTTTAGAGTTAGGGTTATGATCATGGTCAGGGAGAGGGTCAAGATTATTGTTAAAGTGGGGTTAGGTTTAGGGTTAGAGGTAGGTGTATGGATTAGGGTCAGTGTTAGGGATAATATTAGGGGTTAGTTATAGGGTTAGGTTCACCGTTAGGTTTTCGGTCAGGGCCCATGTTAGTGTCAGGGTTAGGGTTTCGTTTAGGGTTAGAGTTAGGTCAGGCTCACATTCAGTGTCAAGGTTAGTGTTAGGGTCAGGGTTAGGTTTCTCGTCTTTGCCTGGGTCAGGGTCAGGGTGAAGTCTAGGGCCAGTGTCAGGTTTATGGTCAGGAGCAGGTATTGGTTTAAAGTCCACATTCGGGTCAGCGACAGGGTTATGTAGTGGTCATTGTTAGGTTCATGGTTAGGTTTAGGGTCACGGCCAGGGTCAGGTTTAGGGTCAGGGTCTTGTATAGGCATAGTTTAGGGTTAGGTTTATGAGCATAATCAGGTATACGTTCAGGGTTATTGTTAAAGTTTAGGGTTAGTGTTAGGGTTAGAGTTAGGTTGAGGATTAGGTTTAGACCTGGTTAGGGTCAGGGTCCGTGGTAGGTTTAGGGTATAGTGTTAGGGTTAGTTTCAGCGATAGGATTCGGCGGAGGGCCCGTGTTAGTGTCAGGGTCAGGGTTACATTTAGGGTTAGAGTTTGGGTCAGGCTCACATTCAGTGTCAGGGTTAGTGTTAGGTTCTGGGTCAGGGTCACTGTTAGGGTCAGGGTTAGGTTTATGGTCATGGCCTGGGTCAGGGTCAGGGTGAAGTCTAGGGCCAGTGTCAGGTTTATTGTCAGGATCAGGTATTGGTCTAAAGTCCACATTCGGGTTAGGAACAAGGTTATGTAGTGGTCAGTGTTAGGGTCATGGTTGGGTTTAGGGTCAGGGCCAGGGTCAGGTTTAGGGTCAGGGTCTGGTATAGGCAAAGTTCAGGGTTATGGTTATATTCATAGTCAGGTATATGGTCATAGTTATTGTTAACGTTTAGGGTTAGTGTTAGGGTTAGAGTTAGTTTGAGGGTTAGGGTTAGACCTGGTTAGGGTCAGGTTCTGAGGTAGGGTTAGGGCTTAGTGTTAGGGTTAGGTTCAGCAATAGGATTCGGGAGAGGGCCCGTGTTAGTGTTAGGGTCAGGGTTACGTTTAGGGTTAGAGTAAGGGTCATGCTCACAGTCAGGTTCTGGTTTATTGTTCCGGTCTGGGTCGGGGTTACTGTTAGGTTCAGGGTTAGGTTGATGGTCATGGTCTGGGTCTGGGTCAGGGTGAAGTTTAGGGCCAGTGTCAGGTTTAGCATCAGGATCAAGTATTGGTTTAAAGTCAACAGCGTAAGGTCAGGGTGAGGGTGTGGTTTAGGGTAGGGGTTAGTGTTAGGTTCAGGGTCAGCGTTCGGTTTAAGTTCAGTGTCTGTATTATGGTCAGGGTTACGGTTACCTTTAAGGTTAGGATTAGGGTCAGGCACACAGTCACGGTCAGGGTTAGGGTTAGGGTCAGTGTTAGGTCAGCATCACAGTTAGGATTAGAGTCAGGGTCAGGGTCAATGTTAGGGATGAGTCATAGCTAGGTTATCTCAGAGTTAGGTTTAGGTCCAGGGTCCAGATCAGGGTCAGCATAAGGCTTAGCTTTAGGTTTAGGGTTCAGGTCGGGATCACGGTCATAGTTAGGGTCAGGTACAGGGTCAGGGCTCGGGTTAGGGTTGGGGGCAGGCTCACAGTCAGTGTCTGGGTCAGGGTTAGTGGTTACTGTTAGGGTTAGCCCCGTTCCTGGGTCATGGACCCATCCCTTCAGGGTCTCAGTATAAACCCTGGGCAGAAGGGTGTAGACCCTGTACCCCATCCCACTTAACCAGTCTTAATCTGGTGTGTGAACATAACTTGCCCACCAGACATCTAAACCCTCTTCAGCCTGATCATGCTTGGGGCATCTCCACCCACGATGGCATGACCAGGTCCTCTTTACACACAGACACAGAAACGCAGAGGCGCACACACACACACACACACACACACACTCACACACACAGAGACGGGGAGGAGACCTAGGGCTACACCGGTTGATCAGAAGGTGTGGGACTCTCTGACTCTGAGCCCCCTGGTGTCACCTTTTGATTTTATTAGCCAAAGGGCCTGAGATGTTGGAGAAACCTGATATGACCTGCCAGGGTGGGGGACGTGTCTGGCGGGCGAGCTCTCTTCTCCCCCTGCATCTTCTCGGCTTCAGTACAGCAGAAGAAACATGTCACTTCCTTTAGGATGTGCCTAGAAATAAGCTGGGCAGGGGGGTGTTTTCTCTGTAATGGGTGCCTGGATACGTGGGTTCCATTTCCGTTGGGTTCTGTCATCAGGGAAGTGAGGTCACCACTGCCGGGGTGCTCCTTACCGAACTTCCTGCTACACCAGAGCTCCCTGAGCCAGCGGTCCCCAGCTGCTCAGGCTCACCCACCACTGAATGCAGTGCCAATCCAATGACCTCCATACAGCCTCTCCCTAGACCCTGGGAGACCTGGGTGCAGCTGTCGTCCCCCCCTGGAGGGAACAGAACTGGGTTTAGACAAGGTTAGTGTAAGGGTTAGTGTTAACAAAGACTTAGGATCAGGGTTAGGGTTAGAAGTCCTTGGGGTCAGGGTTAGCGTAAGGCTTAGGGTAGGGGTCAGGGTTAGTGTTATGTTCATGGTTAGGTTTAGTGTCAGGCTCACAGTAGGGTCTCGGGTAGCATTATGGTCAGAGTCAGTGTCAGGGTCAGTGTTAGGGTGAAGGTTAGGTTTAGGGTCAGGTTCAGGGTCATGGTCAGATTTAGGGTCAAGTTCAAGTTTTGGTTTGGGGGCTAGGTTCATGTCAGGGTCAGGGTTAGGTTTGGGACAGTTTCAGTGTCAGGGTTAGGGTCAGGGTCAGGGTTAGGTTCATGGTTATGGTAATGTCAGCTTTATGTTTAGGTTCTGTTTTATGAGTAGGTTCAGGATCAGGGTTAGCTTTAGGGTTAGATTCTATTTAGGATCACGGATTGGGTCAGAGTTAGGTTTACATTCAGGGTTAGAGTCAGTGTTCAGGTCAAGGCCAGTGTCAGGTTTAAGGTTAAGGTCTGACATAGGCAAAGTTCAGTGTTACTGTTATGATCAGGGTCAGGGAGAGGGTCAGGATTATTGTTAAAGTGGGGTAAGGGTTAGGGTAGGAGATAGGTTGAGGGTTAGGGTTAGACCGGGTTAGGGTCAGTGTCAGGGATAATGTTGGGGTTAGTTTTAGTGTTAGGTTCAGCGTTTGGTTTCGGGTCGGGCCCGTGTTAGTGTCAGGGTCAGGGTTATGTTTAGGGTTAGAGTTAGGGTCAGGCTCACAGTCAGGGTCAGGGATAGTGTTAGGGTCGGGGTCAGGGTCACTGTTAGGGTCAGGGTTAGGTTTATGGTCTTTGTCTGATTCAGGGTCAGGGTGAAATGTAGTGCCAGTGTCAGGTTTAGGGCAAGGTTCAGTTATTGGTTTAAAGTCCACATTCGGGTCAGGGACAGGATTATGTAGTGGTCAGTGTTAGTGTCATGGTTAGGATTAGGGTCAGGGTCAGGCTCAGGTGAAGGTCAGGGCCTGGGTCAGGTTTAGGGTCAGGCTTTGGTTTAGGGTCAATGTTCGGTTCAGTGTCACAGTTAGGTTTTGGCGGTAGGGTTTGGGATTGGGGTTAGGGTTAAATTTAGAAGTAGGGTTATGGTTGGGGTTAGGGTTAGACAGAGTAAGGTCAGGGTTAGGGTTTGGTTTAGGGTAGGGGTTAGTGTTAGGGTCAGGGTCAGCATTAGGTTTAGGTTCAGGGTCATATTAGGGTCATGGTTAGAGTTACCTTTAGGTTTAGGGTTAGGGTCAGGCTCACAGTCACGGTCAGGGTTAGGGTTAGGGTGAGAGTTAGTTCAGCATCATGGTTAGGATTAGGGTCAGGGTCAGGGTCCTGGTTAGGTTTGAGTCATGGTTACGGTAATGTCAGAGTTTGGTTTAGGTTCAGGGAGCACATCAGCGTCAGTGTCAGCCTTAGGGTTAGGTTTAGGGTTCTGGTCAGCATCACAGCCAGGGTCAGGGTCAGGGTCAGGGCTGGGTTTGGGTTTGGGGCAGGCTCACAGTCAGCTTCAGGATCAGGGTTAGTGGTTATTGTTAGGGTTAGCCCCTCTTCTGGGTCATGGACCCATCCCTTCAGGGTCTGAGGATAAACCCTGGGCAGAAGGGTGTAGACCGTACACCTGATCCCATTTAACCAGCGTTAAACTGGGGGTGTGAACATGATTTGCCCACCAGACATCTAACCCCTCATCAGCCTGATCCTGCTTGGTGCATCTCCACCCATGATGGAATGGCCAGGTCCTCTTTACACACAGACACACAGACACCCAGAGGCACACACACACCCACACACACAGAAAGAGATATGCGGAGGATACCTAGGGCTACACTGGTAGTTCATAAGGTGTGGGCCTCTCTGACTCTGAGCCCCGTGGTGTGACATTTTTATTTTATTAGCCAAAGGGCCTAAGGCCTTGGGGAATCCTGATATGACCTGCTAGGGAGGGGACGTGTCTGACGGGCCAGCACTCTTCTCCCTGCTTCCTCTTGGTTTCAGTACAGCAGAAGAACATGTTGCTTCCTTTAGGATGTGCCTAGAAATGAGCTGGGCAGGGGGGTTTTCTCTGTATTGGGATGCCTGGATACGTGTGTTCCAATTCCGTTGGGCTCTGTGATCTGGGAAGTGAGGTCACCACTGCCTCGGTTCTCCTTACCAAACTTGCTGCTGCAGCAGAGCTCCCTGAGCCGCTGGTCCCCAAGCTGCTCAGGGCTCACATTCCACTCAATGCAGTGCCCCTCCAATGACACCCATACAGCCTCCCACCTGCCCCTAGGAGGCCTGGGTGCAGCTGTTATCCCCGCTGGAGGGAACAGAGCTGGGATTAGACTACTTTAGTGTTATGGTTAGGGTTAAGAAATACTTAGGGTCTGGGTTAGTGTTAGGGTTAGGGTTAAGGAATACTTAGAGTTAGGGCTAGGGTTAGACGTTTTTGGCGTCAGGGTTAGCGGATGCCTTAGGGTAGGGGTCAGGGTTAGGGTTAGTTTCATGGTTAGGTTGAGGGTCAGGCTCACAGTAGGGTCAGGGTTAGCGTTACGGAAAGAGTCAGGGACAGGTTCAGTGTTAGGGTGACGGTTAGGTTTAAGGTCAGGTTCAGGGTGTCATGGTCAGATTTAGGGTCAGGTTCAAGTTTTGGTTTGGGGGCAAGGTTCTTGTCAGGGTCAGGGTTAGGTTTGGGACAGGTTTAGTGTCAGGGTTCGGGTCAGGTTCATGATTATGGTAAGGTCAGCTTTTGTAGGTTCTGTTTTATGAGTAGGTTCAGGATCAGGGTTATCTTTAGGATTACGATTCTGTTCAGGCTCACGGATTGGGTCAGATTTAGGTTTTACAGTCAGGGTTAGGGTCAGTGTTAAGGTCAAGGCCAGGGTCAGGTTTAAGTTTGGGTCTGATATAGGCAATGTTCAGAGTTTCGGGTTATGATTTGGGTCAGGGAGAGGGTCAGGATTATTGTTACGTGGGGTTAGGCTTAGGGTTAGAGGTAGGTTGAAGGTGAGGGTTAGACCGGGTTAGGGTCAGTGTCAGGGATAACGTTACGGGTTAGTTTTAGGGTTAGGTTCAGCGTTAGGTTTCGGGTCAGGGCCCGTGTTAGTGTCAGGGTCAGGGTTACGTTTAGGGTTAGAGTTAGGGTCAGGCTCCCATTCATTGTCAGGTTTAGTGTTAGGGTCAGGGTCCGCGTCACTGTTAGGGTCAGGGTTAGGTTTATGGACTTTATCTGGGTCAGGGTCAGGGTGAAGTCTAGGGCCAGTGTCAGGGTTACGGTCAATATCAGGTATTGGTTTAAAGTCCAGATTCGGGTAAGGGATAGGCTTTTATAGTGGTCATTGTGAGGGTCATGGTTAGGTTTAGGGTCAGGGCCAGGGTCAGGTTTAGGGTCTCGGTCTGGTATAGGCAAAGCTCAGGGCCCGGATTAGGATCAGCGTCTGGTATAGGCAAAGATCAGGGTTAGGGTTATGATCTTAGTCAGGTATAGGGTCAGGGTTATTGTTAAAGTTTAGGGTTAGTTTTACATTTAGCGTTAGGTTGACGGTTAGGTTTAGAACTTGTTAGGGTCAGGGTGCATGGTAGGGCTAGGGGTGAGTGTTAGGGTTAGGTTCAGAGATAGGATTCGGGGGTGGGCCAATGTTAGTGTCTGGGTCAGGGTTACATTTAGGGTTTGAGTAGGGTTCAGTCTCACAGTCAGGGTCAGGTTTAGTGTTCAATTGATTGTCGGGGTCACTGTAAGGGTCAGGGTTAGGGTATCGTCATGGTCTGGGGCCAGGGTCAGGGTGAAGTTTAGCGCCAGTGTCCGGTTTAGGGTCAGGTTCAGGTATTGGTTTTGGTTAAAGTCCACATTCGGGTCAGGGACAGGGTTATGTAGTGGTCAGGGTTAGTGTCAAGGTTAGGATTAGGGTCAGAGTCAGGGTCAGGTAAAGGTCAGGGCCCGGGTCAGGTTGAGGGTCAGGCTTTGGTATAGGGTCAATGTTCGGTTCAGTGTCACAGTTAGGTTTTGGCGGTAGGGTTTGGGATTGGGGTTAGGGTTAGAGTTAGAAGAAGGGTTTATGTTTACGTTAGGGATAGACAGAGGAGGTCAGGGTTAGGGTGTGATTTAGGTTAGGGGTTAGTGTTAAGTTCAGGGTCAGCATGATGTTTAGGTTCAGGGTCCTTATTGGGGTCATGGTTAGAGTTACCATTAGGTTTAGGGTTAGGGTCAAGCACACTGTCACGGTCAGGGGTAGGGTTAGTGTCTAGTTTAGGTCAGCATCAGGTTTAGGATTAGGGTCAGGGTCAGGGTCCTGGTTACGTTTGAGTCATGGTTACGGTAATGTCAGAGTTTGGTTTAGGTTCAGGGTCCACATCAGGGTCCGTGTCAGGCTTAGGTTTAGGTTTAGTGTTCAGGTCAGCATCACAGCCAGGGTCAGGGTCAGGGTCAGGGCTGGGTTTGGGTTTGGGGCAGGCTCACAGTCAGCTTCAGGATCAGGGTTAGTGATTACTGTTAGGGTTAGCCCCTCTTCTTGGTCATGGATCCATCCCTTCAGGGTCTCAGGATGAACCCTGGGCAGAAGGGTGTAGACCCTACACCTGATCCCATTTAACCAGCCTTAAACTGGGGTGTGAACATGACTTGCCCACCAGACATCTAACCCCTCATCAGCCTGATCCTGCTTGGGGCATCTCCACCCATGATGGCATGGCCAGCTCCTCTTTACACACAGACACACAGACACCCAGAGGCACACACACACACACACACACACACACACACACACACACACAGAAAGAGATATGCGGAGGAGACCTAGGGCTACACTGGTAGTTCATAAGGTGTGGGCCTCTCTGACTCTGAGCCCCCTGGTGTGACCTTTTGATTTTATTAGCCAAAGGGCCTGAGGCTTTGGGGAATCCTGATATGACCTGCCATTGAGGGGACGTGTCTGACGGGCCAGCTCTCTTCTCCCTGCTTCCTCTTGGCTTCAGTACAGCAGAAGAACATGTTGCTTCCTTTAGGATGTGCCTAGAAATGAGCTGGGCAACGAGGTTTTCTCTGAATTGGGGTGACTGGATACGTGGGTTCCAATTCCGTTGGGCTCTGTCTCCTGGGAAGTGAGGTCACCATTGCCTGGGGGCTCCTTACCAAACTTCCTGCTGCACCAGAGCTCCCTGAGCTGCCGGTCCCCAAGCTGCTCTGGGCTCACAATCCACTCAATGCAGTGCCCCTCCAATGACACCCATACAGCCTCCCACCTGCCCCTTGGAGGCCTGGATGCAGCTGTTATCCCCGCTAGAGGGAACACAGCTGGGATTAGACTACGTTAGTGTTAGGGTTAGGGTTAAGAAATACTTAGGGTCAGGTTTAGGGTTAGGGGTAGGGTTAGGTTAGGGTTAAGAAATACTTAGGGTCAGGGCTAGGTTTAGACGTCGTTGGCGTCAGGGTTAGCGTATGGCTTAGGGTAGGTGTCAGGGTTAGGGTTAGTTTCATGGTTAGGTTGAGGGTCAGGCTCACAGTAGGGTCAGGGTTAGCGTTACGGCCAGTGTCAGGGACAGGTTCAGTGTTAGGGTGACGGTTAGTTTTAGGGTCAGGTTCAGGGTCATGGTCAGATTTAGGGTCAGGTTCAAGTTTTGGTTTGGGGGCAAGGTTCTTGTCAGGGTCAGGGTTAGGTTTGGGACAGGTTTAGTGTCAGGGTTCGGGTCAGGTTCATGATTATGGTTAGGTCAGCTTTTGTAGGTTCTGTTTTATGAGTAGGTTCAGGATCAGGGTTATCTTTAGGATTACGATTCTGTTCAGGCTCACGGATTGGGTCAGATTTAGGTTTACAGTCAGGGTTAGGGTAGTGTTAAGGTCAAGGCCAGGGTCAGGTTTAAGTTTGGGTCTGATATAGGCAATGTTCAGAGTTCGGGTTATGATTTGGGTCAGGGAGAGGGTCAGGATTATTGTTACGTGGGGTTAGGCTTAGGGTTAGAGGTAGGTTGAAGGTGAGGGTTAGACCGGGTTAGGGTCAGTGTCAGGGATAACGTTACGGGTTAGTTTTAGGGTTAGGTTCAGCGTTAGGTTTCGGGTCAGGGCCCGTGTTAGTGTCAGGGTCAGGGTTACGTTTAGGGTTAGAGTTAGGGTCAGGCTCCCATTCATTGTCAGGTTTAGTGTTAGGGTCAGGGTCCGGGTCACTGTTAGGGTCAGGTTAGGTTTATGGACTTTATCTGGGTCAGGGTCAGGGTGAAGTCTAGGGCCAGTGTCAGGTTTACGGTCAATATCAGGTATTGGTTTAAAGTCCAGATTCGGGTAAGGGATAGGCTTTTATAGTGGTCATTGTTAGGGTCATGGTTAGGTTTAGGGTCAGGGCCAGGGTCAGGTTTAGGGTCTCGGTCTGGTATAGGTAAAGCTCAGGGCCCGGATTAGGATCAGCGTCTGGTATAGGCAAAGATCAGGGTCAGGGTTATGATCTTAGTCAGGTATAGGGTCAGGGTTTATTGTTAAAGTTTCGGGTTAGTTTTTACGTTTAGCGTTAGGTTGACGGTTAGGGTTAGAACTTGTTAGGGTCAGGGTCCGTGGTAGGGCTAGGGGTTAGTGTTAGGGTTAGGTTCAGAGATAGGATTCGGGGGGTGTGCCAATGTTAGTGTCTGGGTCAGGGTTACATTTAGAGTTTTGAGTAGGGTTCAGTCTCACAGTCAGGGTCAGGTTTAGTGTTCAATTGATTGTCGGGGTCACTGTAAGGGTCAGGGTTAGGGTATCGTCATGGTCTGGGTCAGGGTCAGGGTGTGAAGTTTAGCGCCAGTGTCCGGTTTAGGGTCAGGTTCAGGTATTGGTTTTAAAGTCCACATTCGGGTCAGGGACAGGGTTATGTAGTGGTCAGGGTTAGTGTCAAGGTTTAGGATTAGGGTCAGAGTCAGGGTCAGGTAAAGGTCAGGGTCAGGGTCAGGTTGAGGGTCAGGCTTTGGTATAGGGTCAATGTTCGGTTCAGTGTCACACAGTTAGGTTTTGGCGGTAGGGTTTGGTTTGGGATTGGGGTTAGGGTTAGAGTTAGAAGAAGGGTTATGGTTTACGTTAGGGATAGACAGAGGAGGTCAGGGTTAGGGTGTTGGTTTAGGGTTAGGGGTTAGTGTTAAGTTCAGGGTCAGCATGATGTTTAGGTTCAGGGTCCTTATTATGGTCATGGTTTAGAGTTACCATTAGGTTTAGGGTTAGGGTCAAGCACACTGTCACGGTCTGGGGTAGGGTTAGTGTCCGGTATAGGGTCAGCATCAGGTTTAGGATTAGGGTCAGGGTAAGGGTCCTGGGTTAGGTTTGAGTCATGGTTACGGGTAATGTCAGTGTTAGGTTTAGGTTCAGGGAGCACATCACGGGTCAGTGTCAGCCTTAGGTTTAGGTTTAGGGTTCAGGTCAGCATCACAGCCAGGGTCAGGGTCAGGGTCAGGGCTGGGTTTGGGTTTGGGGCAGGGTCACAGTCAGTGTCAGGATCAGGGTTAGTGATTACTGTCTGGGGTTAGCCTGTCTTCTTGGGTCATGGATCCACCCCTTCAGGGTCTCAGGATAAACCCTGGGCAGAAGGGTGTAGAGACCCTACACCTGATCCCATTCAACCAGCCTTAAACTGGGGGTGTGAACATGACTTGCCCACCAGACATCAAACCCATCATCAGCCTGATCCTGCTTGGGGCATCTCCACCCATGATGGAATGGCCAGGTCCTCTTTACACACAGACAGGACACAGAGGCACACACCGAGGCACACACACACACACACACACACACACACACACAAGAGATATGCGGAGGAGACCTAGGGCTACACTGGTAGTTCATAAGGTGTGTGGGCCTCTCTGACTCTGAGCCCCCTGGTGTGACCTTTTTGATTTTATTAGCCAAAGGGCCTGAGGCTTTTGGGGAATCCTTCTGATGATATGACCTAACAGGAGGGGGCCACCTGTCTGATGGGCCAGCTCTCTTCTCCCTGCTTCCTCTTGGCTTCAGTACAGCAGAAGAACATGTTGCTTCCTTTAGGATGTGCCTAGAACTGAGCTGGGCAACGCGGTTTTCTCTCTGTATTGGGGTGCCTGGATACGTGGGTTCCAATTCCGTTGGGCCTCTGTCTTGTGGGAAGTGAGGTCACCACTGCCCTGGGGGTCCTTACCAAAACTTCCTGCTGCACCAGAGCTCCCTGAGCCGCCGGTCCCAAGCTGCTCAGGGCTCACAATCCACTCAATGCAGTGTTGGACCCTCCATGACACCCATACAGCCTCCCACTGGCCCCCTAGGAGGCCTGGTTGGCAGCTTTTTATCCCCGCTGGTTTTGGGAACAGAGCTGGGATTAGACTACGTTTAAAGTTTTAGGTTGTAGGGTTAAGAAATACTTAGGGTCAAGGGTTAGGTTAGGGTTCGGTTAGGTCAGGGTTACAGGTTAGCTTAGTTTCACGGCTATAAGAGTCAGGGTTCAGGGGTCGCGTGTTTAGGGTGAGGGGTCAGGTTTAGTGTAGTTTTTATGGTTTTCAGGGTCATGGCTCATGTAGGGTCCGATTTAGTGTCAAGTCAGGTTTCAGTTGGTTAGTGTTGGTTTGGGGTCAGCCTCAGCTTCATGTCAGATTAAGTGTCAGGGTTAGGTTTGGGGGCAGGTTTATTGTTCAGGGATGGGGTTTTTAGGTTCAGGGTTTGGGTCGGTTATTGATTATGGTAAGGTTCAGCTTTTGTAGGTTCTCTTTGAAGTTAGGTTCAGGATCAGGTTAGCTTTAGGGTTCAGATTCTTTTCAGGGCTCATGGATTGGTATCTGGATTTAGGTCAGGAGTCAGGGTTAGGGTCTAGTGTTTAAGTTCAAAGGCCAGGGTCCCAGGTTTTAAGGCTAATGGTTGCTGATATTAGGCACATGTTCAGAGTTCGTGGTTATGAAATTTTGGGTCAGGGAGAAGGGTCAGGATTAATGTTTACGGGGGGTTAGGCTTCGGGTTAGAGCGTAGGTCCGGATTGAAGTGAGAGGTTAGACCGGGATCTTCGGGTCAGTGGTCAGGGATAATTGTTAGGGGTGTTAGTTTTAGGTTAGGTTCAGGTTAGGTTTCAGGTCCGGGCCCGTGTGTTAGTGTCAGGGGTCCTCAGGTCAGGTCCTGTTACGTTTAGGGTTAGTTAGGGTCAGGTTTCCTATTCAGTGTCAGGTTTAGTGTTTTTATGTGTCAGTGGTGTTTGTAGCGTCACTGTTAGGGTCAGGCTCAGGTTTATGTTCTTTGCCTGGGTCAGGGTCAGGGTGAAGTCTAGGGCACATGTGTCAGGTTTTACGACAATATCAGGTATTGGTTTAAAGTCCACATTCAGGTCAGGGACAGGGTTATATAGTGGTCATTGTTAAGGTCATGGTTAGGTTTAGAGTCAAGGCCAGGGTCAGGTTTAGGGTC